>NW_004524707.1:6014981-6030200 GCF_000260255.1 Octodon degus
CACTTGTTAAGAGTGGGCTCGGGTTCTGAGGTTGCATTTTGTTCCTTCTCTTCATTTTGTGTAGCACTGTCTTCTGACCTTTGTTGTAGATCTTTGTTGTAGTTATAAGCTTAGCACGCAGTGAAATTCAGGTGCAGACCTACAAAGTTTGGACTTATCCAGCTGTGCCTGACTCCGGTCTGGCTGGTGTGCTCAGCTCCTTCCCGTTGCTGCCCTTGGGGGTGAACCTGTTGTTGCCCTCTGGCAAGATTTTCTGCTACTGGCGTAGCTGGGTGGTTCTATCTCTGCACTCTCTGCAAGGATTGCAGCTGCATGATTACACCCCAGGCCTGTGTGCCAGGCCTGAGCTGAGCCTGGAAGGCACAAGGTGTAGTAGGGCGGAGAGGCAGCTCTCCCACACACTCACTGGGTCTCGGCTAGGACTGGGTCTGGGGGTTCCCGGAATGTGTCAGAAATTCCCACTCTGTGGGCGGAGTGGGGGAGGTGCTGTGTAGTGGTGGGGGGCATTCCAAAGGGGGTGGAAGGGAGTCTCACCCATGCTGTGTCTGGGCTGGGATCAGTAGTAGGTCCCGCCAGTGCAGGGTAGCTGGAAGCTCTCTCACACACTCACTGGACCTGGGCTAGGACTCAGTCTGTGGGTTCCCGGAATGCAGCAGAGACTCCTACTCAGCGGGTGGGGTGGGGGAGGTGCTGCAGAGTTGTGGGTTGGCGTCCCAAGGGGGTGGAAGAGGGTCTCACCCATGCTGCTCCTGAATTGGGACCAGTAGTAGGTCCCACTGGCGCAGGGTACCTGGAAGCTGTCCCACATACTCACCGGACCTGGGCTAGGACTGTAGGTATTTTTCATGTATTTAATTTATTCAGTGTTTTTATAATGAAGGGATGTTGAGTTTTCTCATGTGTTTTATGAAACTGTTTGGAATAATCATATAGTTTTTGTCTAGTCTTCAGTTCCCTTCATCAGTGTATGTTGAGCTACCCTTTCATCCCAGGTTGCGTCCCACTCCATCATCATCAGTAACGTTTCGTAGTGCTGCTGTCTTTGGCCTGCTTTTGTTTTGTTGGGGGTTTTGCACCTGTTTTTATCAAGGAGGGAAGACTTGATGAACACAAATGTGAAAGACGTGTCTTTTTTCTGTTGTGCCTGCATCTGGTTTTGATATAAAAACAATGCTTATGCTCTAGAATGTGTTTAGAAGAATTCCTTGCTCTGCAAGGTTTTTTTTTTTTTTTCTTCTTTTGAGTAATTTAACAAGAACTGGGATGGGTTCCTGTTTAAATGTTTGGAAGCGCCCAGCAGTGAGGCCATCTGGTTCTTGCCTTTGCTTTGATTAGAGGCTTCTTACTATGGACTCAATCTTGTCACTTGTTACCAGTCTGTTCACTTCTCGATTTCTTCATCGCTCAGTCTGAGTAAAGTATATATGTCCAGGAATATGTCTATTACTTCTAGGTTGTCAAATTTCTTGCAGTGTGGCTGTTTGGAAGAATATGTATTGATCCTTTGTACTTCTGGGCTATCAGTTTTTGTCTCTTCACTTTTGATTTTGTTTAGTTGAGTCTTACATTTTTAAAAAATTAGTCTCGGTAAAGGTTTATTTATTGATCTTTTGTATCTTCTTTTAGTCTTTATTTCACTTCAGCCCTGATCTTCATGTCTTTGCTACTACTAATTGTGTCTTAGTTTGTGTTTGTTTTTTTAGTTCTCTGAGATGTAGCAACATGTCACTCATCTGAGATATTTCTGGTTTTTTGATGGAGGCACCGACCGTTATAAGTTTCTTTCTTGATTCAGTTCCTTTTGGCATCCCATATGTTTTTGGTATGCTGTGCTTCTATTTTCTTTTTACCTCCTTTGATCCCCTGTTTTGGTTTGGGTGTTTTGCAAGGTAAGTAATACAATACAGGACACGTTTTATGAGATTATTTTACAAAGAGTCACCCAAAGAATCATGTACAGAAAGTACAGGAAATCTGTCTGCACACTAAAGACCAAAGAATCCAGCTGAGAGCCTGGATCCTAACATCCTGCATGAGTCCAGCTGAAGACCTAGAGTTTGTAACAATAGCTCCCACAAGTCCATCCATCTAAAGGCTAGAGCCCATGACAATATCGCATGTAAGCCTGCTTCATGGAGCTGCCCTGGGAAGGCCCAAAGGTCAATCGTAGAAGCTAGAAAGTCTGTGCCAGTGAGATGAAGGATCTGTACTAGCAGGCTGAGGGATGTGCACTGAAGCCAGGAAGCAATACTTAAGGTAAGAACCAGAGCTCCCCTGAAAGGTACCACAGCCATCCTCAGCAACAGTGAGGTCCTGAGCTCCTCTGATGATCAGAGAAGCCTAGTACCCTCAGGAAAGCCAGCGTGACAAGGAGGCTGAGCTATACTCCATCTTCCCCTCTGGAGCCAGGAATTGATGCTCAAGATGAGGACCAGAGCTGCTCCAAAGTGAACTGCAGCCATTCTCAATGACAGCGGGGTCCCAAGCTCCTCCTCTAATGAGAATAGCCACGTTCACCAGGAAAGCCAGCACGACAAGATCCCCCAGCAGAATAGACCAGGAGAACCAGCAGCTTCCAGCAGCTTCTCCAAACAGCTTCTACAGTGTCCCTAACAGCCACCCTACAGCTCTCTAGTTCTGTCTCTTATGCTGTTTATAACAGTCTTCAGGGGGGCCTCCCATACCCAGCACCATGGTTCAGTTCAGCTGGGTGTAACAAGTGGACCACCAGTTGGCAATCCATCACACACTATTTGACAGGATCTTATTCTGCCCAGGTTGCCCTTGAACGTGGAATCTTTCTGCCTCAGCTTCCTGATTAGCTGGCATTATAGGCATGTGCGACTACATCGAGATAAAAAAGGTTTTTTTGGTGCTAGCGATTAAATTCTGGGTCTTATGGATGCTAGCACATGTTGTACTCTTGAGTTCCTTCTCATTCCCTTGTTCCTTTTTCTTGGCAGTGCTGGGAATTGAACTGAGGACCTTGCACATATTAGGCAAATACTTTTCCTATCAATCCTTCAAATTTTATTTATTCTTTCAGGATCTTGCTACACAGTTCAGATTACTGCTACACAGTAGTAATCCTCCTGTCTCAATCTCTTTAGCACTGGGATTACAGGTGTGCACCTAGTTTCAGGGCTGGCACAGTGCACCTGAGGTTCTGGGGCAGGCATGGCATGTGGTACTTGGGGCTGAACTCAGTTCCTAGTGCTTGCCAGGCATGTGCTAAGACTGCTGAGCTCCCTCCCCAGCCTGTTCTTCTGTTTTTATTTGTTTTAAGAAATGTTTGATTCACTTCTTGATTTCTTCCTTGATCCATTGGCCGGTCAAGAGTCAGTTGATAATTCCCATGTATTTGTTGTAACAATGTTCGATGAACCAGATGGCACCATGGTGGGGCCGGGATCTGAAGGAGAGATAAGATTTTCCTAAGAAGAGAAGGAATGAGAAGAGACAAAGGCAGAAGAAAATGTGTGTGCCGGGGAAATATCAAGCCAGCGTGTAACAAGACTGACTGTGAGGCAGGAAGACCAGGCTCCACCCCACTTGGGGCAGCACTGCTTGTGACTGAGTAAATGTCAAGGGGGAGCATGGTGCTTAAACTTCCATGTGGACTGAGGCAGTGGGGGTGGCTTAGGTAAGATCAGCTGTAGCTTTTGCTAATTAAGAGACTCTTTTAAATATAAACCTAGAAGTTTTTAACACATTTAAATATATTCAAATTTTGTATTTTTTCATTGTTAGCAAGACCTTGTTCAATTTATGCATTTCCAATAACTTTCAGTCAATTTATATTCTTGGCTTCCCTTCTTGCCAATTGTGTGCCTGAGAGGATGTAGCAAAATCCTTAGGGTTAGCCCTGAAACTGTAGATGAAATCTTACAAAGGAAAGACTAAATTCTAGGTCAAGGGGAAACAAGAATGCACCATGCATCCTTCATAGGGACAATGCAAATCAACAGCAAGATAGCAGAATAGTTAATTCTACAGATGCAAATATAATTTTTAGAAAATTAATATGAAAAATTATACTTTATAAATCATTTTTCTTTCTTCCTATAGAGTTATTAAAATTTTAAGAAAAAGCTATTTAAATCTTTCATATCTTTATCTGTATAAAATATTCTGTAACAGTAGTGCACTTCTGCATATTAATAAATATGTCTGGCTTCTTGTGCTTTCCATCCATATTGGGGTGAAAGTAACCTTAATTATCATTGATTAGATTTGGCCATAGAGTTATATTGAACGTCTGCACAAAATCAATTCTTTCTCAGCCCAGTTTTATATGAAAATGCTAACAAATGGCGAAGATGTTGTACAAATGGTAATTCATTAATAATATAGACTGAGCTATTGATTCCAGTTCATGTCTCAGCAGTGACAGCTGTACGGAAATAAAGGGAGCACGTGAGGCTGAAGCAACTCATCTTTCTTGAGCTAGCCTTCTGTTAACAAAGAAACTGGTGCTGCTTGCACTGCACAGAGGCTGGGATGGCCTTGAACGTGTTTCTGGGGTGCTTGGGCAGCCTCAATTCTGCAGGTGGGTCCCCTTCAGCTCTGGAAGCAGTGTGTTCTGTGACCAGCCATCCTTTCTGAGGCCCTGCCATCTCCACCTCTGGGACGTTTCTGTTTGTAGGTTGGTGATTTATTTTGGACTATTCTAAAGCCTCCCTCTCCTATTTGCATCTCAGCCAGTGGAATTGATTTCTTTACCACTCAGAGTGGTTATGTGCCTTCAGATGCTTTGCAGATGCTATTGGCAGAACATATATCTCACTTGTTGATGAATGTGTATGATGTTAGCTAGTAAAGGCAGATCCATATATACATGTGCCTACACACACACACACACACACACACACACACACACCCCTATACACACTCTAGTTTTTTATCTTGACTTTTTTTAGACACATCCAGCAATGCTGGAAATTCACACCTAACCTTTCCAGCAGGCATGTCTGCTTCCCATCTCTGAAGTACCTATTTGGTTACTTCTGAATGGGAACAAGACACAGAAATTCCTGAGGTTTCCTAGTAGCTTGACCCATTGTAGCACAGACATATGGCTTTCACAATTGACCTACTAGCTATCACCCCCAAATTTCATATTAAAAAATGGCTTCTGTGTTTCTTCTGATACAGAGCTACCATTTACAGCGGCATACTTCATTGTAGTGCATTATTTAAAAAATCCTCAAATAGGTCAGACAGTAATAAATTCTATAATTTCCTCTCTGAGCCTTAGTAATTTTCTTTAGACTATCTCAGAAGATTACTTGGTCACCTGCAGGAGCATGTATTGTGGGGCCTGGGATATAGCTCAGTAGCACAGCACCTGCCTGGCAAGCACAAGGTCCTGAGTTTGGTTCCCAGTGCCAAAACAAAACAAAACACGTATTGTGGTGTTTCTTTGTACACCAGGGAGGGTGATCTTGCGGTTGGACAGCACGTGGCCATCAGGCATCCCCTCTGGGGCTTCTTACCATGCTTTGCCATTGGCCTTCTCCTTGCCAAAGAGGACCTGCCTTACCTCTGGAGCCAAGGCCAGGATGGATGTCCAGGCACTGTGGAGCCAAGCCCTTCACTGCCTCCTGAGGTGAAGAGGTTGCAGTGGTCAGCTAGGATGCCTGAGGAAAAGCACTCGAGTCCTGCCTGGAGCTATGGGTCATTTTTACGAGGGACTTTGCTCCTCATCTCCAGGTTTGTGTGGCATCTGATACCCATGTCCTGCTTAGGAAGGACCGAGAGGCTACTGGCTGTGTAGCACAGGGCCTAGGTAGGGTGCTTTGTTTATTTTTATAACAGTTTATATTAATTATTATTATTACTTGGATATTATTATATCCAAAATAATTATTATTTGGGGTCTTGCTATTCAGTTCAGACTCATGGTGACCTTCCTGTTTCAGCCTCCCCAATGGTAGGATTACAGTTGTGTGCCATGCCCAGGTTCTGGGGGCTCGCATGGCATGTGGTACTGGAGATCAAACTCAAGACCTTGCACCTGCCAGGCAGGTGTTTATGCCGCCGAGCTATCTCCCTAGTCCTCTAACAGGTTTTTTTTTTTTTAAACTGGGAAAAAAGTATATATTTAGAATTAGCCAGCTAGACTCAGTTTAGATGATTCCAATTTTGTTGGCAACATCCAATGCATCATAATCAGGAGCCAGTCAAACATATGCCTTCTTCTCTCTATCAGGCCTGATTAGAGTACTGACCTTGGCAACATCGATGTCGTAGAGCTTCTTCACAGCTTGTTTGACCTGGTGCTTATTGGCTTTGACATCCACAATGAACACAAGTGTGTTGTTGTCCTCAATCTTCTTCATGACTGACTCTGCGGTCAGGGGGAACTTGATGATGGCATATTGGTCAAGCTTGTTTCTCCTGGGGCGCTCTTCTGAGGGTATTTGGGCTGCCTCTGGAGCTGCAGTGTCTTGGGATGGCAGAAATTGGGTGACGTTCATATCTTTTTCTTTTTGTGGCTGTGGATGCCTTTCAGCATGGCCTTCTTGGTCTTCAAAGCTTTTGCTTTGGCTTCAGCTTTGGGAGGGGCAAGGGCTTCCTTATTCACCTTTGGCCCCAGCTTGGTTAAAAAGGCCTCTAACAGTTTTATTGGGATATAATTTACACAGCATATAGTTCACTGACAAAGTGAACCATATCAAACACATTATAATGTGTTTATAAATTTGCGTAACTATCATGTCCTGCCTTTATTTTTATTTATTTATTTATTTATTTATTATTTTTTTTTTGCAGAACCAGGGATTGAACTCAGACCCTTGCACTTGCCAGGCAAGCACTTATTCTACTGAGCCATCTCCCCGGCCCATTGCCATTTATTTTTATTTATCTATTTTTTAAATGTATTTGGTTGTTGCAGGGTCTCACTATGCAGCTTGTACTCATGGTGAGCCTTCTGCTTTTAGCCTCTCCAGTGCTGGGATTACAGGCATGTGCCACTACACCCAGATTCCTGCCACTCAGCCCACCCTGGGGGTGGGGCTGGCGCAGCATGTGGTGCCTAGGATTGAACTGCAGTCCCTGTGCTTGCCTAAGCTTGCCTAAGCAGTTGTGTTGGTCTGCTGAGCTATCGCACTGGCCCTCCTGACATTTATTGAATAATTTTATCATTTCAAACCAAATCTTGGGCTGGGGTGATAGCTTGGTAGTCTAAGCGCCTGCCTGGCAAGTGCAAGGTCCTGAGTTTTATCCTCAGTACCGCATGCTGTGCCCTGGAACCCCCAGGCATACCATGTTGGCCTGAAACTGGGTGTGGTGGTGCACATCTGTAATCCCAGTACTGGGGAGGCTGAGACAGGAGGCTCACAAGTCTGAGCCGCATAGCAAAGCCTATATCAAATAATGATAATGATAATAATAATAATAAAAACCTACCAGTAGCTGTCGCCAGTTTTCTCCTTCTGTGTCCTCCAACCTGCTCATCTCTTCCTTCGCCAAGTACTAAACAGATCTCTAATAGTGGTGGATTGACAACAGGTGGCCAACTTGTAACTCCCAGCTGAAGCTTAAGAGTCAGAGTGGAGTGGAAGTTTATTTATTTTTTGGGGCTACAGTATGGCCCTTTTGGCTTTATTCATCATTTTGTCCATGTTTTTGTCATGAGAAAGGGAAAAGGGTGCAAGAAGCAAACCAAATGCTTGGGCAGCCCTGGTGGAGTGGAAGTTTAGAAGCTGTTGGGGTTGTCCGTTTTCCTGGAGGAACTTGTCATGCTGGCTTTCCTTGTCATGAGCTTGGCTGTTCCTACTGTCGAAGGAGGCCGGGACCCTGTTGTCACTGAAACGGCTACTGCTCACTCTGGGGAGCTCTGGTCCTTGCTTTGAGCATTGCCTCCTGGCTCCCAGCACACAGCTTAGCCTCCTGGAGAAGGTTGTTGCTTTAGCTTTTGTGATAGGAGCTCAGGTGCTCCCACTGTGGGGGCAGCTCGGGACCTCACTGTGGCTGAGGGTGGCTGTGGTACCTTTCGGGGCAGTTCTGGTTCTTGCTTTTAGTGTTGCTTCCTGTCTTAGTTACTTTTTACTTGTTGCTGGGACAAATACCTGACACTCAAAATGAGGGAAGGAAAGGTTTATTTAGCTCACAGTTACTGGAGGGTTCAGTCCATATTCCGCTGGCTCCAAGGCAAACGTCAGCAGTTCACGCGGCAGAAAACAATGAAGAGCAGAGGAGGAGCAGCAGCTGCGGCGTCCCTCAAGCCTCTCTCTTCCTTCTGCGCTGACTGCAAAGACCAGCGCTCCACAGTGAAGATCAGAGCTCCTCCGAAGTGGCTCGGCTCCAAAGATCAAGCTCCTCTGAAGACAGACTTCAGGGAAGCAGGGGAGGGCAGGGTGGCTTCCTGCCTTGCTCAATTCCTGGGTCCTGCTCACCTGCAGGGCTGGGCCCCCATGCTGAGATCTGCCCGAGGTGATCCAGCCAAGTTGACACACAATGCATCAACTAACACACTTCCTGGCTCCAGAGCTGGCACAGACCCTTCATCCAACTGGCACAGACTTTCTAGCTTCTACCCCTGAACTCTGGGCCTTTCCAGCACAGATCAGTGTAGCAGCCCTGCAAAAGGCATTGTCGTGAGCTCTAGGCCTCCAGTTGAATTCGTGGGAGGCATTGTTATGGGCTTTAGGTATTCAGCTGGTCTCATGTAGGACATTGCTGTGGGATCCAGGCCCTTAGCTGGGTTCTTTGGACTTCAGTGTGTGGAAAGATTTCCTGCACTCTTCTTGCATATGACTCTGGGTGACTATTATAACCTTATAAACTATGTGTTGTGTATTGTTCCCCTTATAAAACCTTGAACTCTAACACTTATCTTCCTCTTTTTGTTGGTTTCCTCATCCTGGTCTTCCATAGTAATGGAGTCCAGTAGTATGTGACTTTTTGTGACTGGCTTGTTTCAATGAGTGTAATGCTATCACAGTTTACCTGTATTGTAGATGTGTCACTGCCTCATTCTCTTTATGACATAATATTCTGGTGTGTGGATAAAGCCAGTGGTGGCGAACCTATGGCATGTCTGTTACTTTTCTTTTAAGACAAAAGATGTTAATGTATGTGTTGTTTTTTCTAACCTAAAACTTTAGTGTCCATATTTAATCACCACATTGGCATTTTATTTTTAAATTTTTAGGGTTTTTTCATTCAGCAAGTATTTATTTATTGAGTGCCTCCTCTGTACCAGGTATTGGAAATATAGAGGTGGACAAGTCTTTATGAGGTCCTTGCTCTCATGGAGCTTATACTCTGTTATAGTCAATATTACTGAAAATCACAACCTTACATTTATTATTTGTCCATAATTTTATTGAGAAACAAATAGCGATGAGGCAGTTTCAAATCAAATTGGTAGGACAGTTTCAATAATTAACACATTGCATACTGCCTTCCTAGTGGTTATTTGTTGTACAAGATGCAGAAATGATACCCTATTTACAAACATTATTAGAACAAATCCCTCTATTCATTGAATTAAGAGATTGTAGCTATATATCTATCCTAACCATTTTAAATACATAGATACAAGATGGTTATTCATCTGTATCCCCCTTTTTTTGTTTAGTTCCATCATTTAAACATTATAGGTGTGTGAACTCAGCAAAATATTCCAAAATAGTCCAGTGTCTATAATAGTATTGGGTCTTCCACTTGACTGACAATATCAGAAGTTGTTGACCTGAGTCTCCTACAGCTCAACATAGCAACATGGCTTTATTTCTTATACTCTTGTTTTTATAATTTTCGAGGGATGGTTAAGACCAAGATAAAGCAAGACCTATGTAACAAGAATTAGCTTTTGCATCTGATAAGGTCAGTCAAGTCCCCTCAGGATTTATCCTGAGATCCTGTATCTCAGATTGTAGATCCTTTGTCAGTGTCAGCCATGTGGATGAGTCACAGCCATTACTTGGCCAATGTGCTTTCTGTGAAAGCCTGAGAGAATGTTTTCCCTCCATGTGACTCTCCTTAGGCACACTCTATATCACTGATCACTTTCCTTGTTGACCCCAAATCTCCTTGATCAGAAAATTTGGGACACAACTGAGTTACATGATGTTACAGTACAAGTTCTCATATGTCCTGAGAGTTAATTGACCTTGGAAGGCTAGTGCCAAAATGTTGACTTTCCTTGTGGCCCTCCTTTTTCTCTAATTTTTGGTCTGCAAACTTAGGTTTTTAACCGTCCAGAAGAAAAGCTTATTGTTATTACCATACAACCTAGGCTGTTGAGCTTAACCTCACTATCTGTCTGAATATGAAACATCTTAGGCATAACATGGAACAGGTATTTTTCATCAAGTATTGATATACAACCTTACATTTAATGATAAATAAGTGGGTTTGGGGTTATAGTTTGGGCTCACATCTCTAAAATGTTCACCATTACTGAGATAGACCGTGATTTGTTTGCTGATGGGTGTTTACATTGTTTCCATCTTTTAGCTATTAAGAATAATGCTTCTATGAATATCTGAGTAGAAGTTTCTGTGTGGATATGCTTGCATTTCTTTTAGGGGCATATACCAGAGTGGAATCTTGGGTCATGGAAACTCTTGTTTGAGAAACCACCAGACTATTTTCTAGAGCAGCTACACTGTTTTACATTCCTACCTGCTGTGTCTGATGGTCCTAATTTCTCCACATCTTCACCAACACTTATTGATTTGACTTTTTGATTCTAGCCTTCCTATAGAGTGTGAGCAGATAGTGATGTTAAAACAATTCGGGAAGGATTTTTTTCTGTTTTTAATAGTTTTCAAATGCCACTTATAGTTTTAGGCCTTCTCTTTCCTATTGCCTATGAGAGCTGGACTGCCAAGACGTCGTGTTTCCTGCCACAATAATAAAAGAGATTTCATTATTTGTTAATCCAGAAATTTCATTGACTAAAACCAATGTGGCATACTGTTGTAAATGTGTGAGTTGAGGAGAAACGGAAGTGGAGAAGTGGGGCTGCTTGTTTGCTCTGGGGTGTGGCATCTGACCCTGGTGTGTCTGACAGGTGCCTTTGCCTTTCAGGAGGACTGGCGTTGGCCCAGGTGCTCTTCTTCTACGTGAAATACTTGGTTCTCTTCGGTGTCCCAGCCCTGCTCATGCGCCTGGATGGACTCCACCCGCCGCCTCTCCCTCGCTGCGTGAGCACCATGTTCAGTTTCACAGGGATGTGGAGGTCAGTTGCACGGTTAATGGAAGTCCCTTCAGGGTATCCCATGGGAGAGACCACGGCCCAGCCAGTTTCAGAGAACTTGGCTGCCATCTTTTCTCTGTTCCTCACTCAAGCCCCATTTCAATTTCTTCATACAACTAACAGGATGGTTGCCTGTGTCCTCCAGACTTCTCTAGATTATCATCAAGCCAATAAGTTAGGTAAGAGAGTTTCTCACCAGGTCTGTGTGACTATGTAAAAGAGTCATGTTTGCAGTTGCTTCTTCCTAGGAACATGCTGCTATGTATTGATTGTTTTATTGCTTTTTTTTGTCTTCCTTGAAAATGATATCTGTGAGACTTGATTAAAAATAATCTCAGGGTAATACCTAATCCCATGTTGCTATTTACTAGTTCTCAGATCTGAGCCATTTTACTAAGTTGCTCTGTACTATTTTTCTTATTTCAATAGTAATAACCATAGTAATAATGATGTCTATCTTTAAGAATTATTTTTGTGATTAAAATAAGATGTATGTAGAACATCTGATACATAGCATAGGGTTGCAGATGCCTTTATAGTATTCCTATGCTCATTACACGTGGGTAGACAAGTGCTTTTTCTGAGTTCTTTTATACCCTGGCCCGCCTGCCAATTCTTTCTTTCTTTTCTTTTTTTCAGTGTATTTGGTACAGGGTCTCCCTATGCAGTTCCAGCTCATAGTGATTCTCTTGTTTTCAGCCTCCCCAGTGCTGGTATTACAGGTGTGTGCCACCATGCTTGGACTTGGTGGCTGACTCATCAGGCCAGGGGTGGGGGCAGGGCTGGTGCAGCTTATGGTGCTGGGGATCAGACTCCTGTCCCTGTGCTTGCCTAAGCAGGTACTTAGTCCGCTGAGCTATCTCGCTGGTGAGCCTCTGGCCATTTTGGATATCTTTTGCTCCTGTGCTTTGCTTATCACTCCCAGGGGGTGACAGGTGACAGGTGACAGGAGTGCTTTGTTAGCTACAAACCTAATGCAGGAACTTAAGGGTGGGTGCTCCCTCAACCTTTGGAAGCAGTGCCTACTTAATTTTACCCTCAGGATACCTAATCTTGGCCCTGTTGGAATTGCCATACTGCCTCATTTATGTGACTTGTTCAGTCTTATATCTCAGCTCTTCAGAGGAAGAACTCTATGAATTTTGCCATATTTAATGTTGCTATTCAAAAGGTGGGGTCGTACTCAGTTTTCCATACTAACTTATTACACATGCTGAGTTTATCTAAGTCTCTTTCAATGTATTTTATTTTTGATCTGACTTGATTGGGGGAGGGATAGAAATTTCATACAGTTGTTGCAAGAAATGTCAAGTATTTGTTTTATTTGTTCTTAATTATGTCATTGGATACCAGTTTGCTCTGTGGTGACAAGACTGGGGAGTGTTAACAAAGGGTGTCTCCCTACTGGGGTTGCGGGTTGGCTTTTGTTTGAAAGGTGAACCTGCCTGGAAGTTCTGTTAACGTTTAACCTACTCTGAAAAGTAATTTCCTGTCTTAGTGGTTGGCACCAGCATGACCGGGGACCATGTACAAGTGTCTGGTGTAATCCTAGAGGAACTTCTCAGCGTCCAAAGTGTGAATGCCTACACCAGTGGGAAGCACACTCTCTGAGGGCCTTCTACACTATGGGCTTCCATAAGAAAACCATGACTCCTGGCAAGCAGGCCCCCTCTAGATGCCTGGCTCCTTGTCCACAGGTATTAGCCCACTTTTTCGCACCAGATACAGCTCCTTCAGTTGACTCTTTCACTTTCTGAATGGTGTTTTGTTGTCTGTTTGTTGTTGTTACTTTGCCAAAGAAAGTCTAGGTCCCATGTAAAGCAGAGGCAAAGAAACCTCCCTGTCAAGACTCATCACTTTCTTGATTAGAACTAGACTTAAGTAGTTCAGGCATGAGCTATTGAAGCACTTTCTTCTCTGTTCCAGTTTTAAGACAAACGTGGGCAAGAGCATAATGAAAAGTTAGCCTGAAGAGGAAGGTCTGGGCCAGGGATACAGCTCAGCAGCACCATGCTTGCCTGGCAAGCTTAAGGTCCTGAGTCTGATTCTCAGTACACAGCCCCACTCCCTCACCAAGAAAATAAAGAACCCTCATGCCTGATGAGGAATGTATGAGGTGAGCCTTTGGAGCACTGTGGTTCTAACAGCTGTTTTACATGGGATGAAATACCAAATAGGTTCTTTCCACAGAGTGACTTGGGCTCCTGTCTTAGTTTCTTCAGCATGCATGGGTGCAGATTTGCCCTCCATATTTTTATTTTAAATTTCTTGAATGGCTTTCCAATTTGCCAGTTATACTTAGAAACACTTTGTCCACAATGATGTTCCATATTAAGTAGTGGAATTTAGGATGGAGGTTAGCTACTTCTGAGTTATGATAAACAATGGAAGTCTCAGAAGTAGGGTTTTTTTTTTAGTTGAAAAAAGAATGCAAACTTCTGTAGCTTATCTTTTGTGCTATTTGCAGATGCACTTTCATCCATAAGAGGAAGTTTACCAAGCTTCATGTTCATTTCAGTCCACAAGATTAACATGCATTTTTAAAGAATCAAGACCAGGGTCAGGAGTATGCCTCCAAGGTACATGCATACCTATGTTTATAGCATCAGCATTCATAATGGCTAGATCTTGGAAGTGTCCTAAATGTGCATCAGCAGATGAATGGGAAGGATTAAAATATATACAGGTACAAATTCCCTATGATGAATGTGATCATTATGTATGGCAAATAGGTTCTACTAAAAACTAAATTGAAGAAACAGATGACTGGATAAAGAGAATGTGATACTGATACACAATGAAGTCCTACCTTGAGACCATAATGTTAAGTGAAATAAATCACACTCACAGGCTTAAGTATTGCATAGTTTCTCTTATATAAAGAACCTAAAATGTAAAGAGCAGAATAAAAAATAATTAGAAGTAGAGAGGTAGTCTCTTTCAAATGAGAAAGGGATCAAGAGATTCAGAGAGAGTCTCTGTTGCTGTTTCCTTATTGTTGGGACAAATACCTGACACCCAGAATTAAGGAAGCTAAGGTTTATTTAGCTCACAGTTAGTGGAGGTTTCAGTCCATACTCAGCTGCTCCAAGGCAGAGCGGCACATGGCAGAGGGCAGCAGTTCACGGCAGTGGAAAACAGCAGGGCAAGGGAAGAGCAGCAGCTGTGGCACTAGCAAGCCTGTCTCCCCTCCTTACACTTATGTGCAGATTATCTGCCCCAGGGAGGGAGAGAAAAGGGGGAAGGAAAGTGAACAAGAAAAGGAATGAAGATGTGTAACAACTTCACACAAAGAATATATTCATTATGTAATGCAAACATGTACTAATAAAAAAACTGAAAAAATGATGTAAGCTAAAAATAAGAGAAAATAAATCCACAAAGGAAGAATGCATGCCTTCCTTCCTTTCCTCCCCACCCCCCCAGTTCTCCTTCCCATTTGAACATTTTCTTTCCATTTTATAGTATCTATTATACATTTTGATCTTTATGTACACTTGTGGTTTTTCACACTAAAGAAACAACACAGTATTTACACACAGGTCCAATGTATTCACTTATGAATATGAGTATAGTCTCAAGGGAAAAGGAAAAAATGAGAAAAAAATGGGAACAAAGCTTTTATAAATAAGGAGGAGGAGAGGGGTTAAACATAAGGTAGAGGAATAGAAAAATAAACCAAATTGTAACGTGTACAGGTACAAATTCCCTATAATGAATGTGATTGTTATGCATACCTAAAATGTACCAATAAACTTCATTATAAAGAAGACAATGGCCAGTAGGTAGAAAGGAATTTGGCACTTCAAAAATTTTATTATTTTAAAAAGTGTTAAAAATCCAGTAAAACTTATTCTTTTAACTATTAAAAACAGAATGCATTTTAAAGGAAAGCAAGGGGCTGGAGAGATGGCTCAGTGGAATAAGTGCTTCCCTGGCAAGAGCAAGGGCCTGAGTTCAATTCCAGATTCCACCAAAAAAAAAAAAAAAAGGGGGAAAGCAAG
>NW_004524707.1:6037176-6045330 GCF_000260255.1 Octodon degus
CTTCCTCTGATGTGAAGAAAAGAGGCAGAAGCTTTTGGTGTCATCTGTTTTGAGTCCTGAGACCTCACACTGTCTGGCCACAGGCATGTTTTGCTTTGGGTAGCTGTAGCAGACCTATTTGTCGTCTTTATTCTAATCCACCTGTTGATGTGGACGTTCAGTGGTATATATACTGACAGAGTATACAACTGCTTCTAAAAAATGAGGTCAATACTGTGTCTTGTACCATAAGAAATGTAAAGTGATTAACTTTCAGCCTCAGAGCTCAAACTGATTCTCAGGTTGTTACATTTGAAGGACTGCTTTGTTCTTTAACATGTTGTAAAGTCTGCTACAACCTGCCATGTCAGGTCTTTCCTGGTCACTTTCTACGGCACAGAACCAGTTTTCCTTCCTCAGTCCTGCCCAGCCGCTCTTTGACAGCCCTGCATGACTTTGATGTAGGCTCTCTGGTACTGCAGGGCCTTTGGCAGCCAGGCTGCTATCAGAGAAGCCACCATCAGGCGTTTGGAGGCCAAGGACTACCCACTTTCCTTATTTTGTATTTGGTATTTTGCTTGAACACAGCCAGTGTGTCTGTTCTTAGCAAGGGCCTTGAATTAGGTCTTCGCTATCCCAAGAATGGTTTCAGAAACAGCCCTATCAACTCTCCTGGGAGTATATCAGGTGTGCAAGACTTTGGTACCACCCAAGATCCACCGAACCAGAGCTGCTTTTGACAAGATCTCCTGGGAACAGTGTACATATTAAAATTTGAGAGGCTCTAGGTTAAATGACTAGCTCAAGACTCCTCTTCCCTTATCTGCCACAGCTCTGTGGACTACTGGATGGTAGGCAGAAGCAACTGTGAATACATTTTAATATTCAGTGTCTTATACCCACATTGGGGTCATAGAAGGAGACCCCAGAGGAACCTGAATAGGACCCTTAGCTGACTTCCCCACGGGCTGGTACCACAGAAGGACCCTAGAGACAGGGTCCTTTGATCCTGCTGCCAAGCAGGACTGGGAGGTGGCTGCTTGATGGAGGAGATAGGAAATCAGAGAGGGCAGACCTAGAGGAACTCAAGATAGAGGGAAACCACTCACCTATCCAGAAAAGCTTAGGAAAATTGACCTCATCTCCTGTTTAAAGGAGGCATTTGTTCTCCAGCCTGTTTTCCTGTGTGTGACTTCTGTTCTTTGTCCTTTTCCCTCTGCTGTCACCGTAGGCTTGTTCCTGGTGTGTGAGAGACTTTTTCACCCAGGAAGGAAAGCTCACATCTGCTACTAGCTGGCTGAGTCCTGCGGATGGCCCTCTTGGGACTGTTGAGGTTGACCTCCTGATTTCCACTGTAGGGGAGAGAGATGTAGCTTTCTGCCACTATTTATGTAGAAAATCTGACTCACTCCACTCTTGGAAAGCAAACACCAAGGGGGTGGCCTTACCTAATGGATTTGACAGGTCCAAGTAGGTGCTATATTTCTAGGAAGCTTGCTAGCTGAAGCACACAGAGGAGTTGCTAAGAAGTTAATTAAAATATACATCATGGACATCCTATAGGTGCCTGCTGGATTCTGATGAGCAAGTGAGTTAGAGGCAGTTGTGCGAGATTGCTTGCTGTGTTTTTATAGTCATGGGTTTTCAGCTGTGGTTGGGGAGCAAGGCTGACACTTGGGGCCTTAGGGAAGTGGACTTGCAGAGGCTTGGGGGTAGCGATAACTCAAATCCTATTATGACACATTGTCATTGTAATATAAACCTGCATAATGTTATTACCTGTCTAGTTGGCAGCTGACTTAATTGGTAGCAGTAATTGTCATAACAGTGTGTTTCCCAGACTACTTAGATCTTTATTGCTGGTGGGATTTGGTATTCTTTTGCAGTCTGGAATTTTCTTGCACAAACTGAGGTTAAAATCTTGGATTCCCCAGGATTTCTCAAGTTAGTTTTTATAGCAGGGCAAGATGAGGTACACATTAGGCAATGTATTTCCTCCTGATAGTTGGGTTACACTAACTCCAGAGAAACCTGGGGAAAAAGGGTTTTGAATATTATGTTGTGCTTCATTTTCAATCAGAAAGAAGACCTAATTTCTCCACAGTTACTAACAAGAACTCTGGTGACACTTTGCTGCTGACGTGGTATCACCCACTTGAACACGGTCTATGCAGCTCGCTTCCCCAGGGCTGTTGGTCACAGGAGTCCTGCCAGTAGGGCCAAGCAACTGGCCCAGCTCTCCTGCAGGTTTTCGTGAAGACCCCAGTTCAAGTTCCCTGCATGGTCTGGCTGTGATCCTTGCCTCAACTGATGGTGAGAGAGGAAGGTTTGTACGTGAGGTCCTGGGTGTCCTGGCTTTGTGGCAGAGGAGGGGGAGGGGTGTGCGGTGCCAGTGCACGGAAGGGTGCTTTGCTCCTGTCCTGTGAAGGCTTTTCCCCAGTGCAGCCAGGACCAAAGGGACTCTGGTGTTCCCACACAATGGAGGCAGGAAACGCTTTTCCTCTGACAGGCAGGCACAGGGCCTGCCCTCAGCAGTCCTTGTGGGTTGTTCTTGGGTGAGTTATGCTGTCTGCTTCTGAGGCCTGGTGCTCCTCCGACATGGATGGAAGGAAGCTGTGGGTCTGCCGGCGGGAGGGAGTGTGCTGTCTGGGTCCTAGCATGGTGGTCTTGAGCTTTTGCTCTGTAATAGGAGAAGTGGGGGAGTTGGTCCAAGACAGGTGTGGAGTTAAAACCATGCCCTGTGAGCTGTAGTGGGATGGTAACTCAGTTTTATAGTTTTATCAGCATAATAGATGGACAGAGCTACCTTTCTGTGAACTGTTCTACATCTTCAAATGGTCTGGGTAGCTTTCCTTATTGGTGTTGTACTTGCACAGTATTTAGTGCACTCGAAGCACTCTGTGAATGGACTGTATCTGAAGACTCACACTCTCAAGGGTCAGGAGGATTTATTTGGGACGTGCCGTTTCCAGCCACTGAGCTGCGGAGGCAGAGCTCAATGGGACTGTGCGCACTCACAGGCTAGTATGCTGTGGGGCGGCATGGCATTCAGTGAAGGTCTAGAGACCCTTCCACACCTACTGGCTCCTGGGTTGGTTCTGCAGGGTGGTCAGAGATGACCTCCTTTTTGTTAATCCCTTTTAATTGATGACAAAATAAAATCTAGAGAGATTAAATGTTTTGCTTAAAAAAGTAGATGGCAAGGTTTAGCCAATTCCATATTATCTCTCAATAACTTGCCCTCACTGTACTTAATGTTGGTTTCTTTTTAAATTATCATGTCTTGAACATGTAATATATAAATATTTCTTTTTCTTTTTTCTTTTTGTACCAGGAATTGAATTTAGGACCTTGTGCCTACCAGGCAGGTGCTTATGCTGCTGAGCTATCTCCCTGGCCCTAGCATGTAAATATTGTAGAGTCTATGGACACCATGAAAAAAAAATCAAATTGCACTAATTCCTAAAATAGATAAAATAAATTACTTTGTTTGAGTGAAGGTATATCATTGTAGACACGTTTTATAACAATTTACTTAAAAGTATTAGGAAGTTATATAGTTAGCAAGTGTGGAGAAACACTCTTGACTGCTCATGTGACCTGGATCATGTTGCCCAACTTCTCCAAGCCTGGATTCTCCACCTCAAGGTGGGATAGCGATGCTTTCCTGCTGGGGAGGAGGTGGGAATTTGAATTTTCTCTATTCGTGGTGGCTCATGTACTGTCTATTACTGAGTGGTGCAGGTGATGTGTGTGTGTGTGTGTGTGTGTATGTGTGTGTATGTGTTTGACTTTTGAAAAGTAAGCTACCTAGTTTATGAATAGTGCATGTGGAGAAGAATGGGTGATGGCCACTTCCCGGGTTCCAGCATCAGGGTCCAGTCTGTCCTGGAGTGAATGAAGACCGGGTGAGACCTGGCCTGTGCAGCACAGGCTCTGTGGGCAGGATACAGGCTGAGATGAGGGGTGTCCCCAACCCCGCTGCCAGGCAGATGCTCTGATCTTCAGTCACTGGGTTTCAGTAAAGCTGCGGTTTACACACATCTCTGGCGAGCTTATTCCAGGGGCACAATAGTGGCGATCATGTTCATCAAGGAGAAAGGACACAAGATGGCTTTTAGCACCTTGATTCCCCCTCTCTCCGGAGCTCATTGCATCCCGTGCCCTTTCTGGTCTGCAGGCTTCCAAGTGCACAGTGAGCCTGTGTGCTCAGCCTCAGAACCTCTCAGAACTGCAGGGAAGCTGCTCTGCCCAGTCCTCGTCCGCCTTTGGCTCTGACTGACTCTGGAATGTTCTTTGACTTTCCTCTCTACACTCCTCTCTGGGTGGTAATCTGCATCTTACTCTTCAGTTGACCTGGGTACACTTGCAGATGACTTAGCCTGCAGGAATGTCCTTGTCCACCTGGGTCCCAAGCTCTACTGCCCACTCGTCTGTGCACTGGTGTACACCTGGTTACACTGCTAGGTGCTTAGGACATTGTCACGAGCCAGGCCAGCACATGATGTACTCTTAGCACTTACTCTCAACTGGGGAGACAAAGGAACCACTAAACCTAGTAAGTAAATAATATAATGTGGGCTTAATAAATGCTGTGGGGAGTCGGGCAAGACAAGGAGGACTTGGCAGAGCTCTTAGGGGAAGGTGTGTAGGTGGTAGCATTTCTGCAGCACTGAGTTGGGGAGTACTGAGCCTTCTGCCTGTGGGGAATACACAGTCAATCTATCTCCCTAAAGTTACAACCTTTGAAGCAAACCAGTTATTAAAGTTTGAGTAGTCTTCATCCAAAATACTTGAGACCAGTGTTTCAGATTTTGGCATGTTTATTTGCCAGTTCAGCAGACCTAATCTGAAAATCTAGAACCTGAAATGCTCACAAACTTTTGGGCCAAATGGTCAGAAGTCTAGATGTTAGAGTATTTCAAATTTCAAATCACTTCACTTTTGGGATTTTCAGATTTGAGATACTGGGCCAGTAATGCGACTTTACGTGGTTTCTGTGTAAAGATCCCATGTACTGTGCACATGCACATACCCACATGGACCACATGGGTTCCTGATCACTGAACTCACGGCCCACAGTGCTGTAACTCCTGCCTGAATGAAGCGTATCTAACGCTTCTGCTTTCTCTAGGACATCACAGCTTCCTGCACTGAGGAGCAGCATGCAGCACCTCAGCACTGTGCTGAAGACCATTTTAAATAGCCAAATCATCAAAAGAAGTGAAAAAGTGTAGCACTACATAGATGACAAAAGGATTTTTAGAGTGTGAGAGCTGAATCTAGGAGGCAGCTGCCTGGTCAAGTGACTCAGATCTTTTGCTGGTGTGAGCATTCTGTGGACAACTACAAAAGTGTCTCAAGTTCTGATTTTGGGGTCACAGATAGGGAGTAGGTAAGTTCACAAGTGTAGAAGCTGAGGAATGTGGACCAATGGTCAGTGAGTGGTCAAGGGAGCCTTGTTGAGAAGGGGCGTCTGATGAAGACTTGGCAAAAGGCATGTGAGTCCCAGGCGTGTCTGTTGAGGTGTGTCAAGGAAAGCATACAGCCAGTAGTGCCCAGTCCTGGGCCACAGGTGTGCCTGGCATGCTCAGGGAACAGCAGGGAGGCCACTGTGGCCATAAAGGGGTGTGGAGCAGCGCAGGAGCGGGATGGGAAATGCAGGGTAGGAGAGAGGACTGTGTAAGGCACCATGTGCATTTTTAGTTATTTGTTTTCCTTTTTAAAAAAATGTTTGTATCTCAGTTAGATGGAGGCTGTTGAGGTGAAAAGATGAGCTGAGATGCACCTCTATACTGTGTCAAGGCAGAAGCAGTAAGCCAGCCGGGAAATGTCACAGTGATCGAGGTTTGATGTTTTCATAAGTGAGCCTCCCTGCACCTCTGCTGTCACTACATTGTTCCTGGTCATAGGGGGCAGGCACAGGTGCTGGTACCTGGCTGTCTTTTTGGATGGTCGGAAAAAGAGTAGTGATTAGGTTGCTTAATGAAACTGGCTCCAGCTTAAATTGAACTAACTGAAGCATTTGTTCCCATAAGGCCGTCAGAATTCTGCACAGTTAGTCGTGCACGTTCAGATTGTCTCAAGCATAGGTGCTGGCAGCTGGACAGGTGACCGCTTGCCTCCTCATGGTCCTGCGTGGGTGGCACATGGCATTCCTTAGCAAGCTTTAGCTTTCCTTTTTTGCAAGCAGATCTCAGTGCTTACGCCCTCCGTCTCACTCACTTTGATGGTAAGAAGAATGTGGCTAACATGCCTGCGGAAGATGTGTGGGTCTGAAGTGGAGTGTAGAAATAATTCATGTCACATGGCTTCCCTGCCCTCATGAATACAGAAAATACCTAGGTAATGCATTATTAATGGTGCACATGGCAGAGCTGCCATGGATGGGATTTGAGTGTGAACTTATTAGCATTTTCAGGTTGATACCTCTTTTAGATTTAATTAGATTTCAGGCTTCAATCGATTTATTAAATGAATTTCTCACCACTTAAAGAGTATAATATCTTCACAGCTGTAATTTTTCATCAGTCTCTTCACATTTCCTCGTGAGCTGGAGCAGAGCTCTGCTTCTGTCTCATCTTCAAAGCCAGAGGTTGGTTTCCAAAGGCAGTGTGTTGCATAAATGTCACCTCTTCTTTGCTTGAGGCGCTGGGGTCGCCAGGTGGGTTGCCTTTCCCACACTGTCTGCCTTGCATGCAGCTATCTTGGATTTACTGCTGTAAGAGTGACTAATGTGGAGTCATAGCACTGCTCTGTGTTGGCACCCCTTTGTCACCATGAAACTCTCTACTGTTATTTTGGCACAGAATCTACAAACCTTTATCGCTGCTCTGATGAGCAGAGGAGCATTGGGACTATTCAGACAGTGGGAAGTTACATGTAATCAGTCAACTGCCTCAGCAATTCTCAAGATGATGTGGAGAGGCAAGCCACACAATGAAGTAATTTAGAGATGCTCTACATTTGTTTAGCTGGAGAGAAAGAACTCTTTTTTGATGACTAGGGCATCCTCACCCCCTTCCTGTCTCTGCCTAACTGGGCCATGCTCGTCTCAGGGAGCCTGGCTCCTGACATTTTGCCAGGTAAAGGCTCAGAGCTGGAGGCTTCTCCCAGCTCGAGGCTGTGTGTGGGTGTGTGCATGCATGCATGCATGCATGTGTATGTGTGTGCACGCATGTGTGACTGTGTGCAAAGGGAGGTGATGTGAAAAATAGAATTCCAATCATTTCTAATAATGGTGGTCTAGAAGTAATGTCTACAGTACAAAGTGTAGTAAGTGATGTTATCTGATATATGTTTATTGTCTAAATGAACCAGGGCCTTAAATTACAATCAGCCATAGCCAGATCAGTAAAAGAAGTTGCTATTATTGTATGTGTTGCATATCTCCTAATGTGGTGTGTTTTTGAAAGTTCACATGGGGATTAAAGGCCCAGCAACTAGGTAGAATCCTGTGAATCAGTTGCCTCAGTGCACAGGTCCAGAATTTGGTGGTTCAATGTTGTTGGAGAGAAGGAAAAAATGTAGTTAAGCAGCAGAGCCTAGAGGCTAAGTAGGATTGTGACTGACAGCCCTCTGAGGAGAAGGATGATTTTATTTATTTTTGTAAGACTTTGTGTAGGTGAGGTTATGTAAGAGGTCTGTGAGTTTTAACCAACTTTAGATTTTTCCACCTGTAGTTCATTTGTACAAGGAATGGTAAACCCTTCTAGTAACCTCAGACCTAATTTCTCCCAGTGGTGAGTGGAAAAGTGTTGGAATGATCCAGAACCAGAGTCCCAGGGCCTCCTTTCATCTAGAAGGTTTCCATGGGCCTCCTTTTGTCTGCCTCCCCCTTACTTAGTACAGTTTTCACTGCTTTGGTGTTGGATTTGGCTTATGCACTCTGGGTGAGAATATTACCTGAGAGATGGTGGGTCCTTTTCCATGCACTGCTCTGGATATATGCCCAAGCCAACTATTCTCATGGTGACCATAATTTTCATCACCTTGGAAGGGCACTGTCTGAGTTATCTACTGCATAGTTACTGTCTTTCTTTTTTTGCTCCACAGCTAATGAGCATTTTGTGGGAAACCTTTTCAGGCCATGCAAATGTTTGGGTCCTTGCTAAAATTTCCTCCTAGATTTTTTGTTTTATTTATTTATTTATTTATTTATTTATTTATTTTTTA
>NW_004524707.1:6045430-6050246 GCF_000260255.1 Octodon degus
ATTTTAAAAAGTGTTAAAAATCCAGTAAAACTTATTCTTTTAACTATTAAAAACAGAATGCATTTTAAAGGAAAGCAAGGGGCTGGAGAGATGGCCCAGTGGAATAAGTGCTTCCCTGACTAGACCAAGGGCCTAATTTCAATCAAAGAAAAAAAAAAAAAAAAAAAAAAAAAAAAAGGGGGAAAGCAAGTTATGACTTTGCAATGTTCGTTAGTAGCTAACGTCACCTTAGTACTTCTAGACCATATATTGGGGTGTGCTGCAAACAAGGAATGACTTCCCTTCCTGGATTTAAGTCTAAAAGGATGTGGTCCTAATTGGTGAGGACCACAAATTATTCTGCTGGGCTGTGACAGCTGTTCATACAGTAACACGAAGGAACTGCAGGGAAGTGATTTAAAATAGTCTTTAGAGACTGCTTAATGGCTGTCCGAACGTCTAGAAATCCTCTACTGAACGAGTTTTAAACTGGCAACAAGAGATAAAATTTTAGTTTGCTATGTTAAAAAACCCTTTTCTACCCCCAGCCTATGCTGGCTGGCTGCACTCACTTTCTGTTTCTTTAGCACTGAGAAAAGACAGCCAGCAGCCGGCCGTACCACAGGATCCGAGCTCTGTGCCATGGAGCGAACAAAATGGGCCATCAGAAAGAGGGACGATTTTCCTTGACACGGTAGTTCAAACTGACCATAAAAACTGCCATTCACCCAGATGGCCCCGACTTAAAAACTAAGGCCTGACGAGCATGAGCATGTGTATTTGTTTTTTCTCCCTTGCCTCTCCTAGTCCATAATTGGGATATTTGCAGGCATAACAAGACCCTAAGGAGTATGTATATTCCCACTTCTATGATTTTTCTTTGGTTGCACAAACCTAAGAAATTGAGAATTTTCTGCTTAATTTTTAGGTTTCATGTTTTAATTTAGATGAGCTGAGATCTATACTGGGTATCTTTTGCCAAGAATCATTAAAGATGACACTGCATGCCTGAGGTTCCAAATTGGAAATCTGATGGTGTGCCCCTGAATTGATTTCCTGCTATGGAAGCAAAGTGTATGAAGTGGCAGAATTTCCCATGGTGGCTGGTGAGCTATAGGTCAGTTTCAATTATCTCAGGCATCTTGCCCAGCCTGCCCTCTGCATCTCTTGAATTATGATGCTTTCAAGTGTTCACAGGCAAAACTATGCATCACGGCTTATCCCAGAAGAATCTGTGCTGTTGGTGGCTGCTAGACATTAATAGGTGGGACATGATTAGGCTGGGAGGGCAAGGAGCCTGTGCACTTTCTTTCAGTCAGGCATTGATTGCAGAGGCTGGGAGGCCAATAGGAGAGAATTTAGGTCCTTGGCAGAGAGTTGGTGTAAGCATCACTGTCTTTGCATCATCACTCCTGCTTTTGAATCGTGTTGAACCAGCAGTTCTGGGCAGCACGGCTGGCACGGAGTTGGTGCAACATGGCCGTCATCTGCCAGCGCTGCTGCATGCAAAGCAGGGGCAGGTGGCATAGGTGCTGTCAGGAAGAGTCAGCTGTTTTGGGGACAGCCTAGTATCCTTGCTATTATTGTGCTGTGTGACTTCTGACAGGTCATTTAGGATCTCAGGGCCAATCTTTGCATCTCTCCAGTGGAGATAATTATATAATACCTAGGGATTAAGGAAGGGTTGATTGTCTGGTATGTAGTAGGTCCTCAGGAAATGGTGGCTTCTTACTTTTAGGTGATTGAAAACCTCACAGATGCAAAAGTGACTCAGTAGCCCATCTGCTCATGGACCAGGGTGGGCGCACAGTGAGCCTTGATGGGACTGGCTGGACCAAGTTCACCTGGGCGCCAGAGATGTGCAACTCAAGATAGAGACTAACTGTGGTGGAAAACATGGGTGCTGCCTTCAGAGGAGGGGCCTTAAGCAGGCCACTTTCCCTCAGCTGATATGTGAAAGACAAGGAGCTGAATCTTGTCATTAAATGATGCCTGTGAGCCCTGCTGCGGTGAAAGGGGATGACCCTCCACCTGCAACCCACGTCATCAGGCAAGTTACTAACTTCTTATGGCTCAGTTTCTTGAGGTTGTCAGATGGGCTCATTATAGTGCTCGCCTTACTGGGCCAGTGTGAGGGTTAGGTAAGGCCTGTGTGCAGGGCAGGCTTCCTGCACACACCACATATTAATGACTAATCATTGTTGCAGAGGGGAGAGCAAGTTTATACCATTTCTTTGTGTTTTAGTTTCCCAGAAAAGAAAGGCCTGGTGAGGAGGAGTCCAGAGGGCGGAAGAGGTGGTAGCAATGAATAAGAACATGCGGAAGACTGCTTTCGGAATGGGAGCAGAGGCCCCGGAACCTGCCCCAGTGGGGCTGCTTCTTTTCCTGGGCAGCGAGCGCTCTTAACGATTGCTAGACCTGTGCAGTAGCTCATGTGCTTTATCCCCTTCAGTCAGCCTTCTTTTGCTGTGACCTCATGGCAACAGGCTCAGGAAATGTATTTTACTTCTTCTACCCTGCATGTTTAAAAATCCCCTTCCCCTTTCCTCCAAATGGACTTCAGTGAATCAAAGAGGCTATCATGTTGAGGTGGATTTTTTTTTTTGAATCATTACTGTTTTGCTTCTTTGATTTATTTTTGCCTCAAAGACAGTCTGACCTCTCCATTTTCTCCCTGTGTGAAGATTTTGTTCAGTTCTGCCTTGCTGATGAGGTCACAGAATAAGGGCTTTTAGAGTAAGAGCTGTCCTGACACTGGAACGGCAGGGCATTGGCTGCGTAAGGGGGGAGAGGGGGTTTGCTGGTCATTGGAGCGGCTGCCCTGCTTGGTGGGGATCCTGCTCCACTGCTTACTGCCTGGTGACCTCGCCCTCTTAGTTTTTTCTTTGTGAGGTGGAGATGCTGTAATGCCCACCCATGGAACCAGCCCCTATGAGGCATTCTCCACTCTTCTTGGCAGTGGTTGTTCTCTACCTGCCTATGCCTCAGCAGACACTTAGCTCCTTGAGGGAAGCAGTTGTGTCTTCCTCATTTAATTCCCACTGTGCCCCAGCATTCTTCTCAGTAGCAGCATTTAGTGACAGTCAGGAAATCTATGATAAATGAAGGACAGTGGCTGCTTGGTTCTGGCATATCGATCATTGGACCCAAAGAGTGAACTTCTTAAGTACTGCCACCTGGCCATGGAGTGCTTCCTCTTTGTGGTGCTCTTTGACCTAGAACTGCAGACATGCCATGGCATGATGGCTCTCAATAGTCTTATCTCTCTGTTTTCCTCATGAATACTAGTACATAGTATGCCAAAATATTATGCCTGCTTGCATTTTCTTTTCTTTTCTTTTTTTTTGAGGATGAATTTGCCTTGTAAGGAATCTGGTGAAAAGTGTGCATCTTTTTTGCTTAATGATTGTCACTGTTTGAATCAAACAATGTGCTGTGTCCTGGGTATCAGATGAGGGAGGAAGTTATACACCTAAAGGAAGAAAGGAAATGTCTTTGATACAAGAGAAGAGCCTGACAGCCATTTTTCTTTGGAGATGGGATTTAACTGAGTAAAGTACAGAAAGGTGATACCTTATTCTCAGACAGGTGAAGATGAGGAACCTGGTTGTGGGTCTGGGAGTGAAACACTTTTCAGTCATATTCTTAGAGCAGCCCGAATGCTGACAGCAACAGTAACAACAACAGTCACAACAGCAATGACAAACATTTCACGCTACATTCTGCCAGGACTTTGCAAACACTTTTAGGTATTCAGTTTGTTTAATCCTTTGAAAACACTTTTAAAGAAGATACTGTTCTGATCACCACTTTACCAAAGACAGAATGAGGCATGAGTAAGGAGAAGGTGGGGAACTCCTTAAATAACACAACTAGTAAGTGATAGAGCTGGCTTTGAACCCCAAGCCCATGGCTGTGTTCTTAGTCACTGCCTTTTTTCCTCTCCAGTGAAACAGACCTGGAGCACAGCCTTTTACAGTCTGGAGTGTGATGCTTGTGTGACAAGATCTGCAGGCTAGGGGACCCAGCAGTGGCACTGGTTTCCATTGCTTGGGCAGGTGATGGTGCAGGGCAGGATAGAGCAGGGTGTAGTCAGCAGGGCGTTGCTCTGTGCACACCTGGGACTAGGAGAAAGGGAGCCCTGTTTTAACCTGAGTCATTGCTGGCTGGGTGGTATGGGGTCAGTGGTGACGACTTTGTGTTTACGTTATAAGCGGTGACCCAGAAACAGTTTCCCCAGTGGCAGTGGGAAGAGAGCCTCCCTTGTGTCCACAGGACCTGGACTGTATTTCCCTGGCCAGGGCCTCCTCTCCTCCCCACCCATGGGCAACCACATCAGTATCTTTCCAATCTGTGGACTCCTTTCAGGCGGGGCCAGCCTCTTTGCCAGTGAGGAAGGGGCCTTGCCCTACCTCCACAAATGGCTGAACTTCTCCCTACCCCATTCCCTGCCCACTATTGATTCCTAACCTAGCACAGTAGCATTGTTTTTTGCCCCATCTTAGTTCAAAACAAACCTGTTACTTCTTTTAAATAATTATAGAATGTTTTGATGTATTAGTTTTACATTCACATGCAGTCACGTCTCTTACTTTTTTCTTATTTGATTTCTGACTTCAGTGACAAGTTGAGAAAGTCCTTCAATCCTTAATCTGGTGTGGATTTATTTTGATCCGTTTTTTTTTTTTTTTTTTTTTAATCCAGGACATGGATTCTGAATTTTGGAGTCCACAATTCTTTTTTTTTTTGGCGGAACCGGGGATTGAACTCAGGCCCTTGTGCTTGCCCGGGAAGCGCTTATTCCACTGAGCCATCTCCCAGGCCCCTTGGAGTCCAC
>NW_004524707.1:6060031-6068043 GCF_000260255.1 Octodon degus
GGGCTGGCTGGCATGTGGTGCTGGGGGATGGAACTGTGGCCCCTGTGCTTTGCTAAGCTTGTTCTAAGTAGGTGCTTTAGACCACTGAGCCATCTCACCAGCCCCTTTTTATTTTATTTTATGTTTATATGTATTTACTAGAGGGTTCACAGGGTCGCACTATGTTGGTTGAACTGGTAGTGATTCTCCTGTTTTCAGCCCCCCAAGTGCTGGGATTACAGCTGAGGGCCACCACACCCAATCTGGCTCAAAGGCTCAGCGTGCTCTGGGGGCAGGGCTGGCATGGCATGCCAGGGATGGAACCCCAGTGATCTGCCTAAGCAGGCACTTGATTCCACTGAGGTATCTGACCTGCCCCTCCCCCTAGACTTTTTAATTGTGTATGATTCTTGCCTGATATAGTCTTAACTCTAAAAGTTGTAAAATGATGATTTTCAATTTTGGCACTTAACATTCTGTTGTGAACAAAAGCCTCCTGCCCCTCTTATTTGCTTATACATTTATTTGTAAGGATGTACTACTTCCTACTTTTCAGTGGTTTATAACTCATTACTGCATTTATTTACTTACTGTTTTTGAAGCTCCGATTGCCCCTCTTTTAGCCAAGGATCCTCATCAGCCTGGGTTTTGTCCTTGGATGTATTCCAGTGGTGTTTGAGAAAGATGCCTGTTTTTTACAAGCTTTACTACCAATGATCATTTTTCTTCTCTGGTTCCTGAAGGAACTATAAATAAAGCCTGGGCTCTGGGCTGGCTATGTGCAGATACCAGGAAGATGAGGTATGGGACAGGGGTTCACAGCATATTGTTGTTCCTCCCTGAGTCAAAACTTGAACCCTGATGTCTGGACCAGGTTGAGTGGTGTCTTAGGTTCTTTTCTCCTTCCTGAGAAAAAAATACCTGACCCCCAAAGTAAGAAGGGTACTTATTTAGCTCACAGTTTCTTGAGGCTTCAGTCCATAATTGGCTGGCACCAAGGCAAGGTGTCATGGCATAGGGACAGTAGTTCATGGCAGGGGAAGACAGCAAAAGCACAAACAGAACAAGAGTGTGGAGCAACCCCTTTCTGCTCCTCATATTGTATGCAGGCCACCCACCCTAGCCTCAGCCCTGTGCTACGAATCAGTCATACACTAGATTCAATTAACTCTGTCCCCACTACAGCTGCATGAGGCTGTGAGGGGACATCTCAACACGAATCATAACAAGTGGTTACAGGAAGAATAAGAGAAAGAAGGAAATACTGAGAATGTGAATAAAAAGGGAGAATGAGTAGGCCGGACTTCCTCCCTACAGGAATGGGCCAAGCCCCAGGTGGGAGTGCAAATAAGGAGTGTGCTGGCTACCCGACTCTTCAGCAGGAGAGCTCCTCCCTCTTGGCATTGTGGTATGAAGTCCAACACTGAGGCGTCTGGGGCACATCCTTCTCTTTGTGGGCTTGACTTGGTCCCTGATCTTTCCTTGGTCAGACCTATGGCCTTGCTGTTCTTGCAGACGCTCAGTGGGAGAGCCCATATTGCTTCCGCCTTGGGGAATCCAGCAGACCTGTCCAGAAGGCTTCTTCCACCAGCGCAAGTGCAGGCTCCAGGCCCACGTGGCCCAAGGCTCTCAGCCTACAGGCCCTGTGTGGTCTGGTGTTCCCAGAGGGCCTTCAGGAAGCTGTCATACAGAGCTTCAGTGTCCTTTGGTGTTACAAGAGGGGCTAGAATTAGATTCTTAGAACTTCTTTGGCTTAAAAATTCCCTATGATTTGCAAGTACTTTTTAAAAAATGTATTTAGTGCAAGGTCTACAGGGTCTCACTATGTAGATAGGACTCATAGTGATCCTCATATTTTCAGCCTCCCAAGCGCTGGGATTCCAGGTGTGCGCCACCACACCCAGTCTCAGTCGCCATCTCAGCATGCCCTGGGGGCGGGGCTGACCTGGCACACCAGAAAAATTTCCTATTGTTAAAAGTTAAGTTGGAAATTAATTGTAGAATTAATATTCTCACATATTCATTCTTACCTATCAAACCTAAGGATTCCAGTCTTGTGTCAAAAAAAGTAGGCACTTTTCTTGGGTTTGTTTAATAATTTCTAAGTTCCTCTAAATTATCTGAAAGCATAATCTAGATTTTAATTAATATATCATAGTGACATGAAGACACAAAATATTCTCACAATAAGGGACATGAATTTTTATAATAGGCTGTCAAGTGGTATATTTTTGAATTCTTTCTCAGTGTATGTGAAGTCAGTCCTTACCTGTAAGGAAGGCACTCCGAGGCAGCCTCTCATTTTTTCACTTCTTTGAAGATGTGCTTTGTAGATGCTGCAAGTGCGGTGCACATTAATAATAACTAGAGCTCTTCCCAGGAGGCGGGCAGCTCCTTGCAAGTGCGTCAGCTGCGTCTGTAGTCTGTGTCTTGTTCTGCCTGGCAAGGGTGGGACTGGCCAGGCGTGTGTCTGTGGGTGCACTGCAGGGTCACAGGCAGAAGCAGGGGCAGGGCAGGTGTCCTACACACAGGCCACCTGCTGCAGTGGGGCGCAGGGGCAGGGCAGTGTCCTACACACAGGCCACCTGCTGCAGTGGGGCCCAGCGTATTTACAACTCGTACCTGACAGTGGCTTTTCTATAGCTTATGCACTTAGCAAGTCAGGAGCTTCAGGAAACTCAAGAGTCAAGGATGTTCAGCTCAGGCATCCTTCATCTAAGATCAAGCCTCCTGTTCTCTTCTGGTTGATTTGAGCACCAGGAAGGCAGGTGGCCTTTCCCCTGTTATTAAATCCTGCACAGGCTGCTGATATATGCAAGAGGGAAGCTTGGCCTTCAAAGCTGCTTCTGTCTTTGACAAGGAGAAAAACTTGTGCCTCTGGAGAATGTGAAAGGTAGGGATAACGAGGTCCCCATCCTCTCCACGTAGGGCCATATCGTTATTTTATACTGTTGTTCTTGGCTCTTTGTGGTGGGATTTTTTAGGATTTACTCCTAAGAAGTATGAATCTTAGTTCATAGGAATGGTGGAAGGAGAGGACAGGAAGGGATGGGGATGCTGTGTCATGATTTTAGAAGTCAGCTCGGATGGCAAAGCAGCAGGAGCAGGATGAAATGCAAAGGTTTGCGGAACAGGAGGCCGTGGCCAAAAGTCATGGATACTGAGAAGTAGCAAAAGCAAGCAAAAGGGCTTTTTAGCAATGGAAGAGGGTAAAGTGGTCTCCCGCAGAGCTGTGAAACACCTAGCTGAGTTCCAGGGGTACCCAGGTGAAGGGAGGCTGATGGTGGTTGCCTCAGGGCACTGTCCTTACCAACATTTTTTTTTTTTTTTTTTTTGGACCAGCAATAGAACTCAGGACCTTGTGCTTGTCAGGCAGGTGCTGTGCTGCAGAGCTACTCCTGGACCCCAGCATTAGTTTTGACAGCTAGGAAGCATGTGTACTTTTTGGTGGATTTGTGACATGATGCTGAGAGGGCCAGAGAGTGAACAGGAGGGTGTGGATAGGGAGGCTGTGGCCAAAATTCATGGATACTGAGAAGTAACAAAAGCAAGCAAAAGGGCTTTTTAGCAATGAAAGAGGGTAAAATGGTCTCCCGCAGAGCTGTGAAACACCTAGCTGAGTTGGAGTAGTGCACGGGATCACCCAAAAGATGCCCCTTTGGCCTGTGGGTTGTATTTAGCTAGAAGAAACTAAAAACCAGGCAGGCAGTATAGGAAAAATTCTACCTCTCTGACTGCTGTCTAAAATAAAATTTAAAAATTGCTTTTCATAAAGGAAATTAACATTTATAAGGGAAATTCTTATCAGAAAAGGCAGAGAAGAGCTCCTTGAAGACAGCTTTTACCACCCAAGAAACTCCTATAGGCGTACTAAGGCTCCAGTGTCCCTTTTTTCCCTTTTGTTTTCCATAATTTGCACTCAGGGAAGCCTTGAATCAAACCACGGTTCCTTTCTCTAAGTTCCCATCATCTCGCTGCTTCATTGAAGTCTCTTTATTGTCGTGAGATTCTTGTACATATTTATATAATTGTAATAATTTTTTCCTATTAATCTGTCTTTTGCAAGTTTGATCCGTAGACCAGCCCAGAACCAGAAAGGCAGATGGAAATGAATTTTTCTTCCAACACAGGGAACTTCACAGCTAAGTCCCTAGAGTTTGTAACGTAGTAGCAGGGTCGCCTGTGTAGTTCACCGTGTTCTTCCTTCTGCCTGATGTTGCCTGCGCCACCATCTGTATCACAGATTCCTTCTTCTTCAGCTGCTGACTCAGACATCCATCCAAAATGGAGTGGACCTGGCTGTTCTGCTTAAAACTTCAGTTCACATCTCTATGCCCTGCAGTGTTTCTCTGTGCCCTAGCGCTTACCATCCTTTAACACTGTTGTGGGCTGGTGAGATGGCTCAGTGGTCTAAAGCACCTATTTAGAACAAGCTAAGCTAAGCAAAGCACAGGGACCGTGGTTCAATCCCCCAGCACCACATGCCAGCCAGCCCCGCCCCCTGGTGGGCTAAGCTGGCCACACACAAAATAAATAAATAAATAAATAAATAAATAAATAAATAAAGACAAAAGAAACACTGTTGTGTGTCCCTTGGATGGTCTGCATCTTCCTGCTGGAGCAGAGCACCACAAGAGGGGGTATCTGTGTCTCCTGCTCTCTGATGTATGCTAAGTGCCACGGTGATGCCTGGAACTGGGAGGTGGCCAGTGGTTATTTATTCAATGAATAAAAGGATGAATGAATATATGTATCTATGAATGAATGGATGAAGTAATGACTAAGAGGCAAATCATTCACAGACATGGCAAAGAAGCCAAAATAGTGAACTAAAGGAAACCTGTTCCCAAGTTTAGCTTAAGAGGAAAAGGAAATCTCCATACTAAAAATGATGCTAAATGAATTATAATAAATTAAATTAATTGAAAATTCTATACAGTGGGTTTCTATCTGTACTTATTCATTTGATTTCTTTGATAAAATATCATTATGTTGATATTATTCATTCCTGATAATATTTACGTGCAATGTAAGTTATTTCTTCAAAGTATGATGGTTTTGCAAAAGGTTGTACAATTGTTGGTGCTTTCTGCTAGCCCGAAGAGCTGAGCATGGGGAGCTGCAGAATTAGCCAAACTTCAGGGAGGAGAGTTGTGGAGCAGAGAGCACAGGTGGGGTAAGCTGGGATTCTTTAGAAGGAACATGGGAAAAGTCACCCTGAGGCTGGGAGTCAGCTTAACAAGGTAATTGTCCCACCTAATTAAATACATAAATGTTGAGTAAGCATTCACAAAGAAGAAAGGAGCATTCCTAAGAAGAAAGGAGCAGACCTGATTTTAGGATCTTATTTTGTGTTCCTTGACTTGTGCTTGAAATTCTCATGATATCATTTTGTTTTTTTCTAGCCTCCCCCAGCTAGTTTGTCATTTCCCATGCAACAGGGTCTCTTTTTGCGTAATGTCAGTTTTCTGCTCTGCAGCAGCTGCTTTTCACTGTTGCCCTAGTAACTGTGAACCCCTGTCTGTTCTTTGTTTAGAGCTTAGAAAGCAGAGGTGGCAGCTAAGCTCCCTAGATGCTGATCATCTGCACCCAGGAAGGCTGCCCAGGGCCTTGCTAACCAGCTCACACCTCTCAAAGGAGTACTGCTAGGTAAAAGGGGGCCCAGGAGGACCCATGTTTGCTCAGCCAGCTCTGCATCCCTAGTGCTCTGTGGTGGCCATTGCTTGTGAAGGCCACAGCATCACTCCTGATAATTTCAAATCAGCCCCAATGGCTTGTCTATAGAGGCTGTGGTTTTTCCATATCTTCAACATAGATCTCCTAACTACTGAGATAGAGGCATAAGCATCTTGAAAATCTAATCTACTAGTAAAATAACTGTAAGTAAGCGTGAAATGTCTGGAAGACTGTTTTAGGAACTGGTGACCAGTACTGTGGCTTCCTACTCAGCCCAGGCTTGGCCTCAGTGCTTTGCTCCCTGATGGCTGATGAAGAGGTCTGGAAGTCAGGCTCAGAGTTACCTGTCGCCTGGATGGAGTGCAGAAACAGTAAAGTTTTAGAAGAGAGGGAGAGCTAAACTTATTAAATCAGGGAAGAACTCTGTCTTCTAACACTTTGTAAAGAAAGAAAGATATGTCTGAGCATCCCAGAGAAGTCTCAGGCATCAGCTGATAATCTACCAGAGGTAATGACCACAGATTCAAACAAGTGGAGACCTGTGTGCAGTTTCCTTGCTGCTTCTGTTTTGAACTGAAGAGCCCTTATTTAGGCTTGGTCCCCAGAATGGTTCTCTGGGGAGAGCCCATGTAGACTGCATGGCCAAAGCTCAAAACCCAAACCTAGTAATTTTCAAGCTCATCCCAGAAGCGGTTTCCTGGTGAAGGCACCCTAGAAGCCACCCCTGCTTTGGAATCTCTGTGTCCTCAGGCAGAACTCCTTACTGTTTTTGTTTGTCAGAATCGGTGTTCTCACAGGGGAAGCGAAACAGGGACCCAGTGACCTGCTGGTGGCACTGTACCAGATCTTCAAATTGAGGTCTATGACATGGGTATCAGGTCTTAATTTTCTTCAGCTGTGAACTCAGTAAAAGGAAAAGATGATGGAGATGTTCACTGCCTAAGAATACATTTCAAAGTAGATGTTTTTACTTTCAATTCTGAAAATTTCTTAAAATGTGAAATTGTAAAAATAATTGTTCACACCGAAAGACAAAAATAACAGAACACAGAAAAGTTCTTTAGATAAAATTAAAAGCAGCCAGGCCAGTGAGATAGCTCAGCAGACTAAGCCCCTGTTTAGGCAAGAACAGGGGACAAGGTTTGATCCCAGGCACCACATGTCATGCCCCTGGGGGCTGTGAGCCAGCATGGTGTCCCAGGCATGGTGGTGCACACCTGTAATCCCAGCACTGGGGAGGCTGTAAATAAGAGGATCCCTGCGAGTTCTGAGCTGTGGAGTGAGACCCTGTACAGATACATAAAAAAAAAAAAAAGAAATTAAAAGCAGCCAATGTGTGCTTAAACATCCTCATTATGCAACTGTCACATATAACTTGCCAGACACCATTTTTTGTTTGGAGATATATGTGCATGCATGTGTGCGTGCGTGTGTGTGTGTGTGTGTGTGTGTGTGGTGTGTTTCCAAATTTATCTTAAGGAATTGGCCAGTTTGAAATTTGCAGTCTGGAGACTGAATGCAGTTTGGAGAATGAATTTCTTCCTTCCTGGGGTCCCCCATCTTTACTCACTGCCTTTGGTTGGTTAGAAGAACCCCACCACATCACAGAGGGTAATCCAAAGTCTACTGATATATATATATATATATATATATATATATATATATATATGTTAATCACATTTTAAAAATATCTTCAGACATCAAGACTGGTATTTGGCCAAATATCTGGCACCATGCGCTAGCCACATGAGAACATAGGAATAACTTAGCCATCTACAGTATGAGAGAGAGGCCTAACCTAGAGCTGCCAGCCGGAGCCATTAGTGCATAGAAAGCACTTTCAACCCTGAGCCCAGGGGACCCCGAGCTCACCAAGAGCAACTGGTCTAGGGCAGAAAACTTCTCAAAGTAGTCATGGTCATGGCTGCATTTTTTTTTTAAGAGGGGGAGCTTTATTTATTTATTTATATTAATTTTATTGAGAAACAAATAGCAATGAGACAGTTTCAAAACCGATCAGTGGGAAAATTTCCATAATTAATACATTGCATAATGTTGTCTTCATAGTGATTATTCATAGCACAAGAGGCAGACATGATATCCTGTCCAAACACTATTAGTACAAATTTTTCTTCTCATTGAATTAAGAGATAGTAGCTGTATATCTACCCTATTTTGTATATACAGATACAAAATGGTTTTATGTCCCCTTTCTTTGTTTGGTTTTGCCAGAGGTGTTTATTCCATTGCCATTTAAATATTGTAGGTGCATGAATTCAACAAAATAATCCAATATAGTCCAATAGTCCATATTAGTAGTGGGTTTTCCATAGGACTGGCAATGTCAGAAGTTGTTG
>NW_004524707.1:6070873-6079940 GCF_000260255.1 Octodon degus
TTCAGGATCCATGGGCCTGGCTGATCTCACTCACATGCCAGGCCTGAGCTCTGGGGCTATTCAGGATCCGGCGGCCCTGGGTCCTCTCACTCACACGCCGGACCTGGGCTCTCAACTTGAGCCTTTTACAGCTGAGCATATTAATATGGCTTTACTTTACTTTTTAAACCTCATTTTTATACTTTTCTGCTGGATGGTTAAGACCAAGATAAAGCAAGACCTAAATAACAAGAAATGTAACTTTTATTGAAGTCCTCCTGAAAATGCTTTTTTGTGTTCTGCCACTTGTCCCTATTAAAGGTAATGATTCCCATGCCACCCCATAAGTGCTTTACCTCAAATCCCCTCCTCATCTTGGCTGGGCCCATATAAGTATGTTCCCCTTCATTGATCTCTCTTAAAAGCAGGCCTTTGAAACTGAGGGTCATCCAGCAGAAAAGTATAAAAACGAAATATAAGAAGTAAAGCCATGCTGTTAGGTTGAGCTGTAGGGGACTCAGGTCAACAATTTAAGACATTGCCAGTCAAGTGGAAGACCCAATACTATTATGGACTACTGGACTCTTTTAGAATATTTTGCTGAGTTTACACACCTATAAGATTCAAATAACGGAGCTAAACAAAAAAGGGTATACAGATGAATGTCCATTTTGTATCTGTGTATTCAAAATGGTTAGGATAGATATATAGTTACATTCTCTTAATGAACAGAGGTATTTGTTGTAATAGAGTTTGTAAGTAGGATATCATGTCCACATCTTGTACAGCAAATAACCACTAGGAAGAATGTATGCAATGTGTTAATTATTGAAACTGACCTACCAATTTGGTTTGAAACTGTCTCATTGCTATTTGTTTATCAATAAAATTATGGAAAAAAATAAATTGAGGGTCACCTTTCAGATGTTTCAGATGTGCCCAGGACTTGCTCAGCTTGTTCTTCCACTAAAGCAGGCGATGGCAGCATTCTTTTGGGGGAGCCTGGCTCTCAGCACTGTTGATTTAGTGAATTTACTCTTGGCTAAATCCCCAAGGTCGAGCACGCTTCTGCTATGTTCCAGCCCTCCATCCTGTACATGGGGTGCTTCCAGACCCATAGCATGGATATCAGCTTTTCCTTTGAGTGAAGTGGGGAGCTGTCATAAGGCTTAAGTAGAGGAATGAGGGGTCTTGGGACTTTAAAGGACCACTCTAGCTTCTCTGTTGAGAATGGCCTTTTGAGGATCAAGAAGAGCTCCTGAGGTGGAGGTGATAAGTTGTCAGATTCTGGCCTTGCTTCTCCAAGTAGAGCTAATGGAGTCTGCTGGTGGTTTGTATGTGGGGGTGAGAGAATCTGGGATGACAGCGGGGATTTTGCTGGCATTTCCAGGAGGATGTGGCTACTCTCAACTGAGATGGTGATGGCTACCAGAGATGCAGATGCAGGCAAGGTCAGGAGTGCAGTTTTGGATGCGTCCAGTGTAAAGCTGCTCTTAGGAATCCAAAGAGAGACATGAAGAAAGCAGGGAGATTATTATGGGAATATCCGAAAGAGGACTGAGTCAAAAATCCTGACTTGGGAGCCTTTAGCTCATAGATAGCATTAAAACCCCAAGGCTGAGAAGCAGCCAAGGGTGAGAGTTGAAGAGAGGGAGACCAGGTGCTGACCCTCTGGCCTGCAGCGGAAAGGCAGGAACCGCAGGGGCACCTAGGAGTAGCGGGAGAGTTGGACCACAGCCTGGAGAGCTGCGATAATAGATTACAAACTTTGTACAATACAGAATATTGCATAAGTATATATATATATATATATATATATATATATATATATAATATATTATATATAGTGTTTATATTGAGATACACAAACAATATTTAACAATAGTAAAATTATATTTAATGTTTATATTAAGATATACCAATGATATTTAATTAGTAAATTTGTACTAATTAGTAAGGATAAGTAAAGGAAATCTATGTATGTATGTATGTATGTATGTATCTATCTATCTATCTATCTATCTATCTATCTACCTATCAATCTATGTTTGGTACAGGGTCTCGCTGTGCAGCTTGGTCTTGCAGTGATCTTCCTGTTTTCAGCCTCCCCAGTGCTGGGATTACAGGCATGTACCACCATGCCTGGTCTAGTTTTTTTTTTTATTGTTATTATTATTTTTAAACTGAGAATCAAATTCAGGACCTCATGCTTGCCAGGCAAACAACATGCTGCTGAGCTATATCCCTGGCATAAGTTTTGTAAACTTTTTATTTCAGTTCTCTAGCTGTATTAGCTACATATACATATACACTAGATCCCACAGTGTATGTGATAGATTACATCTGGGGAAATACAGCAGTGGGAAGGGACCAGGAATCGGAAGGCCTGAAGGCTGAACTTAGTTTTGTTGCTTTTAGTTAGTTTTGTTGACTTTAGGCACCTTAAACCACTGTTTCCTAGCACCCTCCTGGAAGTAGAGATTTCAATCCTTGTCTTACTCTCAGAGTTAATGTGAGAATCACTTGAAGTCATAGACATTCGCAGACACAGTCACGTTGGCATGCTGTCATGTGCTCTCTATGTGTACCACACTTCTTTGAAAATATGACTGGGTATTATCTTATTTTTGCTCCAAAATAATAAGGCTTACTTTATTTTATATTATTATTTTATAAAATACTAAGGCTTATTTTCAGGGGTGTCTTATTTTGTCACATACAAAAATTGCATTTATTCAAATACGGTCGTGTCATCATCTTCTGGAACATTATTGTAATACTCCAAACCCTGAACTCAGGCCTGAACTTGTTGTGACTCCATTTCCTGTAGACCCATTCGCCCCAATCCCTCATGTCCAGCCACAGAGCTATCCTTAGTGAGCACTTCCTGTCCATGTGACCCACTCAGGGTGCACTGGGACACAGCATCAGTGATTTTATCCCATGAATTGCTTACCCAAGTCACAGCCTCCTGCAGGCTGGGCTTCACAAAGTTCCCATTCAGTCATGTGTCAGTTGAAGACCTAGAAAGTAAGGAGTGGCAACAAAAATGATGACAGCTGTGAAATGATCTTATAGTGCATTTAACACCCTACGCATTGAGTCACGGAGATTCATTCTAGACACAACCACGTGTGCACTGTATCTGTACTGCAGTTGGTCGTTCAGCGTTAAGTCTTGAGTTCATCTGTCTATTTTACATAGGCATTGACCTTTTCTGCAAGGGCATCTGCTTGGGTATTTAAAAATTACTTAATTATATACTACCATTTACGTGTCAACACCAATAATATTTATTTTTATTTAATTATGTATTAATATTATATTTTATGATTCAACACACCCATCGTGTCTAACAGTAGTTGTGTTAAATGCATCCATCTGGCTGACGACTTAATGGGGGCTCATTTTGGGGGTAGCGCTTATATTATGAGCATCTTGAAAAATCATACTAGAACTTATTTTCTGGGCAGGTCTTATTTTCAGGCATGTATGGCAGGTTTAAATGGGATATTTGGTATACTCTTAATTTCTATTGCATCATTTAGAGTATGACCAAAGGCATTTGAGAAAAGACAGTATAAGTATCAGTATGCGCTGTAGAGGTGGGCAGGAGGTCTGAGGATAAGGGGAGGTGGGAGACAGGAGAAGGGAAGGGGAAGTAAGGAGGATCAGGATGTGATGTGTACATGCAGTAAGTCCTCGCGATGAATGTGTTTCCTGTGTATTGCAAACATAGACTTTATAAAAAGAGAAGTTAAGATTTTTAAAAACTTTTGTTTCAGTTGAATTCCCTGAATTATTAGTTATCTGTTTCTGTATAAGAAGTTACCCTTAAATTTAGAAGTTTGAGACCATGAACGTTTGTTCTTTTAAGGTTAGGGATCTGTGAGTCCACAGCTGGTCTGACTCAGACTGAGGACAAGCCCTCAGGCAGGGCAGAGGAGCCTCCACACCCACCCCCACTTTCTGCTCACCCTCCATTTTTGTTCCACCCTTGTTTTCCATGTAGTTTTGCAGCGAAACAGTACAATCTGTGGTTTTTTTTTTTTGTGGCGCCGGGGATCAAACTCAGGACCCTGCACTTGCCAGGCAGGTGCTTATGCTGGTGAGCTATCTCCCCAGCCCACAATCCATGTTTAATGGACTATAAGAGACTGGCCCTAGGCAAGTTGAGCTCACACTAGTGTCTTTCCATAGCCTGCATGTCTGATGTCTGTAGTTATGCGTCTTTTACCATGTGATCATCAACAAAGCACACCCACCGTCCATGAGTCTCTCTCTAAACCTGTAAGCACGTTTTGCCTACCACTGTGTGGCTTGGTTTGGGTATCTTCTAGCATGCAGTGCATGGGCTTAGGTCACAGGTATCCTTTCTGCCTTTTTTCTGCCTGATATGGACTTAAAGAGTTTAGGCTGTGTAATGAGCTTATAGGAAATTCTACCTGTAGGTAATGGGGTATAATTAAACTTTTGTATTTTTTGAATAGGGATTATTATATCCAGGAAGGTGTGCCCTACTTCAAGGATTCTTGTTGCATAATTGCAGACATGATTTTTAATATAATTTGATATACCCTGCTGTGAAAAATAAATTTGTCTTAGCTCTCCTAGGTGGTAATTTTTGTTTTTCCTATTGTAAGCAGATGAAAAAGAACAAATTATGTTTTAAGTGCTAATGAGTCCCGAGCAGCCTACACAGGAAAAGAGCAATGGAAACCCTAACAGGAAGCAAAGTGCATGGCCACTGGCTTTCAATTTAACACCGTACTAAGCTCAAGATGGAGCACCTGCTCTGTATGAAGTGGGCGCTGTCAGTGGGAAGGAGCGGCTTTGAAACCTGCCTTGGTGTGTGCAGTTTGTGCTTCAGAGCGTGTGTACGGCGGGTCAGTACTGCAGCCACGGGGCTTTCTGGCTTGTTAAGTTCTTTGCAGGAAGCAGGGTTTCTCTGTCTGCTGGGTTGGTGGAGGCTTGGAAGGCTTGTTCTACTCAGCAGGCCTAGGACCATGGAAGCCCTTTCCTTGGTATTTCCAGAATCCTGGGTTTAATGACATTTTTTCTATATGCATCCATTGTTCCTAATGTGTCACCTCCTGCTGGCAGGGACTGTCTGCCCAGCCCCTGATGATGGCCCATACCAGGGGTTCAGAGGACACTGGTTGAAGAGAGGGAGAAAGAAAGTTGTGTCCCAAAGAACAAGATGTGTTGTACACTATGCAAATGTACCACTTTTTCTTGATGTCCCTCATAAATGCAAAACATTTTAATTTTCCTTAAACTATGTGAAATTCAAAATGTTGGAGACTATTTGAATATAATTTAAACATCTCTGATCCAAAATATTTGGGATTAATAATTCAGATTTCAGAGGTTTTAAAAAATATTTGCATAGATTTTACAGATTAAGTACACTTAATCTGAAAACCTGAAATTTGAAGTGCTCCAAAATCCACTTTTTGAGTGTCAACGTTAGACTCAACAGCAGACTAAGTGCCTGCTTAGGCAAGTGCAGGGGTCCACATTCAATCCCTGGCACCACATGCTGCACCAGCCCCACCCCCAGGCACGCTGAGCAGTCCACCAACCGAGTCTGGGTGTGGTGGTGCGCTCCTATAATCCCAGCTTGGAGGAGGCTGAAAACAGGAGTTTTCAGCTATGAGTCCTAGCTGCGCAGTGAGACCCTGCACAAAATACAAAACAGCAACAACAACAAAACATTAGGCTCAAAAATTTTCAGATAGGACTATTTCAGATGTTCGGATTAGGGTTGGGCAAACTATAGTGTCTGTTTCCTGAGGTAAGATTCATTCATCGCCTGTCCGCCCTCCCTCCCTCCTACCCCCTTCCTCTCTTCCTCCCTCTCTCCTGACCTCTTTCCTTATCCCTTCCCTCTCTCCCTCCCTCCTTCTTCCCCTCACTCCCTCCCGGTTGCTCTGATCCCTGGCATGACCCAGCCCTTCAACGCTTCATTCTCGCCCATGACCCCTGGACACTCCTCTCCAGTCCCCAACTTCTGTGTGTACTGGGCTGATATATTGGTTATATTCCCATTGACAAATTATCGCTCCATAATGCTTTTGTCTTCTTTTTTGAGACAGGATTTAGCAATGTAGTTCAGGCTGGCCTCAAACTTAACAGGTAGCCCAGGCTGGCCTCAAATTCACAGCGATCTCCTGCCTCACCTGCACAGCGCTGGGGTTACCGGTGTGTACCAGCACACTCGGCTCTTTAATGTTTTTCTTTTGGATTTCAATAAAGAAAATTTGATAGGAAGTTGTGGCGGGAAAAGTAGTCTAGTCCCTTGATGAGCTCAGCCCCCTTAATGAAGGAGATATCCAAAGAGAAGTTATGAATTGTGCTCAGAACTGGTGAGCACAAGGGGGGATGTGAAGACCTGGAGACTTGTGGGAGTGTGCCGGTGCTGTGGACAGTCACGTCGGAGAAAATACAGATGAGCCATCTGATCAAGGCTCCTGGATCTAGTTAATATGGGAATAAAACAGCCGGCCATGGTGGTCCATGTCAGTAATCTCACCACAGTGGTGGCCTGGGGCAGGAGGGTCACCCATCGAAGCCCAGCCCCAGAAAGTTTAGCAAGAGCCTATCTCAGAAACAGGAGAGGGTAGGACAGGATGGAGAAGTAGCTTAGTGTAGAGGCCCTGAGTTCAATATGCAGTAACCTCTAAAAATAAGTAAAAATCAGAAAACCCGAGAAGGGAATAAATACAAATTAGTGAGACTGACGCTGACGCTGACACTGATTTTAATTTAGAAGTCTGCTATCAAGCATCATTTTTAGATCCAAGAACATTGTTTTCTAATTCCGGTTTTGGTGTGGTGTCTCACTGCAGCATGCAAAGGAGAGAAAGCCTGGGTGCCACACCCAGTGCCACATGCCCAGTCTTCTCTCTCTTGTTGATACTGTTGCCTGGGGTTTGTCGCAGAGGCAAAGCTAATTGTCCAACTGTTGCAGCAGAGGAGATTATGGTGTGGAAGTGAGCGGGTGGTAGTGACATCTGGACTATGGTGCGTGGAGCCACCCAGCGCCTGCCTGAATCATGGCATGCCGACTCATTGCCCTTGCAGATGAATGCTGTTGAGTGGAATAAGCTTTTAATAAGGTGACTGGTTGTAAATATGTAAGTGCAGAATATACTGTTCAGCTGCTTTTTAATTTTTAAAAAATATTTATTTATTTGATATACAGTTCCTCTATACAGCTCAGACTCATAGTGATCCTCTTTCTCAGCCTCCCCAGTGCTGTGATTACAGGTGTGTGCCACAATGCCCAGTTTTGGTGACAGGCACAGCATGCCCAGGGTTCTGGGACCAGTTCAGCATGCTATACTGGTGGTACCTGGGATTGAACCCAGGTCCCTGGGCTTGCCAGGCAGGCACTTAGACCACTGAGCTATCTCCCCAGCCCCTATTCAGCTTTTAACATTGTATTAATAATAGCCTTAAGATTTGTGTTAAATTCCCTGGCCTGGTGGCATTTTCTTTCCTAAGTATTATTTAGTTACCCCAGTTTGCAGAACCAAACCATTTGAGGCCTAGCCTCATTTATTTTGTTTGCTGAATCCTGGGTGTCATGGGCCTGATTTACTTTATAAACAGATACTAAGCGCTCATGTCTCTATGTAACTTTTCCTGAGGAAGAGAAAAAGGCAAAAGTCCTAAGTCCATCTGGAGATATTCAGTAGTCTCTTCTCAAAGGTGACTGTTGAGGGAAGACCAGGACTTTTCTGTGGATGTGGATTTCTGTCCTGTGTGTCGTGTTTCTGGTCACCCCATGATTTCTTTCTATAAACGCTACTTGAGAGAAAGAAAGGGACATCTGTTGTGATGTCCTGGGTTGGGAGCCATCCCCCTTCTACGAGTGACTGACCCAAATGACGTTCTATGGCAGGAGGTTTGGGAGGGACCTGAGCACTCGCTGTGGGACCCACGTCTTTCCCGGAGAATGCCTCCCTTCACGGAGGCCAATTTGCATTTGTCCTTCACATGCATCCTCAGGAGCATCACCTGAACTGGGAACCCTGCTGGTGTGTCCCTGGCCTCAGCTCCACACCAGCAGGATGCATGTACTTCTTTTGGGATTGCCCAAGTATCCCTTGCTTATCTCCATCTGCATTTGTCACATTGGTTTAGATTCTTTGCATCAATTATATTTTCTCCACTCGACTGAATCCTGAATTACTCAGTGTTATTTCTCCAGCATCTAGTGCCTGGCACACAGAAAGCCAGGGCTTCATTTTTTCTTTTCTTTTCTTTTCTTTCTTTCTTTTTTTTTTTTTCTGTATTTAGGACAGGAGCTCACTGTGTAGATCAGATTCATAGTGATCCTTCTGGTTTCAGCCTCCTAAATGCTGGGATTACAGGTGTGTGCCACCTCGCCCAGTCTCATTTGCCTTCTCAGTGCACCCCGGGGGTGCTTTAGTCTGCAGAGCTATCAGGCTGGCCCCAGGACTTTATATTAAATAAACTCCTATGAAGTAAACCAGTTTCTCCCCTCTTCTCATTCTGGAGCAGAGACTCTGACTCCTCCGCCTTTGCCAAGCACTGAGATTGCCTGGCACATGCATTTTTACCCTTGCCCCCCACTTTCCTTTGACCCTGCTGCTACCTTATGGGAGTCTGGGCAGGAAGTAGAGTCTATTCTCAGTCTTTGGAGTGGCAACAATTAACTCTGGGGACCAGAGGCCTGTCTGGTCATTGGAGGGGCTGGCAGGGACAGAGCAGGAAGACTATTGGAAGCTTCCACTGGTCATGACTGATCATGACTTTGTGTGGCACACAGTGGGGTTTCAGGAGGCCTGTACCCCCAGACCAGTGGGCAAAGCCTCTGTCTGCCCCTGCCCATCTGCACCCACAGGAGAAAGGGCTTTCAGCTTTTGTGATTGTACCTCTTGTTGGAGGAACCTAATCTGAAATGAGGTTGTAGGACGTCTGAGAAGTGTTAGTTTGTGGGCTTTTACCCCAGAGGTACAGGCCAGTGCTAAGGAGAGTGACATATCCACGCAAACATTTGACACATCCAGTGTGCAACCGTACTTGATCTGAGACATTCTTCATGAGCTGTTTAATA
>NW_004524707.1:6097793-6265098 GCF_000260255.1 Octodon degus
TTCTGTGTTAGTGTCCTCTGCACTTGTTATGGGTGGGCTTTGGTTTTGAGGTTGCATTTTGTTCCTTCTCATCATTTTGTGTAGCTCTGTCTTCTTACCTTTGTTGTAGATCTTCGTTGTAGTAATAAGCTTAGCACATACTGAAGTTCAGGTACAGATCTACCAAGTTTGGATTTATCCAGCTGTGCCTGGCTTGCATCTGGCTGCTGTGCTCAGCTCCTTCCCGCTGCTGCCCTTGGGCGTGAACCTGTTGTTGCCCTCTGGCAAGATGTTCTTGTCCTGGACTAGCTGCGTGATTCTATCCTCTACACTCTCTGCAGGGATTGCAGCTGCAGGGTTTCACCCCAGGCCTGTATGCCAGGCCTGAACGGAGCCTGGAGGGGACAAGTTGGAGTAGGGCGGAGAGGCAGCTCTCCCACACATTCACCGGGCCTGGGGTAGGACTGGGTCTGGGGTTTCTCGGAATGTGGCCGAAATTCCTACTTGGCAGGTGGGGTGGCAGAGGTACTGCGGAATATTGGGGGGCGTCCTAATGGGGTGGAAGAGGGTCTCACCCATGCTGCACCTGGGCTGTGACCAGTAATAGGTCCCACTGGCACAGGGTAGCCGGAATCTCTCCCACACACTCACTGGGCCTAGGCTAGCACTGAGTCTGGGGGTTCCCAGAACGTGGCAGAAATTCCTACTTGGCAGGCAGGGTGTGGGAGGTGTTGCGGAGTGTTGGGCCGTGTCCCAAGGGTTCGGAAGAGCGTCTCACTCATGCTACACCCGTCAGGATCAGTAGTAGGTCCCGCTGGCGCAGGGTAGCTGGAAGCTCTCCTGTTGTCTTTTTCATACAAGTAGTTTTGCCAACTTTCAGTGGAATTCTTCATTTCCTGGATATCTGTTTAAATCTGTTTCATTCATTCTGATTGTTTCCTGTATTGTTCATTAAATGTTTTCATCATTTTTTACACTCCTGTACTTTTAAAAATCTGTGTCTTCTTTAGATGTACTAAGCAATTCTTTCATGATTGTTGTAATTTTTTTTTTTTAACCTGGGAGATTATTTGTGATCTGATTTCTTCTACAGCCTAGTGGAGTTTTGGCCGGGGTGGGGGGTTGTGCTTCAGTTGATATCACTTCACTGTATTCAGGTGTATGACTTCCAAGTTCTTCTATGTCAGTGTGTCCTGTATGGGCTAGTGTCTAAGATTGCATTTTGCTCCTTCACTTGACATTTTTGAAGTCCTTGAAGTTCACCTGGGCTCAGTGCCACTCCCACCATATTGGGGAGGGAGCAGGGCCCATGGAGGCTCCTGAAGCTTCCCAGGGTTCCACTTCACTCCTAGGACCGTGGGAAGGTGGGGTGCAGCGTGCAGAGGCTTCCACTGATATCTGAGGTTCAGCATGGCTTCCTGAAGTCACTTTTGATTCCCGAATTTTCAGTGAAGAGGTCTAAATTCAAGTTGGAGCTGGGTCATTAGGCTTACATAATTGAAGGCAAAAATTGAATCTTCATTCAGTGCCATGACTATTCATTGGAGTGGATGATGATATGGAGTGCTGTGGTCCCGGAACTGTTCCAGACCATGTTATAATTTACTTAGGTATCAGATGACTTCTATTTATCTTACAGTTTATCAGGAAATGTTTGTGATATTGCCTGCAAATTTAAAATCTCTATGGAAACAGTCACTATTATTTTAGCAAATATAGATAGCTCATGTCTAGAATTGCTCTTTTAACAGAACTTATTCTGTTGTCGTAGCTGAATAGTGTGATTGCCATAGCAGAGTGCAGCATTTGGAAGGAATCAACTGTAGTAATCTTCTTCCTTCATTGCAATCTCTAGCATTGAGACATGATCCTGAGATCATGTATGCACCAGCTTAGGCTGTATTCCTTGGCTGTGCTCCTACAGGAGGTGGGAAGAGGACCACTGTCTCTCTAGAAAGTCAGTCCCAGAGGGGCTTGGGTCTCCTCTCAACACAAGCAAGCAGCAGACAGCGTACCTGTGTCCATCATGTAACTTTCTGAAAACAGCAACAGGTGGAGCTGATGATGGCCTGCGATAGCAGGGTCAGGGTCAGGGTTATCAGGAAGCATTCTCTTGGGCAGTCTTAGAAATGAAGATGACAAGACAGAGGAGAGGACAGAATTGTGATGTTTTGAACAAGGGTCTGAAGTCTGGGGGACCTGGTGTTATGAACCTCTGTGCTTTCACTCATTGTAGCTGTCTTCCTGCCTCTGTTTTCTGGTCAGCCCAGTGAAGAGGCTAGAACAGGGGAACTCTAGGGACTTTAGTGCTTTCTAAAATTAAGATATGTACTGGAGGAAGGACGGGGAAGAAAGAGAGAGACAAACAGAGCACATGAGAGCACTTGGCATATAGTTCTTTCTTTCTTTCTTTCTTTCTTTCTTTCTTTCTTTCTTTCTTCTTTCTTTCTTTCTTTCTTTCTTTCTTTCTTTCTTTTATTTTTGTATTTTAGTACAGGGTCTACAAGGTCTTACTACATAGATTGGACTCCTAGTGATCCTCCTTTGTTCAGTCTCCCACGAGGTGGGATTACAGTGTGCCACAATGCCCAGTCTCAATGCGCCCCGGAGGCAGGGCCAGACAGCCAGCCAGGGGTCAGACCCCTGGCCCCTACATCTGCCTAAGCAGGCGCTTTAATCCGCTGAGCTATTTGGCCAGCCCCCAAGAGCGCTTGGCATATAATTCTTTAAAAAAAATCTTATCCCCTTCCAAGTGCAGCTCCCAAGGTGCTTTTAAATGTCTATATGGAAACTGAGCCCTCTGAAGGGAGGTCAGATGAACTTTCCAAGGTTAAAAGGAAATTTGAAGACCGTTCTTACACATTCGATGTCCCATACTTGGGATGAGCTGTTTCTCCAAGAACTCTGCTTCCTTTCAGTAAGAAATAGTTGCTAAGACCATATTCCAAGATTGAGAGTCCTCCATACACCTAGAATTTTTTTTCATAGACTTTTTCAGTAGACATAGACAAGAGATTTTTTTAAAAGGGAAAACAAGTCCGAATTCATCTTAATATTTCTGACTCAAATGTAGAATTACAAAATCTGTACTCAGCTGCTTTGGTTTCTACATTTTTATCTTTTGTCTTCTGTTAAAAGTTTACATTTATAGTGCAGTAATCATAAATATTCCTATTATGTACAAAAATGATTCTAGAAGAATAGTGTGTACATTATTATTAGAAATATTACTGAAAAGAGTAGAAATTTTTGTGTATGTGTGTGTGTGTGTGTGTGATCTTAACAATATTCAGTCATTGTTAGGTGTATTTTGAAATCATTAAAAAATCCATTCCCCCTTTTTAAAGTCATTATGTTGAGAACTTGGTACTTTATTAGATTTTTCTGTTTCATTATGTACTCAATTTTGGGAATTGCTCCTTTTTAAAAAAGAATTGCTTTTTGGTTATGAGAAATTTTATGTGGCTTCAAAATTAAAATCTATAAGGCAAAATATATTCATAAACTTTTATTTTTCCTCTGTGCTTCTTCTCTGTCCCTTTGAATAGCTATATAAAATTTTAAAGTTTATATTTTTGTTTTAAAACAGCATGCATGCATGTATGTATGTGTATATGCATGTGTGCATGTATGTATGTATGCATATATGTATGTGTGTATGTATGCATGCATGTGTGAGTGTATATGTGTGTATGTGTGTATTTATGTGTGTGTATGTGTATGTGTGCGTGTGTATGCCCATCTCCTTTCTTTAGCCAGATGTACTTTATTTCTTTTTAATGTGTGGTGATGGGAATGGAGCCCAGGGCCCAGTGTGCACCAGGCAACCTCTGCTCATTATTCCTACTCTAGCAAATGATAACACAACTTACACAGTCTTCTCCGCTCTGCTGTGTCAGCAGTTTATCGTGGAGACCATCTTATATTCCCGTATGGTGGTGGTCCCTCTGATTTTGAATCAATTCCCTGTGTAGAGTCAGTCCCTCTCAGTTTATACTTGGTGTTACTTTGTTTTCTATTATTATAACAAATGCCTGAGATCATCACCTTATGAAAGAAAGTGGTTTATTTTGTGTCACACTTGTAGGAGTTCTGTCCCGTGGTCGGTGGCCCCATCATTTGTGGGACCCTTCAGTGTAGCACATTGCAGCCAGAGCACTGGTGGAGAAGCCTGCTGGTGCAGGGCCAGGTTCTACTTCCTCCCACTGCAGAGTGAGACGGTGGGTGGACTCCCGTTGCCCCCCTCAAGCGCATGCTCCGTGTGACTGAAGCTCTTCGTTAGGCCCCACCTCTTGACTGCCTACAGCTTCTCAGTAGCACCAAGCTGGAGACGGAGCTTTTGACACATGGGCCCTTGGGGACAGTCTAGATCCAGACTGCAGTAGTTGGTGTCAGTCTTGTTGCAGCAGACATGTAGCCCTTTGTTTTCTAGAATAATCTTCATGCTGGGTCTCTTTTGAGTGCTTGGTGGAGGCCCGAGGAGAAACGCCTGATAACAGGTGCAAACAGTCCCATGCCTGGGCCTTCAGAGTCATGCAAACCCACACTTGACCTTTGGTAGTTTGTTTAAAAAGTGTTAGGTTTCCTCATTCTGCTTCTTTTCCTTCATTCTGCTTGTGCCCCACAACCCTACTTAACATAGACATTCTGTGACATGTTCTACTGTGTGGTAGGCTTAAATTCCCTTCATTGCTTTGTCTTTCCAGAATGTTCCTCACTGGTTTTGCGTAGTTATACCAAATATTATAAATGCGTCTGTTTATAAAAAAAATCCTGATGGTATTTTTACTCGGATCACATTAAATTTATAAATTAATTTGAGGAAACATACATTTCCATGTTAGAAATCTAGCTAGTTCATGTTTTGATTCATTCCAGCCTAGTTTGGTGGTTTTTTGGGGAGGTTTTTTTTTTTTTAATCAATTTTCACTTTAGACTTTTTTGTTTTATTTAAATATTCCAGTATACCTTTTTTTTTAATCACCTGATAAAGTCTTCTTAGTGATTGATGAACATCAATATTGAACACTGATGTTAATTTGTATGTTGAAATTTAACCCACTGTTATTAAAATTTTTTTATGTATTTAGTACAGGGTCTATAGGGTCTCACTACACAGATTGGACTTTCAGTGATCCACTTGTTTTTAGCCTCCCAAGCGCTAGAATTCCAGGCGTACACCATGACGCCCAGTCTCAGTCGCACGGTCAGTGTGCCTCAGGGATGAGGCCGGCACGACACTTGGGGATCAAACCCCAGTCCCTGTGCTCTGCCTAAGCAGGTGCTTTAGTCCACTGAGTTATCTGGCCGGCCCTTAAAATATTCTTGTTGGCCACTTTTCCATGGTTCTTTTGAGTTTTTCATATGAAAGTCATATGTGCCAGTAGAGGAAGTTCTTCCTTTCCTTTCTCTTTGAATAGTTCTGTGACGCACCCTTTTTCAGTTGCATGGCAAGTGCATGTGTCAGAGAGTTCAATTCAGAGTAGAGACAGTGGACATCCTGTTCTTGGTCCTGACTGTAGTGCAAAGTCTCTAATGTCTTTTATATTTCTCTAAGTAACGTGCTGTTTTTGGGTCTAAAGTGCATGCATATCCACCAGTTGTTGACATTTTGAGGATCAACATGACTGGGTTTTAGGTTTCGGTGAATGCCTTTTCTGAATTTATGGTAAAGATTAAATTATTTTTCTTGATAGTTTTATAAAATGATGATAAAAACTAATGGATTTCCTAATATTAAATATCTTTACACTCTTGGGAAAACATTAAGAAAACTATTTACTTTTATGTTTAGAAAGGACTGGTGGGCAGCTTGACCCTTTAGTGCTTTAGTATTTTCAATAAAAGGTAAGATTTTACCCCGGCAGCCCCATCCACAGAGAAATCCTCTAAACTGTATCTTTGACAATTCTGTAAGCAAGAGGCCCACACGTGGTGTGTCCTTCTGCTCTCACAACTGTTGGCATTTGTGCTCCCAAAGCAGATGAAGAGGACCCTGCTGTTTGGAGGGAGGCAGATTCTGCCTAATAGACTCTGTTTAGGTTCAGATGCTGGCTTTATCCCTAACTGTGGGATGATGGGACAGTCACTGAACTTTTCTGTGCCTTTGTTTCTTCCTGGACGAAGAGGGGCCGATGACAGCACTTAACTCACAGCATGGTTGTGGAGATTAATTATGCATGTATGTAGCTTAAAAATGTATCTGGCATGTATTAGGTGCCATGTGTGTGCTGCATACAATCCTTAACTCCCTCCTCTCTCTTCACTCTGTGTGCTGGGTTCACATGGTGAGGAATTATAACCTTTACTTCCTCTTAGAAAGCCTTCCCTTTCTTTCCGTGACCCAAGGAAGATGAGAAGCATAATTATAACTTGCTGGAATTACATTGTACCTTTTATTAACTGTGAAGGCCCTTATCTTTAGCAATGATTTTTAAAAAGTTTTATTTTATTTGAGATGATTTTTAAATATCCTACTTTTTGATCTGCTTCTGGGGCTAGAATATTAGTTCTTAGTGGTTTGGGACCTTTATGCTTTAGGTGGTTACACAAAATTATCTCTGGGAAGTATTTCAGAGCATCAAAATGTGCTTTGCAATGCAACTCTTCCATACATGCTATAAGAATGGAAACTTCTCTAGTCATGAGCAAAACAAAGAAGACACATATTACCTTTCCAAGATTAACATATTTTATAAGGTGAATGTGATTTTGAGTATGTTTAGTTTTTAAATACCCCATATGTGTAGTGCTAAAGCTAAATCTCTAGGAGCTAGACCATGTTGTGCAGATGGAGGAGAAGGAAGAGGGATTTGGTTGGTTGGCCAGTACCTTCATGGAAAGAGATGAATTTGCAGCCAATTATTCCCTCAAGTCTTTGGGCAGGAAAGCGATGGTTGGTTTTATGGTAAATTAGGTCAATCTTAGTTTCAAAAACCTATAGCTACCCAGACACAAAAGGACAAATATATTGTTCCATTTATAGAAAGTACCGAGACTTGTCAAATTTATAGCCAGAAAGTAGAGCACAAGGATGAGAAGGGGTGGGAGGGGGCTTATGTTTCATAAGCTTATGTTTAGTGGGGTCAGAATTTTAATTTGGCAAAACAGAAGAGTTCTGCAGATACAGGGTGGAGATGGCTGCCACACAATGAGAATGCACTATGTGTGCATGTGTGCGTGCGCGTGCACACATGCTGGTGTTCAAACCCAGGCCCATGCACATGCTCTGTCCCTGAGCTATATCCCTGGTCAGTGAATGTCTTGAATGACATTGCTATATAAACTTAAAAATAGTTGAAGCGGTAAATTTTGCTATATATACTTTGCCCCTCTGGCTATAGAAAGAAGAGATGCAGCCTCAGGGTCTTGAGTGCATGCGGCAAGTGAGCCGTTTCCCAAGTTTGCCCACAGGACCATCCTTTTGTTTCTTCACTCTGCACATGCGTGCTAAAGAAGTTCCCTAATAAAGCCAGACACCATGCAGAAGCCTCTGGGTTGCTTGACCTGAAACTGTGATATGGGCATTTCGCTGCATTGCAGGCTGTTCAGTCCTTTGCATTCTTAGCCCAGCTCTCTTCACACGCTTGGGTCTGCTGATAAACATTTCAGACTTTGCCAAAAAATTATAGCTGGATCTATGCTTGTCTTTCCTCTCTAGTGCTCCATGAAAGGCAGTGGCTTTATCCTACTTCCCCTTCCCTGCTTCCTCTCTAGGACATCTACTACAGTGACCCTTTTAACCCATAGACCAAAGCATACTATACCTCCTCCCCATTGAATGAAATGTAAATACTTTAAAAAATACCACTTCACTATTAAAATTCACCTAATGTTTCCTGTCAGTGTTAAAGTTAAACCCAAATTGTATCCTGCAGAGCCCTTCAAGAGCTGGTGCTGCTTGTCTTTTAGACCTCAGTTGGTCCCCGTTTTCCACCCCCCCCCATGCTGTGCTGACCCTGGCTTTTAGCAGCCACAACCACCACATTCTTTCTTCTCAGTGTGGGTCCCTCTTCCCAGCTGGGCTCCTTTCCCCAGATGTCCTGCTGTCTGTAACATTCTTCTTCTGCTCTCTATGTAGCTGTCCCTTTCTGACTATGCAGGGAGACATCCCCTCCTCAGAGATGACCTCCAGGGGGAGTCACTGCCCTGCCACCTTGTTCATGTTCTCTGATATCAGATGCTTCTTATTCACATGCTTGTGTGTTGTTTACCATTTCTAACCAGAATGTGAGTGGCAGGAAAGTTGGGGGGCTTCTTATGTGATCACTTCTGTACCCCAGGCTCCCCAGCATAGAAGGCACTGAGAATACAGTCACTGCATGTGAGTGAATGCCCTGGCGATGAAGCAGTGTGGCTGTGGTGGAAGACGCTCATGCCTGTGAGAGGCTTTGACTCCCTCCCCTTCCAGTTCTCTTGTCATGTCTTCTGATGCTAACTTCCACCTCTGGTTCTTTCCATTTCACTTCAGTTTCCCTGTGAGTGCCAACTTCTCATACTCTTTTTCCACCCTAATGAGCTTGCCTGGCATAGGCATCCTTGAAGCCCCTGCCCACAGGCAGCCCCCCGCTCCCTGCACCACAGACAAGCACACCCACCTGAGAAGAGCAGGACAGCGCACAGCCCATGCCTCCACCCTGCGCTTCTGGGCAGCTGAGCCTGAGCTTTAGGTGACACAGCCTCTCGCAGGCACAGCTGAGTACCAGCAGTGTGTATTCCGTTGGCTTCAGCACTGACATGTTCGCCTGCCTGCTCCTTGGGCTCTGTCCCACTGGTGCCAGGGTCCTTGCTGAGCCTCCAACCCTGCAGCTTTCTGCCTGCCCCACTAGGGCCTGGAGTGTGACCTCTGTCTGTCTCTCCCTCGGCTGTCCCCTACATTTTAAGATGCTGTGTGTCCTTTTTGTAGCTTGCTTCACCATTGAGGTATGGGGAATGAGGCTCCCACTAAAACAACTTTCCTTTTTCTATTGTTACTTTTTCTTTTCTTAGTACTAGGGAATGAACTCAGGACTACTGTACCGAGCTATATCCCTAAATCCTAAATCTAGACCAAAACAAACAAACAAACAAAAACCTTTTTTTTATTTGAGCCAGTATTACAGAGTTGCTAAATTGCCCAGGTTGGACTTGAAGTTGCAATCCTCCTGTCTCAGCCTCTCCTAGGCTTCTAGGACAACCCAGCTCCATTAAAGCAAGCTTTAACAGTAGGCAAGAAGAAGATGCTCACTTGAGTATGGGCTATATGCCAGCTGCTCTGCTCAGCTGTGTGTGTCTATTATATCTACTAATTCTCAGAACTCCTTATCAAAAGGCTCTCATTTCCCCAGGTGTTGAGGGTGCTGACCCAAGAGAACTTCTGTAACTTCCTAGAGCCCATGTGTCTGAGGCCAGGCTTGTGGGAGACCCAGAGCAGGGACTCTGCTGGGAGCAGCAGGTGGTGCAGGGTGGGGTCCATTTGTAAAAGAGCAGCTGTTTTCAAGTAGCAGTCTCCAGAAACAGTAGTGCCAGTGCACAATCTAGCAGGCTGCTGGGAGGGGCAAGCCATTCACCTCCCTTAGAGTTTAGGCTGATGCCAGCTTTGTCTTCTGGCTGTGTGAGTTACCTAGCTGCTTGGATTCCTTCACAAATACATAGAATACCCGTACTGTCTCAGTGGTGACCACATGCATATGTGAATTCAGAGTATATTACTTGGTGCATTCTAGGTGGGAATAGCAATTTCTAGTACTATTCTTAGATTTCCGCTTGATCTTTCAGTGCCTTCTTCCCCAACCCCAGTCACTGCACTAAAGCTGTAGACCCTATCCATGTGTTTCTGGAAGTCTCTTCTTGCCATAGCTGATGCAGTGGAAAAGGCTGAATGAGCACTGGATGAGACAAAGCAGCTGAAGCCTTGGTTTCAATCTACGTATTCCTATCCCTCCTCCCACTTTAGATATGGCAGACTTACACTTGCTACCTGTGCCATAGATATTTACTTACATGGCTGAATAGAGTAGCCTTGGTTTTGGTTGAGAGGAAGGATCATTTCTATTTATAAAAATTGGCGTGCAGTACAATTGTAGGAAGAACTTAGCATCTCACCTGGACGAGTGAGCTCACTTGGAACAGTCTGTGCTCCTTGCAGGGACAGCTCCCCATGGAGAGCAGCTGTGCACAGAAGGCTTATGAATTAGGGGAGTTCAGGTACCTAGCTCCCCTTTCCTGAACTTTGAAATTATTTTGGGTAATTAATGTGGCAAATGATACACCTTGTTTTTGGGCTTTGAGTTGCTCTATTCTCACTTCCCCCAAGTCCAAGACCTGTAGATAGTTATGTACATAAATAGCCTTGTCATTTAGAAAGGCCCTGCAAGGAGTCCTATTATAATGTCATGTGGGGGAAGTGTCAAGTGGCTGGATTGTTTCAGGGACAGAGCAAGGATGGAGCTGGAAGCTGGGGACAGGTGGCTTGAGCAGTGGACTTCACTCTAGGCTAATTCCTGTGTCCATTGCCTGTAGGAACAGGATTGACTCTGGCCTTTCTTAAGTAGATTGCAGACCAGGAAGCCAGTCCTTGGATGGGTTCTGACAGGCACATGGATGTGCTAGGAGCAGTGACTTGCCTGATGGACTGCAGCAACACGTTGCAGCCACACTCAAAGGGAGAGCAGGGTGTTGGCTTAGTCTACACAGGTCAGAAGGGAACAAGTATGTTAGTGCCATTCATGTGGACTAAGCCACGTGGACCACCCTATACCATGGTGTCTGTGTAGGGAAGACTGTGATTTAACTGGTCCACACTTATGTAGAGCTTACAAATGCCTGGCGGGAGGCTCAGGCACAGGCCAGGCTCAGTGCATGGGGCCACAGTGCTTCCCTGCCCCTGTCTCTCATACCCAGCTTTGGGACAGGTTATTCTCCATGGAAAGCTACCCCAACTAAAACTGGGCAGAGCTCAAAGACCAGAGCTGATCCTTTCCCTGCCTTCTGACTAGTGTGATTCTGTGCTTTTAAAACACATTTTGTTGGTTTCTGAGTAAGTAAACATCAGAGAGAGCTAGTGTTAAAAAGATTTTTCTATTACAAAAGTAGAAGGCACCTGGAAATCTACTATAAGACCTTTGCTTTAGACCTACTGAGACACCTTTGCTCTCAAGGTATCTGTTAATTGTACGTGTTAATTCTAAGAATTCCCTCTGAAAGGCTCTCATTTCTCTGGTGAGGGAGCTGATCTGTGGGAAATTATGTAACGCCCAGGAGCCTGGCCCATGCAGAGCCTGTGTGCCCGTGGCTCTGTGTTAAAATCACCTTGAGGGCTACTACATCTACTTGTGGACCTCTTCTCAGAATTTCTGGGTCAGAATATATGAGCTGGGGTCTGAGCCTTTATATTTCCAACAATATGAGGTTACCTTTGTAAACCACTGCTGTGGAGTGATCCATTTCTTTACCATATTCTCAAAGTAGATTTTATATTTTTTGATAAAGTGTGTTATTGGTATGGATATGTTGTATTGATCTACTTGTCTTTTTCTCTTTGAACAGGTATTTTGATGTTGGACTACATAATTTCTTAATCAGGTAAGCCAGTACTTTTTATTTTAAATAACATTGAATAGCATATTCACTTTGGAATGCTGTAGTTGAAAATAAATTCCTGTTAAATATGTTGATAAATAATGATAATTGTATATTTGTCAAGAAAATACTACTAGCACTCTATTTTTTGTATTAAACAGTCAGAGAAATCTATATTTAAATGGTATTATATCTCAACTAATAGTTAAAGATCTGGATTCTAACTGCTGACATGCTGGAAAGACAAATAGAAAAGTGAGCAGCACCAGCCGCTGTTTAGGTATTAAACAACCAATGTAACCAGTTTCTCCCTTTGAATTTTATGTTTTTAAAGTGAATCTACTGCTCATTCTACAGTCACAAAGATACAACCTTGTACAGATTGAAAGAGGTTGTGGATGGCAATTTAAATCTGAGTTTATTGGTGATTTTTGCCAGAGTTGGCTTATTGGGACATATTAATTTCAAATAGCTATTAAGTCAAAGATTAAATGGAAATGTGCCAGAATATTTGTATCTTTATAAGAGTATACTTGATTTTTATATCAGCTTTGCTGTGTTTTCTAGATTTTTGATATCATGCATGTATCATTCTAATAGTGGTAAAAAAAATAATTGTTAAGATGCTTGCCAAAAATATATGAAGGAAGCAATAATAGTTGCTAAGGAACCACTTAAACTAAAGATGCGAAATGCTAATTAATTCTTACTAATAGTCTGATAAAAATCTGTAGATCAATTGGGATTCTAGTGTAGGTTTTATATGAAGTTCTGCTCTCTGAAGGGAACGTTCGCAATTCATAGTACCTTTCTTCGTCCTCTGTGTTGGATTGCTTATGGCGGCCTGCTAAGACAGGTCTCATGCACTGTGTCCTCTGTTCCGCTAAGACAGGGCCTTATCTAAGGCTGCACATTATAGTCACCTTCGTCTACCCCAGGTCCAAGGAAAAGGGGCTGTTATTGGTTTTCTTCAGGATTTTAGTAACAGATAGAGAGGTGAAGCCACTATGCTTTTCCCAGCAAAGGGACATGCATTTTTAGATGAAGAATAAAAGACCAATTAGAAAAAGGTACATGTCTAGGTACATGTCCTCTAGTGGAGGATGTGACTGTATAACTGTCATGAGTGTAAGAATCATGTCTTAATCAGTGATTAATGATAAGATTAAAAAATGTACATAAAATCACTCTTTAAGAAATATTTGTGGTTCAATGAGTGGAATGAGAAGGCAAGAAGGCCATGTGGGTCTGAAAAAAATGCTGTCCATTTATTTAGCAAATAATTATGAAGCCTACTGTGCACCACTTACATGGCCGTGTCTGGGAGACTGTCATTAACAGTGGGCTTCCCTGACCTTACACTTGCCAGGCTTGTGATGTACACGGGGGTGTTCTGCCTTGGGTCCCACTTCCTGTCCTTGTTTGGACTCAGTTTTTTCTCCTAAGCTTGGTCAGGAGGAAAAACAGGGACTTTAAAGTAGTTGGTGTTGGTTAAATGGTTAATTTTAATAAATCCAAGTTCTTTGTCTCATGAAATTGAAGACTAAACTTATGGACAAACAGAGGAGTTTAGAAGCATACTTACTGAAAATAAAAAGAAAAAGCTCTTGATGGATACCCAAGAGGAATGTAAGTCTGAATACAAGTCTGATGTGCCTTCTCTGTTTTGGGCTTGTGTAAAGGAACTTGTTTTATTATTTGTTTGTTTGTTATAGGGTCTTGATACACAGCTCAGACTCATAGTGACCCTCTTGTCTCAGCCTCCTCAGTGTTAGGACTACAGGTGTGCGCCACCATGCCTGATTTTCGTGGCCAGCACAGCATTCCTTGGGTTTTGGGGCCAGCATGGCTTGTGATACGGGGGATCAAACCTGGGTCCTTGTGCTGGCCAAGCAGGTGCTTAGACTACTGAGCTCTCTCCCCAGCTCCAGGGACTTGTTTTAAACAGGTGGCTATTGAGCAGGGCTTAGGATTTAAAAGAAATTAATTATTTAGCTGGTTTATAGGACACCAAATTCTAAGACAGCTGGTTTTTCCTGCATTTTTAAATTCTTCTAAGTCTAGCCCTTACAGAAGAGCTGTCAACTAACTTAGGATACCTTCTTCCTGGAAGGAAAGGCCCTCAGCTCCCTCTAGTTGTAGCTCTTTTTTTGTTTACTTTTGTGTCTCTGAGCATGTTTTTGCAGCTTCTAGTAGTCCCTAACCAGGAAGGCTATTTTCTTTTACCTGACCCTATCTTAGGTATTCTGACTGCCTTACGTATCATAACTAAACTGAATTACTGGACAGGGATCACTTTGACCTGGCAGGTGGCCTTTTGAGGAGATACTAGAAGATGCTCCAGTTTAGTCACTGTCTGAGCTACTTTTTCTCATTGCTGAGATAAAATGCCCAACACCTCAGGTTAAAGGAAAAAGGTTTTATTGTAGCTTGCAGTTTATAGAGGTTTCAGTTCATAATCAGCTGGCTTCAAGGCAGGGTGGTGTGGCAGAGGGGCATCCAGAGCAGGCAGGAGGCAGCAGCCGCAGCGCGTGCACTGACAGCCGCAGAGCCCTCCTCTGTCCTTCACATCCTGTGGGCCACGCACCCTTTGGGCGGGCAGTGCTCACACTCAGGCCTTTCCATTATTCACACCTAGAACATCGCAAGCCAATCAGTGGGCTAGTGTAGCAGTCACACACCCTTAATTCTAGCATCACACACTCCTAGATCCAGCTGTCCCTCAAAAGTCCCCCTACAACCACATGAGGCTTTGGCGGTCCATCTAGACACAAACCCTGAACCAGAGCTGCACAAGGCAAACAGAACCTGGGGAGCAAAGCTTCTCTCCCCTTGCTGTCTCCTTGAGGTTTTCTGCCCCGTTACTGTGTGAGGTGCAAAGCGAAGGAGCACATGCTTCACTTATTCGATTGGGAATGAGAGGTCAGCCTCGCCTTGCCGAAGTCCAGCCTCTTCGTCCCTGGCCATGTGAGCCATCTTCACCCTGCCAAGCAGACAACCTAATCTCTGAGAACTACAGACACCTGACCCATAACCTCTCCAGGGTGAGAGACTCCATGGAGTCCCTTCCTGTTTCCTTTCTGGCGCTTGGGACCTGGTCAGGTGGGGAGGTAGGCAGAGGTGGTGCTGCGGACAGTCAGTCTTTCATCCCTGAGCATCCCAGGGTGGGCCGGCTGCTTTATATGCAGCCGTGGCTAGGACATGTATGCTTTTCTCAGTCAGCACAGTCAGGGCTGCTGCAGACTGAGCACCCTTTTCCGTGGGGTGTGTGGATGGGAAACGCTTCATTAGGAAGGTGACCAGTGACTGGATGTGGTGGTTGTGGGGAGGGGTCCGAGGGTGGGGAGTGAGGCGAGAGGCCTGGCAGAAGAAGAGGGTGAGTTGAGTGGGAGTTTTCCCTTTTAAATGGGGAGCGCATATTTTAAATGCCCTTTAAACAAAGAGAAAATGGTCTCAGTTGGGTGGAGAGATGCAGAGTGCGATGGCCAAGAGTCGGCAGGGGTCCTGTAGTGCCCTAGAGAGCAGTGGCATTTTCCTGTAATGGAATAGAATTGTGACACCCAACTGCTAGATGTCAGACATCCGTGTCCCCAGAAATCAAAGAATGGATTTCAAGGAATGAGGTTAAGAGCTAGCAAGGATCATTGAGAGATAGCTCCTGAAAGACTGGAGGAGTCTGGAGTGGGCTGGCACTGAAACCCTTTGTTGGGGTGATTTGTGTAACAGAGTCACAGTGTGGGTACAGTGTGGGTCGAGCTGCAGCCAACCTATTAGATTATAAGTGTAGTTGCTTAGCTAATATTGGTTCAGTAGGGAGCCAGGTCATTGAGCAAGGGTGTAAGGGCTCTGGGCCTTGTCAGACAGTATTGAATGCTTAGTGTTTGCATAAAAGAAACTACAGCTTGCCTGAAATTCACTGGCTGCATCTTTATACTGATAGAAGTCACACGGACTTCTTTGGCATAACATCGATGTCCCCTGAGCTCAGACCCATCCTTGACCCCAGTCCCACAACTGCATAGAGGAACGTGCTTCCCAAAAATGGCTGGGGTGCTGCAAAGGAACTGATACGTTGAATGAGAGGTGGTGTTTCCCTAGGGGTGTTCTGTCACGACTGCGGGAAGTCAGTAGTTCAGTCCTGTGTGCTTCTTGAAGAAATCAAAGGGGAGCCTTTGAAGAAGCAGGAACCACAAGTCACCTGTGAATAAACTCAGAAGGCCAGTAGTTGGAATTCTTAATGTGTCACTACAAAAGAGAAAGGAACAAATGAGATTCTCACAGAAAGAGATGATAGAATAAACCAACACCATCTCATTGTGGATAAAGAGGCCTAAATTGCTGCCCATTTAAATTTAGCTTGGCTGAGCTCTGGCAACAAAGTAAAAAAAGATTTTGGTTTTAAACATTTCGGTTTTACATTTTTGCTGGCCCAGAGCTGTAGCCATATCATTTGACTTTTTTTAAGACATGGGGCTTTGCTGGGTCCCTGGGGGAGGCCTAAACCCCCGAGAGTGTCACTGCGATGGGGCTGAGATGTCCAGAAGCAAAAATAAGGAATTTAACTAGCCTATTGTAGCCCAGGCTTCACTAACTTCCATCATGCAAGAAGGTTTTAGGACTCATCAGTACGTGGCCCAGGAAGCGTTTATCAGGCAGCGATTTAGGACATACTCAAGATGGAGGGGGCATTCAGAGCAAGAGCAGCCTTCTTCCCGGCTCGGGAACATTCCCTGTGTAGGGCAGAGGCTGGGAGAGGTGGTCCTTCCCCAGAGGGCCGTCCTTTCCACAGGTGTGGGCAGGGGTTTTGTTTTGTTTGTGGAATAGGTAATAGGTAAACATTCTAACAGGAATAGGTAAACATCTTTGGATTCTCTCAACCTGCTCTTTTAGCTGAGGGTCAGGTTCCTGCTCTTCCTGTTCTCAGTTCAGCCAATTTAATGGGCTTTTGAGTGTTCCTGAGGAGTTTTGGGTGTGACTGATCAGGTGGAGAAGGGGCCTACCTGACCAGAGGAATGCTGATCGGGGTCAGCCGCGGTACTGGGGCCTGGGAGCTGGTGTCTTCTTAAAAGGACAGTTTTTAGTTACCATTTCCTTCTTTCCTTTCTACAATCTTTTGTTTCTTCTATCCAAGGACTACACTGCATGCTGCTGTAGCTCCCCCTTGTACTGGGCATCACAGCAAATTTTTGAAAGGAACATTATGGTGGGTGTATAGTGCTCACATTTAGTAGTATTTCTCTTGATGAATTATTATTTTTAATTGTATTAGAGTTTTATTAACTTTTATTGTATTAGATAATATATTTTATTATATTAATGAAAATAAAATGTCAATAAAATGAAATATTAAAATTTTAATATGTAACGAGTATGTAGAATAAACATCAACAGTTTTAAAATCAACTGTTTTCCTTGCTTACAAAATTTAAAAAATAGAAATAAATTCCTGTATAAACTACAATGCAAATACAAATAAAACTGCCACAGAAACAATCTTTGTTTCTATTATTACACACACATAAGGTGGTTTTCACATGTGAGAGCAGCATGTTCCGTGTTCAGTTTTCCCTTACTGGTAACATGTGTCTTGTTCTCCTGTCTTCTTTGGTAGGATGCACTTGACGTCATTCTGGTCCTCCAGTTCTTTTACAGGTTCTTGTAGAGTCCGCCTGTCTGTCCGTCCACCGGTCTGCTCCAGAACTCTTTCAAGGAGTGCTTGGGGCAGATGCACACAGTGCTTTCTCTATTATAATTTATCACTTATCAATTATAGTCCTAATCCTCTAAGAAAATTTCTGTGTTCTGTTTTGTGCCTGTTATTTTCTTTGTAAACTCTGAAACTATTGATGCCTAACATGTTTAGGATTAAGTAAAACACAACCATTGGCCAATGCTTTGTGTTTTGAATGATATCATAGTTGCCATACAACTTCTTAACAGCATCTACACTGCCTTTGTTACCAAATGTGATCATTTCTGCCTTCATTTGTGCTGAGGATTCACTGTTAATCCTTTTTTTGTTTGTTTGTTTTTGAGGCAGGGTCTTGCTGTGTAGTCCAGCCCAGCCTGGAGCTATGTAACACAGACTGATTTTGAACTCATGGGATCCTCCTGCCTCAGCCTCCCAAGTGCTAGGATTACCAGCATGTATCCCTACACTTGGCCTCATTGTTAATCTTATTGTTGTGGTGTAATGTTGACAGTATCAATACTACTTCATTTTTGTTCACCAAATAGGAAGCCAATGTCATTATGTAATCCAAAGATCGAACTCTCTCTCTCTCTCTGTATTCAGGACAGGGTCTTCAGGCTCTCACTATACAGATCGGACTTGTAGTGATGCTCTTATTTTCAGCCTCCCAAGCTCTGGGATCACAGGCATGCGCCACCACACCCAGTCTTATACATTTCTCTATTGTGAGCTTGCAAGCCTTTCTCTGGAATCTCAGCTCTGTCCTTGTGAACAGTCCCTGTGCTGCTCAGTTGGTGTTCTTTTTTTTTTTTTTTTTTTTTTTGCGGAACCAGGGATTGAACTCAGGTCCTTGCACTTGCCAGGGAAGCGCTTATTCCACACAGTTGGTGTTCTTCTGGCAAATGAAACAGCAGCAGGTGACTAGTGAGCCAGTTGACAAATGTGACATTTGGATTACTTTTTGAAATAGACACAACAAGTCTGTTTACAGTGTTATATGGCTTATTACTGCACAAAGAAAGACCTGATGGCTGAGTTCCAGGTTAAAATTTCAAAATTCAAGGCATAAAATGTCTCTGCATCTACCAGGGTATAGTTTTTGTACCATAGCTGGAAGAGTTACTTGGCTTGTAATTGCTGAAAATGTCAACAACCACCAAATGATGGAAGATGTTCGTCAATTGTCATGTATTTGGACAGTGTATAAATAAATTGCTTGACAGTTCAGAACAAAGCTTTCAAAAAAAAAAAAAAGAAAAAAAAATGAAGGGCCAGAATATAGATTGGAGGCACAGCGCCTGCCTGGCAAGCTCAAGGCCCTGAGTTCTATTCTTGGTAAACGCACCCCCACCCAAAAAAGGGTGAATTGCAGCCAGATTGTCAGATATTTTTCTTTCTTGGTGGGTCTTTTGTCATTAAAAATGTTGAAAGAAATAAACAATTTTGAAGGAAATCAAATCTCTTTGAGTGTCATTATTTTCCTAAAAATCTCAACTCCACCCTTCTCCACAAATCCTTTTGATTCTTATGATTAGAATGATAAAGTCCTACTGTGAGGTTTCAGTTCAGATAAATATATTTTTGATTCACTTGATAAATATATTTTTACTGTTGATGTGTATAGAATTTTGTTTTGTTAGTCTTTTCGGGATAGCATCCAGCTATGCAGTTCAGGCTGACTTTGAGCCCCCTTTGTATGCTGGTCTTAAACTCACAGCCGTGCTCCTACCTCAACCTCCTGAGTGCTGGGATTACAGGTGTGTGCCACCATGCCTGGCACTTGTATTTTATTATTCACGTATTTAAAAACATTTTGTAGCATAATGCCTATTACAGGCAATTTCCAACATTGAATTGCAGTGCTGGCATGGCATGGCATGCGATACGTGTCACCCCTGGCAAGAATGGAGCTGGCTTGTTGAGGCATGCATGATCATTTGGTAGCATTTTGACTACTCAAATACTTGTTTACATCTGTGTTTTCTCCCTCCTCAGGACCAAGGCCTCCATCCTGCACTTCTCTGTCTGTCTCACCTGCTCACTTCTTTGGCTTGCATGATCCAGGCCATCATCAGTAGCCGAGTCACCCAATGACCCATTTGCAGTCTTCTTCTAAAGTTCTAAAAGCAGATTTTCATGTGACATTGTACTATGTTAGGCTAATGCTACAAAAAAAGGCAAAAGAAAACATTTAATATAAACACACAAAAACGTGGCAGAGTATATAACATGGGTAAACCCAACCTGCTTCCAATTTTCTTTTGGTACTGGAGATCAAGTTCAGGACCGTAAGCTTGCCAGGAGGTGCTTAAGCCACTGAGCTGTCTCCCCACTCTCCACTTGTTTACACTTTGACACAAGTGCTTGCACCTTGCTGTTTGTAGCACGAAGGAGATGAACGCAAGCAGTGCTTCCTGTATTCCTCCGACACAGCTACTGAGCTGCATAGCCGACTGCCATTGAGCTAAGTATATATTGTCACTGGGAAAGTTGAGTTTAGGTGGCTGCGACCCTGAGTGAGGAGCCAAGGGGCACAGTGCACCCCTCTGTGTCCCTCAGGGCAGTGGGGAGAGTGAGCCAGGCACCATCAAGTCTTTGAGGAGGAAGACCTGGAGCCACCCTTCTAGTTTCTCTGAAACCTTAAATGCTTAAGTTTCACTTTTTAAAAATGTTCTCATTGCTTTTGGGCTTATAGACTTATAATTCAGAAAGTCATCTACCTGTATTTCTTCTTGTTTTCTATATTGTTTCTATTTATCTCTTTAACCCATGTGAAATACGTATTTTAAATAAGGATCTACAGATTTCTAAATAGCAACATAAATTTTCTTTCTCATCATCTTCCATATTTACTCCAGAGACCAGATGTGAGTTCCTCAGGGGCATTGCTTTTGTCTTAAGGAAGATGACGATACCAGTTAGGACTCTCTGGGGTGTGGAGTGTGAGGATCCTGTTTAGGCAAATCGTGCCGGGCAGTGAGCCTCCTGCCTGGCTCTGGAGCTGGCTGAGGTTTCTCAAGGCCCTGTGGTCCCTTTGAAAGGTAAATTCCATTCACACGCCAGCACATTCTGCTTAAGGGGCAGTGCTCAGTACAGTGCAGGCGCAGTCCTGGCATGTGCCCTTGTGGGTGCGGCCTATCCTTTGGGACAGAAGGTTGACCAGGGTGGCTGCTCACTTCTTGTGCTATCTTTTTTTCTAGAGGTTGAGGCTGATATGCCATCAGGGTCTAGAGTGTCTTTGAAGAAGAAAGAAGAAAGACAGGGATGAGCTGCTATCTTTTCTGTTTCCCCTTAAGACCATGAAAGCCTATTTGAGCTCTAAGCTGCTCTGGAAAGCAAGATATTAAGGAGGATGGGTTTTTATCTTTGGAGTATGATCAGATGGTAATGGGAAGATAATTAGGGTCTGTATTCCATCCAGCAGCTTAGAAACAGCTAAAGTGCATGTGTGTTCTGGGTCCACTGAGAAAGCTCAAGCCATTATGTATATATTTTTAAATATACACAGAGATGATGACCCAGGTGAAATATTTGCATTGTTACATAGGATTTTAATTTTGCAAATATTGTACTGTAGTCCACTTTCATCTGTGTAAGTAAATAAGTTCTAATAATGTTATAAAAAAATGAATGAGCTGCTCCCCTCTGGAATGAGCCTGGTGTCTGGGTCTTTGCAGCACTAATTAGGGGCTACCGATCATCCTTTAGCCAGAGGGGAGAAATGGCGTGTGGGGGAGGCCCAGGCCCCTCTCATCCTTCCTGCTGTAAAAAGTGTCCTGTGGAGTGGCAGTTCTGTCATGGATTTCTTCTAACCCTTCTTTTGCTCTCACTTGTGTCTGTGGGAAGCAGAAGCCAGTGAGCTATGCAGTGCTCCCAAAGGAGGAGTTTGACATAAAAAGTCAAGACGGTGGTGGTGAAGAAGGCCAGATCCTTGCCCAGGGCCAGAGAGGACTGCAGGGAAGCAAGGTGCAAGGCCAGGCCACAGTGGAAGTGCTTCCCAGGGCTGCGTCCCTGCCACCGACCCTGCTACAAATTCTGTCCACTTGGTTTCTTTACTGTGTCACACCCACCCCTTCCTTTTTGTTTCTGGTGAAAAAATAGACACATTTGCCTACAAACTGGGCTTCTTAGCTTACAGAGCAGAAGTGAGGCCAGATAGTGCACAGTGGGTGCTGGGCATCCACAGGCTCCATGTTCTCAGATCCAGCCAACTGCAGATTGAAAGTATCTGATAAAAATGTCATGGATGTGAAAGTAGGCTGTCCCATCTAATCATTATTCTGTAAGTAATAGGAGAGAACAACTGTTTACCTAACCTTTATGTTGCAGGGGATGCTGCACCTACCCTAGGGATGACTTAGTGCATGGGAGGTGTGGGTAGATGCAAGAGCAAGGTTGTTTGCTCACAGATGCTTTTGTTCTTGGAGCATTAGGCGGAACTCTGTTGCCATTCACATGAACATGAATGTGGCCGTCTTCTCTGCTCTGAGACATGGTCATGGCTTCCTCTAATTGAGACAGCTCGGTACACACTGCTGTGGAGTTTCTTTGTGTGCTTTTTAAACACCTAGCACTGTGCATCAATCCGGAATGGCTCCTAAGAAAGTGCAGAGAGAGCATGATGGTACAGAGCAAGTTCACAGTGAGAATGGTGAGAAGAAAAGTTTTTTCTTTTTGTATTTAATACAAGGTCTACAGGGGCTCACTATGTAGATCGGACTCGTAGTGATCTGCCTGTGTTCAGCCTCCCAAGTGCTGGCGTTACAGGCATCCGTCCCAATTGCCATCTCAGTGTGTCCCGGGGGTAGGGCCGGCATGGCACACTGGGGGTGAACCCTGGCCCTGTGCTCTGTCTAAGCAGGTGCTTTAGTCTGCTGAGCTAAAGAAAAATGTTTTGAAGAAAATAACTATTGAATTGAAGAAGGAAGTTGTAGAAAAGCCTGTAATGGTTATCATGTGACTTCTTTGGCCTTGGAGTGCAAGATGTTGAAGTTGACAGTCTTGACTAATTTGATGTTGTCAAAGGAGCTACTGTGGCAGGAGGACTAGTGATGCTAACCAAGCAGAGGACACAAGTGCTGGAAGAGGTGGGAAAGCTTCTGTTAGCGTGGCTGGATGAGAAAGAGCTGGCAGGTGATGGTGTCAGTGGAGCAGTGGTCTGTGAAAAAGCCAGGAGATCGCATAGTGATTTACCACAAGGAAACGCCTCTACGAGTGCAATAAGTGATGAATTTAAAGCCAATAGAGTCTCATTGGATAAATTCTGCTGGAGAAATGGCATCTACTGTGTGCTAAGACATGGCGAGGCTTCCCACTCTGATGAAGCTGCTGCAGAAGCCTACGAGAAAGAATGAAGGTGGGAGGATACACTGCTCAGCAACTGCTCAGCTTCGATGGAAAGGGTCTGCTGGAAGAAGATGCTGAGCAGAACCTTTATCACGCAGGAGGAAAAGGCGCCACTAGAGCACAAGCCCTGGAAGGATACGTTGACCCTTTCCCTGTGTGTGAACACAAGCGCCAATCTAAAGACTGAGCCACGGCTGGTGTATATTCCAGACCCCTTGGCATTTGAGGAACAGAATGTGAGCAAGCCCAGGCTGCCTGTCACCTGGAGGGCCAAGCTTAGGGTCAGAGGCATTTGTTCATGAGCGGCTACATGAGGTGTTTGAACCCCACCAGTAAGAAATATCTTTCTGGGGCTGGGGAGATGGCTAAGTAGAATAAGCACTTGCCTGGCAAGCGTGAGGGATCTCCGGTTCCGCAAAAAAAAGAAAAGAAAAAAGTCTTCCTTACAGCCGACTGCAGTAGGGTGCCTTCTCCTGGTGGGAAGTGTCCTAGAACCTCCCTTGCTGTTCAACACCTCTTCTGCAGCCCGTGGACCAGCAAGTGACTTCTCACTTCAGCAGTCTGTACACAAACACATTCTTCACCAGGTAGTTTTTTGGTTTTAATTGTTTGTATGTTTTGGATTTTTGAGACAAGGTTTCATTATGTTGTCTGGGCTGTCCTTGAACTCATTCTGTGGCTCACACCAAGTGTTTTAATGTTACTGAAGGGATGTCCTTGACTCTGGAAGAGTTCTGGAAGAAATAGTTCCATGTCCTCCACTGTGTCAATCTCATTGACAAAGCTTTGGAAGACGTCACATACCAGAAGTAGACTCAGCCTGGAGGGAACTCTAACCGGAATATGTCGTGGGACGTGCCTTTGAAGGCTCTGCTGCTCGGGTCGTGGAGGACACTGTGTCCGTGGGCAAGAGCACGCACGAGTCTGGACATTGATGGTGCAGACACAGAGTGCTTGCTGCAGACCACGCGCAGCAGCTGATGGTGGAGGAACCTGCTGCAGTCTGGAGAAAGCGCTTGCTGAGGAGCGTTCTCTGAGGAGGAGGAAGTCGGCGGGGAGACTAGCAGGGATGTCGTGAACTGCTGTGGAAAAAAGAACGATTGCCAGCACTTCTTCGGGAAGCACCCCCCATACCTGTAATTCATGAAGAGAGTGTTGAATCTGATGAGTGATGACATCCGTCACTTCCAGAAGGTTACGCAATATAACAAAACCAAGAAACAAGTTGAGTATCAAAATTGACCTGGAAGCTAAGCAGAGACCAAGAGAGGAAGCCCCCGAAGACGATCTCCCCATGTCCTGTGGAGGGGACTCTCCCTCCACACCATAGCCCCCTCCCCACCCACTTTCCTGTCCTCCATGCCAGAAGTCACCTCATGTAAGGCTAGTGCTCTCTGTCTTCATACTGCACTGTAATTTGTTTCATGTTTTTGTGGTAAAAAAATACATATTCTCAGAACAGATTAACATTATTTACATTGAACCTTGTGGAGAAATTTGATTTGGTCCATGACCAGTTGTGGCCCAAATTACATTTGTGGATCAAGGCACCATTGTAGTGAGCTGTTGTATATCTGGGACTTGAGCATCTGTAGATTTGCTGTAGGGGAGGCATCTAGAAGCAAAGACAGGAGGGAGCAGGTATAAAATTTCAGTTTTGCAAGATGAGTCGTAGAAGCTTGGCATAGCATTAGATCTATGTAGAGGTAGGTAAAACATTATGCTTACAGTTGAGAATACCATGTTGTGCATTTTAAAACCTCTCAAGAGGGCATATGTCCACTAGGTGTGGTGGGGAATTTGAACCTCAGCTCTTTTTCCACCCTGAGCTGGAACTTTGTGGTCAAGGTTTTGCTTTCTGCTCAGGAAAGTTCCTCTGATGACTAGCTAATGTGGAAACTACTCTGCATTGGGTAACAATAGCCTTAAACTATATTTTAATACTTGTTTGTTTGGTGTGCAGAGATGTAATTATATGTGTGAATACTACATTGGTAGCAGTTAAGTGATGATGGATCTTGGGCTCTTTCAGAAGCACAGGCAGCTTGGGAGTCAGCGATGGGGCTGGGCAGTTATGTTAGAAATGAGCAGCTTTCTAGTGGTGACAAGAGCCACTTTGTCTCCATGCTTTTCCCAGCCTGACCTTCAGCTCACTCTCTTTACTCTTTCTTTGGTGCCATTAGTTAATGAGACCTCTGAAAGCCTGATTCTTAGTTGTTGGCATTCTTTTCCTACTGTCACATCACTTGTTTTGTTTCTGTTTATTGTCTTTTTGAGTCAGGGTATCACTGTGCAGTTCAGGCTGGTCTTGAACTCATTTTGCAGCCCTGGCTGGTCTCAAACTCACAGAGATTCTCCTGCCTCAGTGTGTACTGAGATTACAGACCTGTACTGCCATGCCCAACAGTGTATCTCTTGGATATCAGCCAGCCTCAGGGCATGGAAACCTTGTAAGTCCTGATTTCTGGTCCCCTGTGGAGCAACTGGAGCAGACTGTCATCTGGTGCACCTGTGAAATCTATTGCGCTATGTGTGGCCTATTCCATTGTTGGAGCAAAACTTTAGGAGGAATCCTTTATTTTGGTTCAAGATTTCAGAGGCTCCAGTGTTTTGTTAACTGATTCCAAGGCAGAAAAGTCATAGTGGAAGGGCATGGCGAAGGAAAGCTGCTCCCGTTATGGCAGCCAGAAAGCAGAGAGCAGAGAAAGAGCCCAAGGGAGCGGGGAAGGGGCCAGGGCCAGGGCCAGAGCCCTGCAGAGTACAGGTCTGGGACTTGCTTCCTCCAGCTGTGCCCGATGCATGCGCACCTGGGAGCCTGGGTGCCATGGGGAGATGCTCTTGGGCCAAACCATCATTAGTGTGTTCTACCTTTTTCTTACCAAAAGAGAGTCTCTTTCTTTCTTCTCTGTCATCATAGTCACTGCCAATGTCAAAAATAACATTCCTTGTACCTCAGACTCAGATACCTGGAGAACTTTGTAGTTTTTTTCTTCCCTTTGTAAAGTTGTAGGATGGAAGGGCTTTGTTGATTATGGCCCACATTTGATCTGCTTTTGTCCTTAGAAGATCTCTCAGATCCATTCTTTCCTCTAGTCCTGCTACTAACACCTTTGAGGAAAATTTATTAGAATTATTATTATTTGTTAGAATATTTATTCTCCATGGCTGTGCTATATTTGCATTTGTTAATTAGAAAATCTAGATAAAAATATTAATTCAAACACTAAAAGAAAACTTCCATTCTGAGAATTGAAATACACAATTCAGTTCCCACTATACACAGTTTCTACCATTGCAGGTGTTCCTGTGAATAAATGTATCTTTTATTTTATTAAGAATAGGAAAATTAAAAAAAAAAGAGTAGGAAAATTTATTGAGAAAAGGAATGGAGAACAGGAATAGCTCCTAAGAGTCAGGAGCAGTCCCAAATGGGTTACCCATTAAATGTATTTTTTAATAAAATTTTAAAAGCCTTTGGTGGCTTAACTGAGATACTTGCAATGTAGAGACATATGTTTAAATGTAAAAAGTTCTGACTCAAGGGTGGTCCTAGCAAGACAGGCTGTAGGATCCATGTTCCCTAACCAGAACAGATGGATTATTTACTGGACAGGTTACTTGCTAAGCATGCGCCTTGTCACCCCTTTGGAATTCCCCTCTTTATGTCTGGGGTTCTTTCTGCCCTATGGGTTGGGCCCTCTCTATAAAGTACAGCCAGAAACACTCTTTCATTCTTCTTGGAGGCTCTCAGATCCCTGGGCCTGAGTTGAGATTCTCAGAACAGCATGATGTGTGGGTGAAAGTGGGACTTGGAGTGCACTGTGCTTGGTGTGACAGCAGTGACGGCCTGCTCTGAGAAACACTGTTCCCCACTCACCATCAGTGGACAGGGAGCCACATTCCCTGAGCCGATGGCACGGCGGCCCCCACCAGCACAGTAATGGTGTAAATAGTCAGTAGTTTCTGACCCCTTTGCCTCCTATCTTGGCTCTGAGTTGCTCTGGGAGATCGTACAAGCTGCCCAAGCATCTTTAATAAGCCCCTTTTGTGTTCAGCTAGCTAGAGTGCATTCTGCTTTTTGCATCTTAGATAACAAAGACTGTTATTTACTGATGGATGCTGGAGATGCATGGCTTAGCAGGAGGAGTACATGGTCTTTCCTTGGCTTTCCCATGAGCTTCATTGATTTCACTACCTGGAGTAAACAAAATTGTATTTATTCTTGCACCCAGTACCAAAAGCATCCTGTAAAATAGAAAGGGCATTTGATCACAGGCAGGAGACACAATCCGCAGTCGCCTTACTTCTCTCTTGCTGTGATGATTTTGTGCAAATCACTTCTTTGGCTCAGGCCTGAGTTTTCTTGTTTGAAATGAAAACGTTACACCAGATACATTCCAAGGTCCCATCTCATCCACTCTCAGCAGCTGCTGGGGAGCAGCCTTGGTGTTGCTAATATTAGATACCAGCTTCTGTTGTCTAGAATTGTGCTAGCCAATACACTAGCTATTAAATCCCATAGAGAGACATAAATTTGACTTAATTGAAATTCAGTAAAAATACCATGATATTGTGATAGAATATGAAATAGATATTTTGTTCCTGGCATGGAGTGCTTACAACCCTTGTAGATGGAGGCACTAGGAACATCCTTTGTTCTGATATCTGGTCTTTGACTCCAGTTCCTTGGACAGAGATCCTAAGATCTCTGTAATTTTCTAAGTAGTGGGAGCATCTGACAGGAGCGCCTAAATCCCTTGGAATTTCCTGGTGATAGGAGCAACATCTGTTGCGATGAGACTACTCTTGGTGGACTGTGCATACCTTAGGATGAGAGTGGTTGCCAGGGCAACCAACAAGGTGATAAGAGTTGGGACCTTCACCCCCTCACATGCACCATTGTGGGCAAGGAGGAGAGCCCAAAGGTTTTGTTAATTATCAGTGGCCATGAGATACTTGGTCATGCCTATCAGTGAATTTTCCATGAAAGCTCAAAGGGAGGAGGATCAGGACACTTCCACGGTGAAGTACTCGTAGAGAACCCTGAGGCTGGAATTTTCTAAGTAGTGGGAGCACTGAGGAAATGGTGGCCGCTCTGTGTCCTTCTCCTGTAACTTGTCCTATGCATCCCTTTCGCATAGCTGTTCAGCTACGTTCTTTGCAATATCCTTTGTCTAAGCTTTCACACATGTGCTTCTCTGAGTTCTGTGAACCATCTCAGCAAATTAGTTGGGCCTGGAAAGGAGGTCTTGGGAGCCCCCAGTTTGTAGATGGTCAGTCAGAAACACTGGTGAAATGCCCCAAAGCCCGCCCAGGCATCTGAGGTGAGGACTGTGGAACTCAGCCCTTGCAAACTGTGGGAACTGACTGTCACCAGGCTGACAGCATCAAAACTGAGTGGAATTAGAGGCTGGTATCGGCTGGAGAACTGGCTGTCTGGTGTATAGGCAGAAACCCCACACTGAATATTGTGTAGTGACTGTGTAAGAGAAGGAAAAACACTTCCGCTTTTTCTTGTCTTGGTGATTACAAATTGGATTCCTCTGTTGCAGTAGCCACATTTTAATGTGCTCCATGGCTACACATAGCCACTGCATTCCTATTGGACAGTGCAGATGCACAACTTTTCCATCCTCACAGACTGCGCTCCAGGATAAGAGGGGCTGGGTGACAGTGCTGTCTTCTTCCCTGGTGAGACTCTGGGGCTTCTGTTCTCTGGCTACCCACTGAGAGCAGCAGCAACTGCTTTGTGAATCACTCAGCCTGCCCCACGGAATGCACTACCTCCTGTCTTTTTCCATTTCCTGACCCTCCCTTTTCGCATCTCAGAGACTGGACCATCCCCACACACACCCACACAGGACACACTTCAGGATTATTCTGGAAACTTCTTCCTCACACCTTCCACCGTTTTGTCTCTAATTCTGTCGGTTCTCTCATTAAATTGAATAGTCCTTGTTTTCCTCATTCCTATTCTGTGCACCATAACAGTGGCCCCTTTATCTCAACTTGCCTTTTGTTCTGAGTTCCACTGGTAATGTCTTCTCTATCCCACTCCATCCCTTGTCTCCACCCCAGGGATATTGAGTCAAAATACAGTTTAAAAACAAAGGAAAGCAGTTTTAAATCAGTCTCCTTTCTCTCGTTCCCTGTGGGAGCCATGCCCTTCTGGCTCCTTCTGCCTCTGTGCATGTGCCCTCCCTTCCAGAGCAGGTCTCTGAGTGCCCAGGCTGGTGGCAGCTCCTCTGGAGTGCCTGCCTCTTGCGGGTACACTGTACCTCTGCTGCCTGTCACACACCACAGTGCGAGGTCCGCAGCTCTGGCTCTGGCCTTAGGGGACTGTGTACTAGTGACAGCATTTTCACTGTTTGCCCAGCCTAGTGTTACATGCTTCGCTTTTCTCACTGCAGAGTGGTTGTTAATAGTCATTTCATTTTGCCCCCCTCCTCTGTAAAGGTCATTTCATGCAAAAAGGGTTGAGCGAGCTAGGTCCTACACAACTGCTTTCTTCATGTGCCCAAGACATCGCTTGGTCCTCTCACTTGCTCTTGGCCTGGGTGTACCTACCCACTTTTCTCTGAGAATTTAAGGCCCCATTTATCTTTGAAAACTTGGAGCAGCTTCCTGGTATGTTTCCATGTAGCACAAAGATGCATGCCACCCAGATTGCTTGGTACACTTGGCCAGTGACCCCAAAAGCTGGCTGTGCCTTGCTTGACTGGCTCCCTTGCTCACCTCGTGCTCCCATTGAGACCCATGGCCTCAGAACAGTGCAGAGCCATGGCTGCTGCTCCTCCTTGGCCACAGTCAGAATCAAGTGATGGAATAAGTTGTTCAAAATAGTGCGCAGCAAGATAATTATTTGTTGTCATGAACATCACTTTGCCTCTTTTCACCCTTTGAGATGTTAGCAGGTTAAGGGACCACAGCATTTGTGTGTGTGTGTGTGTGTGTGTGTGTGTGTGTGTGTGTGTGTGTGTGTAAGTGCTGAGGGCCAGAACCATTGCTTGTTTGCATCTGCATCTCCTTTGAGCACCTGACTAAAGATGGCTGTGCCCACAGGATGGGTGCCATGAAAGGAGTTTATTGTAACTCAATCTGACCCATCTGTGGCACAGTGTTACTAACAAGCTCACTGCCTCCATTTCTCCATCTGTAAGGTGGTGACATTGTCACTTTTAAGAGCAAAATCACATACTTTGTAACTGAGCTAAGTCAAGTAAATAATTGCGAAATGAGTGAAATCAACCACTTTGTATGATGAATTCATCAATTTGTTCATCAGGTAGTTTTTAGTGCCTATGATGGGCTAGACACCCAGATGGCACACAGTCAGAATCAAATGGTGATTACAAAGGTACACGGTTCCTGCTCTTGGGGAACTTGTGGTTTAGAAGGAGAGAGATGTTTAATGATTGTGTGTGTTATCTGTAGGAGTCCCATACCAGCAGTGCCACGTGGAAGAGACACAGGGTCCTACTAGGATGTCACAGGCCACCTGACCTAAGGTGGTGACAAGGGTGGGCTGTGAGCCAGGTTGTGATGATGGGGTGATGGGAAAGCATCCTTAAAGCCCTGTGGAGGGAAGAGCAGACAGGATGAAGAGGAGAAAGCAGATCTTTGTGGTTGGAGCATGAGTGAGGGGCACAGTAAGACTGGGAGGTTGTCCTGAGCCGGCCAGGCAGCCCCTTAAGTGATAGTTCAGATATCAAAATTAGCTCTGGCTCGAAAATGGGTATTGTATTGATCATTTTCCTGTTGCTGAGACAAAATGCCCACAACTTAGAGGAAGAGACTTTAGGCTCACACTTCCAGAGAGGTTTAGCCCTTGCTGTTTGGCTTACTGGCTGGAACATCGTAGTGCACAGGTACAGTGGACAAGCGCACTGCAACCACGTCATCAGAGGAAGGGCCGCAGCCTGATACAGTCACTGAGCTCATGCCTCACGACCCACTTCCTCCACCTGGACCCCACCTTCTAAAGGTAAATTCAGTTGTGAACTCATCCATGGAGAACTAGAGCTATAGTTAATTTTTAAAAAAATTGTAGTTAAAAATTACACATACACATGAATTCTAGCATGTGTAATGTTCTGAGGCAATAGAATTAACATTTCTTTTTAAAAAATGTATTTTAATATAGAATCTACAGGGTCTCACTACACAGATCAGACTCGTAGTGATCCTCCTGTTTTCAGCTTCCCAAGTGCTGGGATTACATGTGCATGCCACCGCACCCAGTCTCATTCGGCTTCTCAGTGCTCCCTGGGAGCAGGGCCAGCACAGCAGGATGGAGTTGGATCAAACCCCAGTCCATGAGCTTTACTAAGCAGGCGCTTTAGTCCACTCACCTATCAGGCTGGCCCTTAGAATTAACATTCCAAGGGTAGAAATTGTCAATAAAAATGTGTAGGTTAGCCTATGAATATGCTAGAGAGGCAGAGTGCTATAAAGAATGTTGTCACTCACATAGGGCTGGCCTGATAGCTCAATGGACTAAAGTGCCTAATTAGGCAGAGAACAGCAGCCATGATCCCCGGCATGCTGTGCTGGTCCTGCCTGCGGGGCTCACTGAGACATGACTTAGACTGGGCATGCTGGTGTGAGCCTGGAATCCCAGCACTTGGGAGGCTGAAAACAGGAGAATCACTATGAGTACTGTCTATGTAGTGAGACCTTGTATTAAATACAGAAAGAAAAAAAAAGAATGTTGTCACTAATCTGTTAAAAGTATTAATACTGTGGTTTCCAATGATGGACACTTTTGTTTTAATTTGAGCAGATTCATCTGGATTCAGATATCCTTTCGTAAGAAAAAAAAAAAAGAAAAGAAACAAGTACACCAGAACAATGAGCTAGAATCGAGCATCCCCCGCAATGTGCAGGAATAGTACTTGCTGGTAAAGGGCAAGATGCTGTAACAGTCCCTTTCTCTTGGAGGATTCTCAGAACCCCACATGCCCAGGGGCCCTGTTGCTCCTAGAACATTACTCCTTCATCAGTACTGCCATGCGGCCTGGGGATGCTTCCAAATGTTGTCCACATATGCGATCAGTTCTGTTGCGCTGAAAATGCATGGGGAAGCTGTATGCACATCAGCTGGAGCACTGAGTCAAGCAGGCTGCGAGGAGTGGAGTTCACCTCCTGGGGGGAGCAGCCGCCAGCTAGCGATATTGGCAGTGTTTGCATGTATTTGATGTGAAGTTCGCTCTCAAGTGCCGTGGCCATTTGGCTCATATGGTCATTATTCAGCACCTTCTGCACACTCTCCTGGCCCCTGGGGAATTTCTAGTTTTATGAATTCTGCCTCCTCAAAATACAAGTCAAAATCCACTTTGTGAACCTGCTCTGAAGTTAATACTAGAATGTATCCCATGCCTGGGTGCTGAGATGCATCAAAGCAGTAACTTTGATTCAGAAAAGAGTCCCGAGAGTGAGAGAGTTCCAGCAGAATGTTTCTGACAGAGGTGACATAGAGCCCTGCAGCTTTTGATGCAGAGAGGACAAGAACTCCACAGTGTGAGCCAAAATGCTCCCAGAAGTGATGCCCAGAGGGGGCCTCACTAGAACCACCTGGCAGTCTCTCAGCCTGACTCCTGGCTCATCTGGATCCTCTGTGAGCAGATGTCCCTTGAGTCCTTTTCTGCTTCCACTGGCTAGAGAGGATTCTAAACTAAAAACTCTGGATTGCCTGTCCGACCACATAAACAAGCAGATACAAGACAGCAGTGTCTTTTGTCCTTGTCAACTCAGTACTGAAGAGGGACCACATGGCTCTTGAGGCAGCTGGATGAAGTTTACTTCTTTGGGTGGGACTGTCACTTCAGTGCCATACTGCAGAATATGCTAATTTGTAAAATTTCAGGTTAGGTAAAACACACACACACACACACACACACACACACACACACACACGACAAGTTATGAGGAAAATAGAGTTGGGTAGATCACTTAAAACATATGCAACTTTGAACAGAGTTCCAAGAAAAGCAAACAATTCTGCTAACAGCAGTACAAGCTATGCTGAATTTCCAGGAAATAAAAGTTTTAGTTAGTGTCAGTGTTCATTTGAAAGCTGAAGCAACTTGACAGAGGAAGCTCAGGGGCATTGAGATCGCCAAGCACAGAGCTAGGGCAGAGGCAGACAGAGAGGCACTGGCAGACCTTGCCCAAGCCCAGAGGAGGCTGAGGTGGGAGATGGCTCTGGATTCCTGCTTTGTGTCGTCCTTTTACACCAGGCTCCTGAATAGCTGCTCTCAGTACTTGCTTGATAGCACATGTGCCTGGACTAAGCCCAGGGGAAGGGGGGCATGCATGGCACCTGCTCAGTCACCTGAGTGAACTCTGGGCTCAGACCTACCCAGAGCAGAGTATCACATTCTAGAAAAAGATGTATAAATGGACACAATTTCTGCTTATAGGGACACCATTCTATTGTTTTTCAATCACATATAAACTGTTAATTGAAGAGCAAATACGTTGTTGCTGGGCTACAGTACTTGACATACAAGTTGGAAGAAGGAAGCTTGTCTGTGCCCATGGTTTCAGAGTTCTCAGTCCATGGTCGGGTAGCTTCATTGATTTTAGGGCTGTAGCAAAGCAGAAACATGGCAGAGGGGCACAGTGGAGGATGCTTCTCAGCTCCGGGCATCCAGGAAGCAGAGTCAGCAAGGAGGAGCCGAAGAGGCTGGTTTCGCCCTTTTAAGTCATACCCCAAGTGACCTATTTCCTCCAACCTGGCCCACCTCCCAACAGTCCTTTTGCCTTTAGTCCACCGATGAAGCTAGCACCATCATGATCCAGTCTCCTCTTGAGGCCCCACTTCCAAACATCATGCTTTGAGGATCACTCTGTCAGTGCATCAGATGGGGGACACTTTATGTTTAAAATATAACAGATCTTGTAGTCTGTATTTATGTGTGGTAAACCTGGAAAAGTGGAGGATCTTTGTCTGGCAAGTAAAGGCGTGACTGTGGGCTTGGGATGGTCCCCAGCATTGTTTTAGGGGGGCTAGGGGAAGGCGGCCCACTAGAAAGAAGAGTGGCTGCTTCCATCAACATAGGCTATGGAGAGTGCGATATCTCAGCAGGCACAGCATAGGCTGTGGAGTCAAATTACCTGTGTTTGAATTCTTTGCCACTGAAGGATCTGAACCTTGCTGTTATCATTTGTAAGGTGAAGATAATATCTTAGTTTGGCAAGGCATGTACGATAACCACAGCTGTTTGCTAAGCAATGGCTTTTGCTGTTGCTGTTGTACTTGACCTGTCTGTCATCCATCAGTGGAATGCCATCTGCTTCATGGCTAAGGAGAGAAAGCCCCGACTTGTCTGCTGTCACCAGATGTGGCTCTAGGAAGAAGTACCTGCGTGGATGGCAGCCTCCACTGCTTCAGGGTGAAGCTGGCTCATGGCGAGGGGGCCTGGTTTTTACTGAGAGGATGGTCAGGAGCACGTTCAGTGCCTCAAGCAGTGATTCCAGGGTGCTCCGGAACAATACACAGTCCCTCGCACGGTCAGCTATTCAGCACTATTCCTGAGGAGGAAGAAAGAACCCTGCTGACCAGTCCCTTCCAAGTGGAAACAATTTAGAATCTGAAATCCCACACCGTCTGTTTCCAATCCAAAGGTTCCCCATTGACAATCTGTTTTCTATAGTTACATTTCTGTGTTTGTTAATATGCTGTCTCAGTGAAATACATTTTGGAAAATAAAATCGATAATAAAATCATTTTTAAGCAAAATAATGAGCTGGAAAGCATTTAGCTGGGGAAGTGCCTCTGATCGCAGAGGCAAATGATTTAGTTGGAATGAGGTACAAATATATATTGTGTCCTTCTGCTGTATGTGGGGGCATTTCACTTTGTCTCTGGATCCTGTGACATATTTCACTTTCATCCAGGACTTCAGAGGCCCAGCATTCTTGCCCTGGTTTTTCTGTCCATCACATGGTGTCAGGCAAGTGACTTCCAGTTCCTGGTCATCAGTTACTCCTTTGTAAAGCACTTCATAATTTAAAGGCTCCCTTCTAGTTCTGACCATATGTAACCATGGAATTTGATGACCTGACTGAGGTGGACAAATCCTTGAGCAATCCAGGGACTGGATTTCCTCCAGACTGCAGAGTTCTTCCCCTGAGTGTCGTGTGTGGAGCCCTGGCTGTGTGCAGGATCCGATCAGGACCAGGGGTGGGCGCATCGCTTAGCAACCACCTGAGTCTGATGAGGCTCCAAGGCAGAGTGGCACATGGTAGAGAGCAACCGTTCCTGGTGGTGGCAAAGAGCAGAGAGCAAAGGGAGAAGTAGCAGCAGCTCAAGCATCTTGCTTCTCTTCCCTCCTTACATTGTGATGCAAATTACCTGCCCCAGGGCAAGTGCAGCATCCACACCCACAATAATCAATCACAAACTCCAGAAGCCACCCCATGACTGCATGAGGCTTTGGGGGGACACCCATATACAAACCATAACATTCCATCCCTGGACCCCCAAAGACTCATGTTCATCCCTTTATACAAAAGCCATTCTAGTTGCTGCCAATAGTTTCAGCATTGCTGAAAAGTCCAAGTCCCAAGTCTCCTCCAAGATCTAAGGCAAACTCCTTGCTGTGAGCCCCTGTACAAATGAAAACAAACACTCCCAACATTCAATAGCACTAGATAAACATTGCCATTTCAAAAAGTATACATAGCAGGATACCAAGCATTGGGACCAACGTAAGTCCAAAATACAGCAGGAGAAACATTAAATCCTGTAGGTCCATATGGAACATCTGAAGCAATCTGTGGCAAATTGTGAGCTCCATGTATCTCCACCCCATGGCACTTTTGGTGGTAGCTCCCATGGCTTCTCTCTTAGGTCAGCTTTGCTCCCTCTTTGCAGATTTCCTCAGATGATCCACATTCCTGGCTTCTCCAAACTTCTAGGGTTTCCACTGAATAGGCTTCTCACTCACAGCTTTACACACTGCCCTCCCAGGGGCACACTGCCTGGCCTCCCAGGCCTTCTTCTGAAATCGAGGTGGAAGCCTTTTTAACTTCAGAACTCCTGCATTGTGAATATGCCTAAAACCATCGCCATGTGGATGATGCCAAGGTCTGCTTCCAGCTGGAGCAGTAGCCAGATTTCCTGCTCTCTTGCCTGTATGGGTCAAGTGCCTGGATCGCTGAGTACTCTGACTCTGATTCCAAGGAAGAAAATCTCTATTGCCAGCTCTAGCACATGGGGCTCTGTGGCTTTTTCCCCAAGGCAAAGTCCCTGACCTTTGCAGTTCTTAGTCTGCAAAGGGTGGAGACCTGCAGCCTCCTGTAATGCCCTCAGGCCATCCCTTTGATTCTACTGCTCCTTCCCAGTGGTGGAGATCCTCTCAGCTCCATCTTTACAGTCCACAGCTTTATTAGAGCTTCCTTTGTGACCAAACGCACAACATTTTAAACCATTCTGCTTGGCTCTTTGCTCTTGATTCTCATCATAAATCTGGCTAAAAGCTCCCAACAACAGCCATGCCACTCCCTCAATATTGAGTTGCTTCGAAATACCTTTTGAAAGATTAATCAGCCCACCATGCTTAATCTCAGTCTCAGGCAAAGTCTCTGGACACAAACAAAATTCAGACAAACTTTGGGGGAAGCCATAGCACAAATCATCCAGAGTCCAGCAACCAATGCAGTCCTTCTTCCCAGCAGAAACTTCCCCAGCCTGGTCTTTACAGGTCGGCTTTCTATCAGCCTTCTGGTCTTCTGAACTCTGACCAGAATCTCCCAAATAGAATAGCTGAAGCTGTTCCAGCTCTTCGCAAATAGGCAACATCTCCGAGCCTTTCCTATCTCCTCCCATAAGCCATTTCCAAAAGTTTGTAATCCACATGGTCAGGTTTAGCTGCAGTAACTACCCCAATTCTCTGGCACCAAATTCTGTCTCAGTTGCTCTCATGGGTGGGACAAATACCTGACATTCAAAAGGAAGGAAGGAAGGATTTATTTAGCTCACAGTTACTGAAGGTTTCAGTCCATATTCAGCTGGCTCCAAGGCAGAGCGGCACATGGCAGAGGGCAACCTTTCATGGTGGTGGCAAAGAGCAGAGAGCACAGGGAGGGATAGCAGCAGCTCAGGCAGCTAGCATCTCTTCCCTCCTTACATTGAAATGAAAATTACCTGCCCCAGGACAGTTGCAGCAGCCACACCCACAATAATCAATCACACACTCCAGAAGCCACCTGTGATTGCCTGAGGCTTTGGGAGGACACCTGTACACATAATACCATGGCAAATGCCTTCCATAAATGATGTGGCCCCAAGGGAAGAAGGAGGTACAGCAGGGAGTTTGGAGAAGAGAATCCCCTTTTATTAAGGAAAAGGACTTAGTTGCAGCAGGGAGTTTGGAGAAGGGAAATCCTTTTTATTAAGGAAAAGGACTTAGTTGCATATATTATTTGCCAAGCCAAACCTGGGCTAGTACATTTTTTGCCATCTTGGCCTTTTGCTTGTTTTTAAAAATTGATGGGTTGAATCATTTTCCTTGCCTAGCTTTGTGAGACTCCTGGCATCCTCTCTTTCTCTGTTTGAAAGCTCCTTGGCATCTCGGCCAATGCTGACACTAGTATGAATGTCTTGACTCTCACCATTTAGCCTTGCCCCTCTGCCTGGCACATCATCCAGGTTGGCTGGTTAAGGTGGTCGGATGAGGGGGTGGTGAGGTGGCGCATCTCTCTTGTTGGAGGTTTCACTGTTAGAAGTACGGGTGCTTCCAGATACTTCAGAAGATAGCACTCCTTTGCTGTTCTTTATTTTTGAGAAATGGTCTAGCTATGTTGTTCAGGCTAGTTTTGAACTTGCTATGTAGCCCACACTGGCCTCACACTTGCCTCAATCCTCCTGCCTTAGCCTCCCAAGTGCTGGGATTATAGGCATGCACCCCCACACCTGGCTGGTATTACCTTTTGGGTGCATCGATTCCAAGGGAGCCAGAAAAATCCTGACCCTACCTGTAAGAGCTTCTCCACCTTTTCCTGAATGCATCCTGCTAGGGTAGGCAGATCAGTGGTAGCTTTCTTACTATTGTTATATGGTATGTATCGGGGAGAAGGGCAGGAAACCTGTTATGCCATCATTACTTGCAGTTGGAGATCTTGTGGCCTGGCCAGTGAAGTGACTAGATGAAATGAAATTCAGGTATTTGCATTGATTTTTATATCCCTGCTTCTTCCAGCAAAGAAATCAAGAGTTTGGCAATTTGGTTTCATTAAACTCTGTTTAATTGCTGCGAATCACCTGATTTCAAGGGCAAAAGCTGGTCTAGTTTACGTGAGTCTGTAGCGGCTCGTGGCAGCCTGGCATGGTATTATTGTGCACAACGCTGGTTGGTCCCCTGTGGTACCATGGGACGGGAGGGGGAAGAGCGGGAGATGGGTCAGAGCTGGTCTGGCTGCCGTCTTCCCACACCACTTGAGGCTGGTGCGGGGCTAATTGTGCCTTCATTTGCTGAGCAATTCCTGAGCTGGCACAAGAGGCCCCTGAGTGGCATCCGAGTCCTTCCTGGCTCTGATGGCTCACCTGGAGTTGATGACTTTTCTTTTCTGCCTTCATGCTGCATCTCGCTATGCTGGTGCCCCGGAAGGTTTGTGCAGTCCCGGTTGTATTCAGCTTTGGTTAACCCAAGACCTGGGGAGGTGAGTGCTTGTGCCATGTGGAGTAGAGATCTGTGCATTTCTCTTAGTTATTTTTAATGATCTTTTATGAATAGTTTATCACCCCATAAGTCTGCTACTTTGTGTACATGGAGTCCCAGAGAAAGCCCAGATATGTGGAATCCAGATCGGTCTTACGCCAGTATGGGGGTAGTCACCGAGCGGCACCTGCTTTCCCTAACGTGCTGGCTGTGCATGGCTAGCCTACTAGCGGGATGTGGCTCCTGGTGAGATGGAAAGAAACTAGGCCTGGCCTTCCCTGTTCCCCCATAGCCCAAAGGGGTGACCTGACTGGTGGCTGTCATATCCCATCTCTGCCCTAGGCGCTGCTGTCGCCGCTTGGAGGAGCAGCCATACAGCAAAGATTGCGAGGCTCCAGGGCCTGTCACTGGTGTTCTCCAAGACCCCTTGGACCTCGGTGGGCCACGATACTACAGTTTCTGCTGAATATGCCACAGAAGTCACAGCAGCCTTGGTTTTTGGCCCTGCCATTTTCTTGAAAGCACAGGAGCTTTAGCTGTGACCTTGACACCCTGCAGCTGCTGTAAGACTTATGGGCCTGGCTGCAACAGGCTTGTGAAACAGATTGAGTCCGGATGGCTCTAACCAGTAGCCACTCTGGATGGTTCCCTCTGCAAAAGCTCTTGCCCCTCTAACACTTGCAAGAGTGCTCAAGCAGGGCAGACAAACGCGGGGGAAAGTGCTGGTGCAAGCTGCACCTCCTCTCTGTAAGCAGTGGTGTGTTTACTCTTAGGTCAGCAGAAGAGTTCTGGACATGGGAGGCCACCAGCAAATGCCAGACAGAAGCTGAGGTTAAGCCCAGGCTCCAGGCTCAAGACTGGTGGCAGAAGAGAAGGCTGAGGCCAAGACCAGAGGTTGGAGGTCACTGCCAGAAAGACAAAGCTGAGGTCTGGAGCCTGAGTCATCCTCAAAGAAAGAAGGAAGAAAGCTGAGTCCTGAGGTCAGCAGTGGCAGTAGTAGTTGTGGGCCCTGTGGTGGCTGGCACCGGTGGACCCACAGAGGCAGCAAGTTGCTGGGAGGGCTCCAGAAGGCCACCAAGGGCCTGCAGGCCTCAGCTGCAGTGGAGTGGATGGGGGACAGCTAATAGCGCTGGGTGCTTAGTAGCACCAAAAACTCTAGTGCCAGGTGCAAATAGGCAGTGGCACTCAGATCCTGGAACTGCAAGCCACTGGCACTCAGAGCTGGGAGTCACTAGCCGCAAAGAGCAGTACCTTGCCAGTTCCAGATTTCCATTTGAATTGGTTGAAAGACCCCTCAGCTGATTGGTAACACTTGGCAGAGAGTTGGTTTTGCGTCTGTGGTAGTCTTTCTGACCCACCTGCTGCTCTTTGTAAGATGCGTGGCTGTGTTGGAGTCCCAGGGAGGGGCACAGCCCCTGGAAAGATGCAGCCCTGGCCCCAGGTGGGCCTCAGCTGTGCAGGTGCTCTAGATAGTGGGGTAGTGGCCTCGGATGCTGGACCCTTCTGCTGAGCTGCCTGCTGTGACATGGTGGGGACCGGGTCTAGAGACATGGAGACCCTTTCCTGCTGTTTTCTAAGTTGGAAATGTAAACAAGGAAGGTTCTAAGATGGAAATGTAAACAAGGAAGGTTTCTTCCTTGTTTTCCAGGATGGGAGAGAATGACAGAGATATGCAAAAAAAATAACCTCTCTCCCGTGGTTGATGGTTCTCTGTAGAATTTCTGTAGTTGGGGGAGGAAGATTGGTGACAGGAAAGGCCAGTCAACTCTGTTACACATCAGATCTCAGTTGTGAGTTAGCCTTTTACAATGAGCTATTCTGACAGACAGTCTCGCTGGTCTCTGGCCCTCCCTCCACCCCTCCCTCTCTCTCCAGCTGCCCATTTCTCCCTCTCCTTCCCCATCAGCTTCTTTCCCAGCCTTACTCACCTTCTCATCTAGCCACTTTCTTGTGTTGGGATAAAATACCCAACACCCACCACTTCAAGGAGGAGATGTGGACTTGGCTTACAGATTTCAGAGATTTCAGCTGATACGTCAGGCAAGCCAGGGACAGGGTGGAAGAAAACGCCCCCTGATGGTGGAAGAGCCAGTGTGGGACAGCACCTGTGGAAACTGGATAGGCCCCTGGTGTTTGTTGTTTGAATGTTTTGCCCAAGAAATAGATTTGAAGGCTGTTTGAGAAGACAAAGAGAGTTATGAGATGCAAAAAACTATTCCCTTTACATTTTCCAATAGTAAGAACAATTTTGAGGAACTATGGTTATTTGAAGTCTCCATTAATTTTAGAGTTATTTTAGGATTTTGAGTTTTATTGTTTTTTGGTAATTAGATATTATAAATTTATAGTTTTTCCTTCATAGTTAGAAATAGTAATTAGAGTATCTTCATAGTACATGAAATTTCTCTTTAAACAGTTACATTTTGTAGTTTTGCTTTTCTCCCTATAACTTGTAAGAGACTAAATTCATTACAAATTATAACTTGCTGAGATAGTGTCACTAAAATGAATTATTTGTTACCAAAATGTAATATATAGTCTAAAATAAAAATTGAAAAGTCAATCTGTTTCTTATTGATAGGTAGCAGTTGTTGATAGGCACCAACTATGGATATATTTTACTTATATGCAGAAAAGAAATAATATGTAGCCACTAGAGGGAAAAATCCACCATATAGGTCTGTCACACCAAGATGCAGAAAAAAAAAAGCAGACCCATGAAGTATTTTAAGAAATAGAAGAGGCGTGGCCGGCCGGGGTTACGCAGTCCTGATCACCCCAGGGGCCGCGTCGGATTGCCCGGTCGCCGCGGCATGAGACCTGCAGATGCTACTGAAACTCCGGACCTTCAGGAGCTGGGGTGGCCCTGGAAAGACGCCCCGGTGCGGACGCTGGTGCGGTGCCCCGAGCAGCTGCAGGCTGAGCGCGCGGGCCCTGGGCCGGCTGGAGGCAGCCCACCGCCAGTACCTGCAGAGCTGCCCGCATCACGACTTTTCGCGCTACTGGAGCGCCGTACATGAGGTGACCCAGCCACATTCGTAGCCTGAAGCAGCTGGAGTGGACACGCCTGGCCACGGTGGCCATGCTGCAGCTGGTGGCGACCCCAGAGCTGGCCAAGCAGGACGCCGCCACCCGGACACAGTAGCTGAAGCTGAAGTAAATAAAACCGTGGAGGTGATTGACAAGGTTCTCCAGGACCTTAGTTTTGATGCGGAATCTGCAGAGTGATGGTGGCTCCCCGGGGACACCCCGAGAGAGCTGGGAAATGAGGCCGGTGGCGTCCAGCCCTGACCGCCAGCTGGCCGAGGTCGTGGCCGCTGGGGCCGGGAACCCTCTGCTGCGGCACCGGCTACAATAAAGCAGCCTGTGGCTGCAGTCAGAAAAAAAAGAAAGAAAGAAAGAAAAAGAAATAGAAGAAATATTCTAAAATGCGTTACCCTCCTTTTTGTGACCTAAGAAGAGGTGGCATAAACAAATTGGAGCAGCACGTCTCGAGTAGAAGCCAAAAAAGGAAAGAATGAGTTGGATCAAATGAGAAAGGACTTTAGAGAAGCAACTGTGTGAGGACAAGATGAAAAGTGACGTCAGGAAGTGTGCCAGTCAGAACTAACACATGAGACTGCTGGATCCCTTGAGACAGTAGGAGGAGCCTTGAGACAGTCTTTGGAAGACCGGAGAGAAAACGCTCAGGGAAAATAATAAATATCAGGAATTGCCATAGGTTTCCTGGTGTTCAGAATGTGAAAACAGAACAGTGAGAAGAGAAATGATAAAGAAATAAAACAGAAACCTGAAAATGTTCCCAAGTTTGAAGAACTAGTTGTATTATGAGCAAAAAAACATAGAAAGAAGGCCATGTGGAGACACATCATGCCATGATTTTTAAGTGATGGCAAAGGAGGAAGCTGTGTAAGGATCCAAATGGGAAAACAGGCCAACAGGGAGGAAGAAGATGTCAGGCACCTGCCAGGTCACATGCTGTGCCTGTGGACAGTGCAGTAAGTGCCACTGAGAGCTAATGGGAAAAGATTTGGGTCTGGGGATTCTATGTCCAGTTAAATTGTTTGTGGGGGTGAAATCCCTCAGGGGTGGGGGCGTAGCTGTGGGCCTGCCCAGGGCAAGCCCTCTTCTCTCAAACTCATTTTCAGCTGAAAGGACTGGTGGAGTTGGCAGGCATGGACTCTGTGCCCATGCCGTCTGATGGGGCCAGGGGCACGCAGCCCTCAGACTGGATGGAGCCTATGGCTTGGGATCAAATGACTGTCAACTAATTGTTCTTGAGGGATTTGGAGCTAGAATGCTGTGGTCAGTAGTGGTCAGTATTTAGCACTGGAGGTGGAAAGTTGAGGGGAAGAAGGTGTTGTCGACACCCAGCAAGTCAAGTGATGAAAAAGCTTGTGAAACTGTGAGGAAACAGAAGCTGTTAGAGGAGAAAGAGGAAAAAGAGATGCAGAGAAGCCATAAATGGTTGCAGAGTAATTATCTCAGTTCATTTTTATCCCCACAGAGGCCCTTTTACCCTTTGAATTTTGTCCTGTGTCCTTCAGTATGTCATTCAGGACGTGAGGATTGATCTGTTTCTCCGAGTCAAGAAAAGTTCTTTCAGTACTTACAAAGGACTTGTGAACCATGCCCCCATACAACCTGTATTTAAAAAATGTTGTTTGAAGGAAAATAAAAAATTACAGATCAAGCAGTGAGGAGCTATGAAGCACTGCGTGCTCCACGGGCTTCTCATCCCCTTTAATACCTCATTTACCAGGAAGGCTGGAGGAGACCGGTCACCCAGAAGCTACCCGGATGACTTGGCTGCTCTAATAGCGTAGAGGATGCTGGAGGCCCTGGTGCATTTTTCCACAGTGGCAACTAGATAAAGTTAAAGTGAAGAATGTTGTTAAGGATCATTATTCCGAATTTAGGCAATAATCCTGCAATCATAAAAGATGCTCTGGGACAGCCTCTTTCCTAGGTAGCATTTATCACCAGAATTATATGCAATTTCATATAACAATGTAGCCAACTGTGGACATCCACACAAGGTTGCCAGAGGACGTAACTGGAAAAGCATACCCCAGAATGCCCATGCGGTTTTCTTTGGTGATAGACAGATGGCCAATATTCTTTTTCTTTATGCACTCACTGGGTAAGTATGCATTCTCTGTCTCTTTCTTTCTGTGTCTGTCCCTCTCCCCCTTCTCTCTCTATGTACATGTGGATTCTCTGTGTATATTTGCTTCAAAAGTTTTGCTTTTTATTTTTAAAGAGAATAAAGATAAAAAGCAATAAAACAATACAGAATTTCATGACAAGATGAGGGAAATCAGCAGTGGTTGCTGTATTGCATATTGTTGTCTTTAAAGTAGTTGTCCAAATGTAGGCATGCAAAATTTAAATAAGATGGACTTTGAATTAAAAAGTTGGAAATGATGTGGAGCAGAATGTCTGAATAAAGCCACAGTAATGGCTCTAAAGACCCTGGATTTAAGATCTTTGTAGTCATTGTTTCTACAAGTCTTCCCATGAATTGAATAAGAAGAATGTGGAGTTTTGTCATGTTCTAAATGATGAAACCCATGCTTCTTGAGTTTAAATAGTTGGTCTCACAGACAACTGTGAGATAGTTGATCTCCCCACTTTTAGCTCACTCAAGACCTATTTGTGGGTCATAATTCATGATTTTCCTTAATATCTTATCTCTTCAATAGTTGTTATCTCAGTCAACAGTGTCATCATCTCTCTTGTCACATACAAATACCATTTTTTAGGAGACATCTTGTACCTCCCCTATATTCTCCCCTAAATTACCTAGTCTAAATTCCCTACTGTTTCCATGTCCAGTGCTATTCCCCTCTCTTCTCCATTGTTGTAGCTTGTGTCTAGATGGCCTCTCAAAGCCCCAAGTGGTAACAACAGTGGCTTTCAGAGGTGGCTGGATCTAGGGTGTGTGATGCTTGGAATAAGGAGGCGTGGTTACTAAATCAATCTACTGATTGGTTTAGTGTAGTTCTTGGTGAAGACAATGGGTGTGGGTGGCACATCCCAAAAGCCAGGTAGCCTAGAAGGGATAAAAGGGAGTGGCCAGCTGCTGTTGCCGCTTGCTGCTTTTGCTGCCTCGTGCCTGCCCTGCCACAACATGGACTGTGCCTCCTTGCCACCCTGCCTTGGAACTAGCTGGTGATGAGCAATGAACTTCAACCTCTACACACTGTGAACTGATACCTTTCCTCCTTTAATGGTAGGTGTCAGGTGTTTTGTCTCAACACTGAGGAAAGCAACCAAGACATCTGGTCAGTCCCCCTTTGTTCTCCCTATCCTACCCTCATTCTAGTCTCCATTTTGTAGTGAGAATGGTGTTTTGTTTCTCTGTGGGGGCTATTTTGAAACACACTTCTGATCAAGGCACCTTCCATTTCTTTGAGGATGAAGACAAAATCCTTGAATTGGCCTAGCAGAAGGCTTGCTTGGGTCTCTCACTTCTCCTACCTCGCCAGCTTCATGTGCATTTCACATCCTCACTCTCCACACTGTAGCTGTGTGGGTTTTCTTTGGTTGCTTGAATGCACATTTCTTTTCCTGACCAGGGCATTTGCACAGCTGTTTTATCTGGACCACTGCTCCTCTTCCTGTTGCTTAAAATTCTCCCTGAAGAATGCAATGTAGCTATCATTTCTTCAGCAGAGCATTCCCTCATCTCTAGAGCAAATGTTCAGTTATTTCTCTCCAAATCATGTTCTGCCTCCTGGGGCCTCATTCCAGCTTTTCATTTATTTGTGAAATGATTTATTTTCTTTTATTGCCCTCAGACTGTAAAGCTCTATTAAGGCATGGACCAGCTCTGATTTTGCTCATTATTTTTTCTCTAACCATTAGCACACTAGTTGGCATTTAATAGGCTCCCCTAAGTATGTGTTGAGGAGAACAAGGAAGGCTTTTGCTCTGTGTTTAGTTCATGGGGTTTTCACACCAAAGCTCCTACCTGGTTGCATCTTCTTAAATTACACCTTCCTCGTTTCACAGCCTGAGATGCTCTGTAATCCAGCTGATCCTGTCAGCTGCCTTCTCAGGGTCTGCCGTATGCCAGGCAAAACCCTGACCCCCAAGGAACATAAAAATGGATACATTGTGGTTCCTGACACAGAGTGGCCCAGGGCTTGTCAGAGTGATGTGATGGAATGTGGTTCTAGACCTATAAACAAAGTCATAGAAAATACAGGAGAAGGAGCATTGCCTATGCTTGGGGAGGCCAGGGATGATTTCAGGGAATGGGACGTGGGATTAGATTTGTTTTCCTCTGGTGCCTGTGAGCCTGATAGATGGATATTATGTTTTGTGTCTAGTTGTCCCCTCAAAGCCTCATATAGTCACTGGGGCATCGTTCTAGAGTTTGTGATTAATTCATGATCCAAGGCTAGGATTATGGGTCTGAGTACTACTGGGATTATGGGTGTGAGTGCTACCTCACCCTGGGGCAGACAGCCCTGAAGGCAATATAAGCAAAGGAGAGAGGCTTGCCTCTGCCACTGCTGCTGCTGCTCCTGCCATTTCGCTCTTGCTGGTTTCCACCACCATGAGCTGCTGCCCTCTGCCATGTGCTCCTTTGCCTTGGAGCCAGCCAAGTGTAGACTGAAACCTCCACAAACTGAGCTAAATAAACCTTTCTTTCCTTAATTCTTGGTGTTGGGTATTTTGTGCCAGTAATGAGAGCAGAGTAAGTAAGATAATGGGGAAGGAGCAGCAGGAGCAGAGCCTCAGGAGGAAAGAGGAGAGAGTGCATTTGGAAAGGCACAGTTGGTTGCAAATGGGTGGAGTGGTAAGAGCAGGGGGCTGGGGCTTTCTTCCACTCTGGTGACCCAGAGCCCCTGTGTAGCTTAGGATCAGTAGAATCAGACTTGGTTATTCAGCTGCTGCCCCAGGGTTGGTAGTGATGTGTGTGTGTGTGTGGGGGGGGAGAGTCCCTGGTCGTGGCCAGGACATCAGGTGGCACGGGACTGCTCTGGGCAGTAAACCAGATGTCATGGAAGTAGTGACAGGCAGAAGGAATGGTTTGAGAGATGTCATGAAGTTCAAAGAGATTGTGTGTGACACTGACTCCTCGGTGGGTGAGAACGAGGGGTCAGGGGAGCCAGTGTGGCTGGGGGTCCAGGTGGCTCTGTGAAGTGACAAACAGTGACCCTAGAAATGGAGACAGCACCAGCCTTCTTGGAACCGTTCCACATGGCTCAGGGCATCAATCGCCAGGACTTGCAGGGTGGCCTGAAATGTAATAAGGACAAGTAAGTTTCATAGATTACAAGAAAATAGCTGTTTGATTCATATGTGAATGGAGTCTGAGCAGCGATTTGAACTGTGAAGAAAATGACCAGACTTGTTAATAGCACTCACAGCAAGCTACAGGGCGCTGCGAGGTCCCAGGAGGAGACAGGTCCTCGCTCCTCTGCAGCCTTCATACAGGTGATAAGCACTCAGGCGTGTCCTGCTTGCTCAGGTGGTCCTGAGGGCCTGTGCTTGGCCACCTCTCAGTAGTTGAGGAACTAGTTTATTTTCTAAAACTGATTGGCTCCTCACTGTGTATATCACTTGGAGGGTTATGATGGATTCATAAAAATTACTTCTTATAAAGCCTCCGATAACAGAAATCTCATGCTGTTTTCCCTTCAAAGCTATCTGTCTGTCTGTCTTTCTGTCTGTCTGTCTGTCTGTCTGTCTATCTATCTATCTATCTATCTATCTATCTATCTATCTACCTATCTATCTATCTACCTACCTACCTACCTACCTACCTATCTATCTGTCTCTCTGTCTGTCTATCTAGGAATGAATCATTTATCTATCTTGTGGCTTGTGGATTGAACCCAGGGCCTTCATACTGAACTACTTCCCTAACCTCCATAACATTAAAAAAATGTTTATTTTGAGAGCCTCACAGAGTCACTACATTGCCCAGACTGAGGACAAACTTTTGGTCCTCCTGCCTCAGGCTGCCCGAGTGCTGGGATTGCAGGTTTGTACCAGGTACTTGGCTGGGCCCGCCTCTGTCAGCCTGGCCCATTTCTACAGCAACGTCAGTGCCTTCTTCAAAGGCTCAGTTCCCTCTGAGCAGGTGCGCCGCACCTGGCAGGTGAAGGTTCTCCAGTGCTGTGGAGAGCATGCCAGATTAGCTTCCAAGTGCTGGGTGGCATTCAGGTGTCAAAATATGAAAATATTCACTTAGGCTGGGTATAAACAGCAGTGCAACAAGGTGGTGTTTACAGGAAACAGTCCAAGAAGACTTTGGAAAAGAAGCTGATGAGACAGCTGCATGATCTGCTCCCTCGCCTCACGCACACCACGCTTCCTGCCGCAGGGTTGACGGGCTCTGCCCAGTTGCCCTTGTGCTGTGGAGCACTTCTCTTCTGCTGCCCTTGCTCATCCCAGGGGCACTGAGGCCCAGGTCACACACACCACCAGCACTACCACCTCCACCACCAAATAAGAAACAGACAAATTTAGTAATGCATGAAGCGGGGCTGGCAGGTCAGTGCCTGAGGATGGGCAGAGACCAAGATACTCCATGCCAGCCACTACTTACTGGGTATATGCAGTGATAGGAGGGGGCAGTGGAAGCTTCAAGGTGGTAGAAGACAGTGGTTCTTGACTCAGTGGCCATGGATAATCCTGGGATGACTCAAGAGGATGAAGATGATCCCAGGCTATGGAGGGATCTGGCCCTGGATGGAGTGTTTTTTTAATCTTAGTGGTTTTAGTTGAGTCTTAGTGGATGGGACAGGATTGCCCATCCCTAGAGATAATGGGAAATCTCAAAGGAGTGATCCTGATCATCCCAAGCCTCCCTTTATCCCTTAGGGAAGTATGCAAAATGAGCCATTGTGAATTTGTGGTCCCCAACAGCAGAACCTATAGTAAAGCCTTGAAAACTATAGGAATGAAACAATTATTTGAAAATTGTTTGAACTAATGAAGAATAAGTGGGTAAAAGACAGATTACGATCCAAGCCAAGGACCTGGAGAAAGAACCAGTGAAACAGGTGGATTGAGAAGACGAGGATCGGACTCCGCTGAAGCTTCCCGCTTGTGCTTGTCCAGACTCTGGGCCTCCTGGGGGATTAGGAACCAAGCACGGGCTGGCTGCAGACCCCACTGCCCAGGGAGAAGGTATGCTGAGCTTGCTGCAGGCTGTCATTGATGTAATGCCTGGGCAGGAAACCCAACTCTGTGCTGCAGTGCGGGCAGTGGTTAGGTCCGTGGACCCTGGGGCCAGACTCCCAAGATTCAGTCTGGGCTCTGCCGCTTACTGCCTTGTTTTTACTTCCACAACCAGCACCTTAAAAAAGAGTACTGCAGTCACGTCTTTCACTCGCTCTATCTTTACAGCAAATTTCTTGTTTGCATTCCTTGTGGCCTCAGTTTGCTCATCTGTCAAGTGAGGATTATAAAGACACTTACCACATATGATAGGTAGAGTCAAATGTCATCCTGTGTGCATCCTGTAAACATCAAGGTGGTAGGAGGCACTGTTGTTTTGATTGATTGATTGATTGATTGATTGATTTAGTGGAACCAGGGATTGAACTCAGGCTCTTGTGCTTGCCAGGCAAGCGAATACTCTACTGAGCTATCTCCCTGGCCCCCACTGTTGTTATTTGTTATTATTATTTTTAATGTTAGAGGTAGGGTGAGGGAACAATGATGAGGGATTGTCCATTCTTCCAGTGTAGGTGCAGGTCCCTGTTATAACCTGACACATGTGCCGCCATCTTGTTCTGTATGCCCCATTCTAAATGCTGCAACTTTCCACTGTGCCCCATTCTCTACTTGAGAACCTGCAGTTGGGCCTTTCTCACGCTGTCCTCTGTGTGCAACCGAATCTAGTTCTGGCTCAACATCCTGTTCTTGCCATCGTTCCCAGGCACAAACTGTACCCAACCGCCCAACCTGTTATTGTTCTTGAAAACAGGTAATTTTTCTACTGTAGCCCCTAGTTGAACCCATGATGTCACCCTTTTGTCAGCTTAAATACCCACTCCCCTCATTCTCCTGGCGCCCACCTCAGCATCTTGCTGAGGTGGTTGTCGCTGGGTACCAGCTAAAATAAAGTGCTTCTCTTTTTGAGCCTGCCTCATTTTTGAGTTACATCAGTCCCTATGAGGAAGGGTGCATATTGAACCGTGAGCAGTGAGGCCTTTTGGAGAGAAGCGTCTTGTCACCTTTTGGGGTGAACTGGCAGGACTCCCTGAGCTCCTGAAGTTGCAGGGCATATGGGGAGGAGTGAGACTGCAGGCCGACAACCCTTTCCCTGGAGCCAGGTCTGGCAACCAAGATCCCAGAATTTCAGATTCACCATTTGTTTTGGAGACTTTCGGGTAAGTCAGGCCTCTCCTCTGTCGAATGAACAACACAATCCATTCCCTGCTTGCCCTACAGCATTGCTGCTGGAACTAAAATAAAGAAGAAACTAGTTTGAAGAGATTAAGCTATCCACAATTGCAAACTACTCTTGTTAAACTGGATGGCGCTGCTCCATTTTATTCTGCCTTTCTAGCTGTAGTGAGTTGTGGTCTGGCCTGAGACCCAGGTAACCATGGCACACAGGGCCGGCGAGGAAGGTGGGCGCTGCCTGCCCCGCCCTGCCCCCTTCCTCCCTGTGCCATCCGACCCCAGCTGTGGCTTTTGTGTGCTCTCCTGAGGCATTTATTCTCCCTGCCTCCTGTGGCCCACATTCTGTCCATCTCTTCGCACCAGCTTACATCTTAGCCCTCCCTTAAGGCTTTGCGATTATTCCAGCCACACAGAAGTCTCTTTCCTGAAACCACAGATCAGACCAGCTTCTAAGGACCCTGTAAACAGTTTGAGTGTAAGAGACCCGACTAGTTAATGTGCTCATCCAGAGATACATGAGAGAAAACAATACATTTAAGACAAAAGCACCGTACAACTTGAGATGGGAATTTTATCTATGTTGTTTACTTTCTGTGTCCTTGGGTAACTTCCTTAGCTGTACTGAGTATGTCTTCTTCTTTTTTTGAGGTACTGGGGATTGAACTCAAGACCTTGTACTTGCCAGGCAAGTGCTTACCCTACTGTGATATCTCTCCAGCCCTGTCTTCTTAATTATAAAATGGTGACATTAGTATCTACTTGAGGATTGTAGTGTGGCTTAAATGATACGAAGCTATGAGCACAGTGAGGACATGCAGTAGGCATTTGATAAATACTACATCTGCTCTCTTCTCCTGCAGGGGAAGATGAGAGATGGGGAGAAGGGCGGGCCAGAGACACCTCAAACCTGGCCAGAGGCAATGCTGGGCTCCCATTGCTTTGGCTCATTTCAGAAGATCCCCCTTCTTAGTCAGGGATGAGACGGTCCAGCAACTGAGGCAGAGCTAACAGCGCAGAGACAGCAGAACCTTGGTATCGGCTTGGGTTTGGGCTTTACCAGTAAATGTCTTGGTCCTTGTCAGAAGTCCTGGGTCCTTGTGTGCTCTGGCCACCATATTTCATTGCCTCCCTAATGCCATACATGGCAGAGGGTGGCATGGGGGCAAAGCTGTGCTCGTGACCCTCACCCCGTGCCAGGAGCGACTCAGAGGAAGACATAGACTGTCCTGCCATGTCGCCGCTGATGGTTCCACACTCCTTAGCAACAGCTCAGATTTAGTGATGATTCTGAAAGCTATAGCTTTATTAGAAGACTGGTAGGGGTTTTGCTGTTATTGTTGCTGTTTTCTAAACTGTGTTTCTGAGTAATCCCTGAGGTGAAGCAGCAGGGCTCCTGGCTCCAGAGGCGAGCCCACAATGACCTTAAAAGTGATTAATATTTCCCCCTTCATTATTCAAGAGAAAACTTTATCATTACAGGGAACTACTTCATCAAAATGCCAAGAAATCTTCTAGGTTATAAGAAATTTATTGAAATGATTCTTTTTTAATCTCAAGTCATAAAATACCATTGTAAACTTTAAATGTCATAGCATAAATGAGCAATTCCTTGAGGGGGAAACAAATTGGCTTACCAGCTCCCACCCTGCTTTGGCAATCAAGGTACCTTGGAGAAGCCTCTGCCTCTGTCACTAGATAAGAAGCTTCAAAGAAAGGGTCTGCTGCTGAGGTCCAGCAATGAAGAAGGCTTAAGAAAAGAACCGGGCTGTGTGTGGGGGGGATGTAGCTCAGTGGAGCGGCAGCTGCCTGACAGGAGCAAGGCCCTGAATTCAATTCCTGGCACCAAAAAAGAAAATAGTTAAAAAATGAAAAGTCCCTTTAAAAAAAGAACGTGACACTTTTAAGTCACCCTTGGGATCATTTTTAGTTGTGCCTAAGCTATGGAGTCTGCAAAGTGGCTGAAGTAGAATCCGATAGGAAAGAGAGCTGTCCATCCCGACAGCCAAATGCACTGCTCAGTGCTGAGTTTCTTTTGTTTTTACTTTGTAATCCATGACCAGCACCTTAAAGAAGAGTTCTGTAGTCACATCTTTCACTTGTGTTATTCATTGTCTGTACAGCAGATTTCTCCCTATTTGCATTCCTCATGGCAATTCTAAACTTTTGTTTCTGTGGATAAGCAGACTTGTAAAGAGTGACAGTGACCCCCAAGGAAGCAGGTGGCAAGAACCAATTTTGTCAAAGTACCTGCAGCCACTGGCATGTTCTACAGAGATCCCTCGGGACCCCACACGGCTCTCAGGGGGCCTGGGAGAAAGTTTGCATCTTTAATAAATAATTAGTGCTTTGCCTCAGGTGTAAGGGGCTGAGCTGTCCTCACTGTCTCCCACATTCGGATGTCTTGAAAACCTCAGACTGTGTCCATGAGTCTCAGACTGAGATCATGAGTGGTCTGTGAGGTAGGTGCTGAGATGGGAGATGACTGAAGGTGGCTCGCCGGGACGTGCTGAGGGGTGGACCTGGGTCAGACTGAGGACAGCAGGGTGGAGCACAAGGGAGTCAGACCATGGCAGTCTGATTCCATGAAAGCAAATTGCAGCACCTTGTGCTTGCCTGGTGATCATATAGGTAGTGAGCTCGCCAGGCCCTTGTGGAGCTTCCCCTGGCTTCCTGCCATCCAGGGCAAGTCTGTGCCTGGCTGCTGTGTTCATCCCACTGTCTCTGTCTCTGCTGGACCATGAGTGAGGCAGGAAGCAGGTCACTGTGCTGTCACATGCCCAGTGTTCAGTGCAGTATAGGTGACGTGGGTGATTAAGTTCTTCCCTCCTTCAACTGATCCTTTGCTGTCTTTACTTGGTCCATTGTGTCCTCTTGTCCTAAGGCTGCAGACACAGGAGCTGGGGAGGGAAGAGGAAGGTGGGACATTGAATCTCTGTGTGCCTTCTGTCTCAAGAGGTTCTACAGTTGCCAGAAAGTGGAGGCAAAGGATGGCAAAGGATGTTTGGCTCCAGATTGAATTTTTGGTGTGGGAGCCTCTTCCACTTGCTGTTCTTCAGCCATCAACATGATCTCTTTTTCACACTCTGCCTGTAGGGGCTCTAAATGGCTTTGTGAAAGAGGAGCACTCAGCTTCCCCGCCTTTGGGAACCTTCCAAGTGGGGCATCATTTCCTCTGTTGAGGTGCTTCAAGGACCCTGAAGATGGACAAGCATTCTGGGAAGCCAGTCCCTTCTGAGACTTCAGGAGCCTGGCCTACATGCAGGGTAGAAATCACCTCACTCAGCTGTGGGCTCCCAGTCTCCTCCAGGCCTGCCTTCTGCTCTGTGACAATCTCACAGGGTGCTGTGCCACCTCTGCTTGGTGTCCAGCCCTGAACTTCTCGTTCAGGACCCATTCAGATTTCAGCTGGATGCTTCTCCTCAAAACTGGGCTGTTCAGTCCAGGCTGGGCTGGCTTCAGGCTTTTCCCTCCCGTTCTGTCCCCCGGCACCTCCACAGCGTGTTTAGCCTTGGTTCCTCCCCGTACTTACCCACATCGTTACTCTGCATCACCCTCTCCTTCCTGTCAGGGATGGCCAGGTTATTATAAATGGCCTTGAAATTGTTCACTTTCCTGGATAAAATATTTATCACTGAGATTTCTGTTTTTATTAAAAACTTCCAGCAGCACAGGCTCTGTTTATATTGTCACATGTGATGGGCCTGCAGTAAGGGAGCAAATCGAGTGCTGATGGAGTCATGAACACCACGTGTGGGTGGCCAGGGAGGTGGGCAGTGGGTACCAATGTCTCCTTCAGTGGCATTTTCATAAAGAGGCATAATACTGAGGAAAATTTAGATGCTCATGATGATGAACTGGGTTAATTTTAGGCCAAGAGCACCTGCTGTTATAATTGCAGAATTAGAGTTTCATCCTCTGCTGCATCCTTAGTGCGCTCCATAGTATTTGCCATATGTAGGAGTCCACAAATATTTGCAATATATTGTAGCATGAGAGCCCTTGCCTAGCATGCCCAAGGCCCTGAGTTCTATCCCACTACCTCTACCTCATTTTTTTTTTTTTTTTAATTTAGTAGCAGGTCTACAGGGTCTCACCACACAGATTGGACTTTTAGAGATCCTCCTGTTTTCAACCTCCCAAGTGCTGGGATTATAGGAGCGCACCAGCACACCGGGGATTGAACTCTGGCCGATGCATCTGCTTAACCAGGTGCTTTAGTCCACTGGGCTATCTGGCCAGCCCTCAAAGTTTTAAAAATTGTCAAATTAGTCACTCAGTTATTTTCAGGAAAAGCAAAGCTCAGTCTTCTTGTTCAGTTAGGGCTGTAGCCCGGTTTGCTGCTTTGTAACAGCCTTTGGAGATGGCTTGCTGGGCACTGCGCTCTGACAGAGCTGGAACTTGGGAGGCTGAGGGAGCTTCACCATTCACTGAAGCACACATCAGAGCTCAGTGTGCAGTTTGTGCCTTAAAGGTTGAGAGGAGTTCTGGGGGTGGCTGCCGGTCAGTGGGAGACCCTGGGGAGCTGCCACAACCTAGGGTAGCTAGAGACTGCTAGAGAAGTGGGAGGAGAGGCCATCTCAGCCACTTTCCCGTCTCTGGGACACTACTCCCAAAGCCTGCAGCTTAAAGGAGAAGTTCTGATTTGGCTCCTGGTTTCAGGAGATTGAGTCCATGTATAGCTGGCTGCAAGGCAGAGAAGCATGGCAGAAGAGTTGTTAGGTCATGACAACTAGCGAGCAGAGCAGGGAGCAGCAGCAAGGAGGGACCTGACATAGACAGACCCCAAGGCTCACCTCCACAGCCCACTGAGGCACACCCAGAGCCGGCTTTACTAATATGCTAGGTGTTTCTTAATCTAGTGAAGATGATGTATCAAGGATCAAGGGTCAGAGAGTCTCTCAGTACATTAGTGTGCGAGGAAGGGATGTCCAGCCGGTTTCTCATGCACTGTGCCCCTTACCCTTTAGAAAACAAGACTGTGCCTGATGTGGTGATTTGGAGCTTGGGGTACTATCTTGGGGTACTAATAGCCCAACTGAACTAATAGCCAAAGTCTCATGTCTATTGGGTGACAGACACTTGGGGACAGAAACTGTCCACTGGGCCTCTCAGAAACCTTCAGGTGAACTGTGAAAAAGCCTCATTAGTCTGAGTGTGTGCAGATTTTGGTTAGATGAGGACTATGAGCATCACACATCCCTGCAAGGAGGCAGGACTAGCTGAGCTTGATTGGTACTGATTGGAATTTCTTCCTGCTAATAAATGTCCTTATTACTGTTGCTGTTTGGTATCCTTGTGTTCAGAAAAGCAGCATCCTTATTATTCTTTCAGCTTTCACATCTCCTTCCCTTTGATACTTTCTCTTTTGAAATGACAATTTCCATTTGAAAAAGAACTTTTTGAAGAATCAGAGCTGTGGTTGGTAGGGTGCTTGGTCTGCCCTTCTGCTTCTCTGCTTTCCTCCCTGTCCCCTTCATTATCTTGTCTAGATTCCAGCTCTGGGATGCAGGAGAAGTCATGCAAGTCTCATCTGACATGGCCAGCACTGTCTTATGTCACCTGATCTCAAGAGATGCTGTCTTCTCTGGCAGTATCTTCCCTCTGATTTTCCTGACACAAAGAAGAAAACAAAAACTTTCCTAATCTTCACCTAATCTTGTGGAAAGTGTCAGCTCCTCTACAGCAGTGACTGTGTCCCTTATCACTGTGTCACTAGCCCTGGCCAACCGTGGATGTGTGTAGGTGGGCAGACACATAAGCACAGGCCTGTCCACCTAGCCCCTGCTCCCTGCTGTCCCATGGTGCTGCTGGCCCCAGACACCCCTTCATTCCAGTGATGCACACACACATATCATCAGGCCCAGAGCAGCCCAACCCTTTGGGAAGGAAACCTGAATCAACAGTTTTGTTCTCTTGACCCATATGATTGACAGCTGTTTGACAGATGTTGATCAGCTGCTTGAGTTGGAAACCAGGAACTGATGAGACCAAGACTGTGGAATTTCACTCCATAATTTTCCCAAGAATAGCAATTATGGATCACAGATTTCACCCCTAACCTAGCCAGCCACTGGCAGATAAGTATGATGAGTTCCAGGAAATTAAGTAGGTAAGATTCAGCATAATTTAGCAGAACTGGAAAACAGCTCAGGGACCATGGCTGCCTGACAGGCTAGCTCAGTGTTTCCTCCTCTTGTGGTTGGAAGGTGTAACACTGTGGCTGTAGAAACAGGTGCATGGGACCTAAATGTGTGTAGGTGAGACTTCTGTGGGCTGTGCGCAGGTGAGCTTGAGTACAGTTCTTACCCCTGAATGAGGTGAAGCACCTTGAGAAGACCTTGTGGGACTGCAGGGAGAAACCGACCTCAGGAGCCAGGCTAAATGTTTCTCGCTCCAACTTTAAGACTGTTGTTTATTGATGGAATGCAACACATTATTTCATGAATAGTTGGTACATTGCTGAATAAATGATACAGGCAGACTGTGTGATTTGAAGACTGGCATATTCTAATAATCACCTTCACAGCCTCAAGGTTTCCCAGGATGACAGATGATGGAGTTTAAGAAGAGCCAAACCTCCTTTCCAATCCCAGAAACCCCAGCCCAGAGTTGGAAGACTGGAATCTGCCTTGGATGCCAGCTTATAACCAAAACCACACATCAGTATGATTGTGTCCTGCTTGGGTAAGGGCCAGGGCTGTTATTTGTTAGGCTCTTTCTGGGAAGAAGTGGATAAACCCCTTAGCTGATTCTGTGGGGATCCAGGTGTATGTCAGTGGCAAGGTTAGGTGACTACACGTGGGCATTTTGACACTTTCTAGATGCCAGCCTTCCTGCTGGCTTTCAGCTGTGTCCTTTACAAAGTTCTGGTCCCTAGAATCTTCTCTTCAGCCTTAGCAATGAGGACAACTGAGTCCATCTTGTTTTCTGGTCAGGACAGAAACTTTTCTTCTGTTTCAGCTTTGAATTTCCTGTAGCACCTATGGGAAGGCAACCTTCTATCAGAAGGAGGCCAGCAAACTGTGGGTGCATGAAAGCCAAGTGGACACAAAGTGTGCTTTGCAGAGCTGGTGGCTTCTGTGTCCCCAAGAGTTGCAGAAGAAATCAGGACATAGGCACTGGAATCCGAAGGCTGTGACTCTGTTGTGCAGGAGCATGTGGCACGAAGTTCTGCTACCTGTCTGGCTGCTCCCTGCTTCCTCTCTTGCTACTGAATTTGGGATATAGAAGGTGCAGGCCACAGTGAGATTCACATTTAAGTCTTCTCTACTTGTTTTTGTTAGCTTGGGTGGCTTATAGGGTTCTGATGCTAGCAGGAGAGAAAGGGAAATATGTCTTATGGTGTAAAGGAATGGCTTTGGGAGCCTTTTTTCTTGCTGATTTCCAGTCAGTTTCACAGGGCACCATGATGAGCAGCCTAATAGGTTCTGATACATTGAAGAAGAAAAATACTTTCATTTCCAAATGAATAAACAGCTTCTGCCTTTTCCTCACTTCCCCACAGTATAAGAAAGAGGCTGTTGGCTCATTTACAACTTCTCCACTTGTTCCCAAAGCCAGGCAGGTGGGTCAGATGCAGGGCAGATGTGTGGAATGATGGAGCACCTTGTGAAAGGTGCTCTGAGAAGTTGAAGTGGAAGGGGCTGCAATGTCTTGGGGTCAGCCTCGGGTAGGATTCATCCCAGGGATGCAGGGATGGTTCAGCAGACACAAATCAATACATGTAATATGCTATATTAATAGGGTGAAAGACAAAAATTACATGATTAGGGCTGGCCAAATAGCTCAGCAGATTAAAGCACCTGCAAGCAGGGGCTGGAGGTTCAATCCCTGGGCCTGCCACGCCGGCCCTGCCCCTAGGACACGCTGAGATGGCTATTGAGATTGGGCATGGTGGCACATGCTTATAATCCTAGCACTTGGGAGGTTGTAAACAGGAGCGTTGCTATGAGTCTGATATACCCAATGAGACCCTGTAGACTCTGTCCTAAAAAAAAAAACAAACCAAAAAACATAATCTCAACAGATACAGAAAAAAAATTTGATAAAGTCTAATACCCATTATTGATAAAAACCTACAGAAAATTAGAATAGGTGGTCTACCTCAATCTAATAAAAAACATTTACAATAAGCCATAAATAACCATTTACCAACAGATAACATCATACCAAAAGATCAAAAATTGAAAGCTTTCACTCTGAAATCAGGAACACAACAATGATGTCCTCTATCACCACTCCTATAAACACGAGCCAGAGCAATTAGATAAAGAAAGTAAAGGAATAAGCACAGGAAAGGAAGAAGTTAAATTATCATTATTTACAGATGACATCATGCTCTACATAGAAGACCCCAAAAACTGCACCGAAGGACTCTTAGATATTATAACCAAATTCAACAGTTAATAGTTATTCAACAGTTAATGCTATTCAAAAATTAATAACATTCCTGTACACAAGCAACAAACACAGAAAAATTAGGGCAACCACATCCTTCACAGTAGCATACAAAATAATTAGGAATCAATCTAACAAAAATAAAGTAAAAGATCTATGTATTGGGGCCAGGGAGATGGCTCAGTAGAATAAGCACTTACCTGGCAAGTGCAAGAGCCTGAGTTCAATACCCGGTTCCAAAAAAAAAAAAAAAAAATCTATGTATTGAAAATTACAGTACTCCAGAAAAGGTGATCGCAGAGGATATCAGGAAATAGAAACATAATTCTTGATTATGGATAAGAAGAACCAACAGTTTGAAATGCAGTGAGATAGTGAGGTTAAGCTTAATAGCTTGAATTATTTGATAATAACAATAAGCTTGTCCTCTGGATGGTCAACAACCTAAGTTTGTAGACCAAAATTAGAGAAAAAGAAGGGCTACAAGGAAAGCCATCATTTTGGCCCTAACCTTCTAAGGTCAATTAAGACTCAGGACATATGGGAACTGGTACTGTAACGTCATGTACCTCAGCAGTGTCCCAAATTTTCTGATCAAGGAGATTATGGGGCCAAAGAGGAAAGTGATCGATGATGTAGAGTGTGCCTAAGGAAAGTCACATGGGGAGAAAACACACTCTCAGGCTTTCACAGAGAGCACATTGGCCAAGCAATGGCTGTGACTCATCCACATGGCTGCACTGACAAAGGTTCTACAATCTGAGGTACAGGATCTCAAGATAAATCCTGAGGGGGTTTCACTGACCTTCTCAGACCCAAAAGCTACAACTCTTGTTGCACAGGTCCAGCTTCACCTTGGTCTTAACCATCCAGTAGAAAAGTATGAAGACGAAATATAGGAAGTAAAGCCATGCTGTTATGTTGAGCTGTGGGGGACTCAGGTCAATAATTTCTGACATTGTCAGTTAAACAGAAGACCCAATGCTATTGTGGGCTACTGGACTCTTTTAGAATATTTTGCTGAGTTTACACACCTATAATATTCAGTAACGGAACTTAGAAAAAATGGGGTATACAGATGAATGTCCATTTTGTATCTGTGTATTCAAAGTGGTTAGGATAGATATATAGTTGCATTCTCTTAATGAATAGAATGATTTGTTCTAATGGTGCTTGTAAATAGGATCTCAAGTCCGCATCTTGTACAGCAATTAACCACTAAGAAGAATATATGCAATGTGTTATTTGTTGAAACTGTACTTCCAATTTGATAAACTGTCTCATTGCTATCTGTTTATCAATAAAATTTTGAAAAAAAAAAGAAGAACCAACATTGTGAAAATGACCCTACTTCTAAAATTGTTATACAGATTTAATGCAATCCCAATGAAAGTACCATTAGAGTACTTCACAGAACTAGAGACAACATTCCTAAAATTTATTTGGAATCAGAAGGGACTTAGAATAGCAAAAGCAGTTCTGGGCAACAAAAGCAAGTCAGGGGGCATCACAATTGCTGACGTGAAATTACACTACAGAGCCAGCATGATATTAGCAAAACGAAAATCAAATGAACAAAAACACAGGCATGAAGATCAGTAGACTGGAATAGGTGCAGATGCAACTGCAGATATACTTGACCACCTTGTCTTTGACAAAGGGTCCAAACATGTTTACTGGAAGACAGCTTCTTTAACATATGGTGCTAGAAAAACTGACTTTCCACATGGCAAAGGCTAAAGCTAGACCTATTCTCTAAAATCAAACTGGAACAAAGATCTAAATATTAAAACAGAAACACTGAATCTACTGGAAGAGCAATTAGGTGGAAATCTTGAAGACATGGGTGTAGGCCGAGACTTCATGAACAAAAGCCTGACTGCATCAGGCTGGGGAGATGGCTCAGTAGAACAAGTGCTTCCCTGGTGAGTGCAAGGGTTTGAGTTCAATCCCCAGTTCTGAAAAAAAAAAAAAAAAAAAAGCCTGGCTGCACAGGAAATACTACATAGTAGGTCTTGGGGTCAACCTAGTTTCCAAGATTAGATTTTCATCTAGAGATAGGAGTTTGTGCTTGTACAGTTTCTGTGTATTTAATGATGTTCAATAATAACTGATGGAATTAGATAGTCTCTAACTTGAGGGGATCTTTAGTCAGTTCATTCTCAATTCTCAGTTAGGTGAGAGAATCTGCAAGGCATGTCTGTGCATATGGCTCTGTGATGTATGTCTTGGGGAACAAAAGCACCCAAAGCATGATCTCTGTGCTGAAGATGTTCACAGCCTACTTTGGCATGTCGATTACCATGCAGGGAGAGTAGGTGAACCACAGTGTCAACCATGGGGAGGTCCCGAAGTATTTGGATGGGCTTTAGCCCCCCATGTAGTGTTTTTGCCCCCTCATTTATTAGTCTAAAAGCATATTACTTACTTTTTTAAACTTGTTCAAATTTCTCCCACCAGAATTCCTTACGAGAGTGGAGATCTTGTCTGTTGTTCACAATTGTAAATGAATGCTTGAGTCTTTTGGTGACGTCAGCAAAATGATGAAAGCATATCAAGTATCAAGCCCATACTTAAGATTTAGGAAATTATGTTATATTCTTCTCAGAAATAGTTGAAATAAAGCAGAAAGCCTAATTAATCTGAAATGACATGTGAGTAGTACACTCACTGGCTCTGGACAGAGCGGTAGAGGCTTTGGTAACTCTGACCCTAAGAGGCCTTTTTAGTCCCAGGATCACATGTTTGTTTCTTTTGGTTTGGGACCTCCAAGCTCTTCTACTCTGCCAAGTTTTTCTCTGCTTTCTTTTCCCACAGCTTGTAACTTATGTTAAAACCCTCGGTATTGGGATGGTCAGCCTTCCAATTTCTCTCTTACACCGTTATGAGGATTGGTTGTTATGGCATATGTGTAGATGTCCACCCAAAGCCTTATCCACTCATAGGTAAAACTTTTCAGAGCTGGGTGGATCTAGGACAATGATAATAAGATTAAGGGTGTTTACTACTAATTAATCACCTATTGGAATTAGCATAGTTCTGGGTATGGCTAATAGAAGGCCCACACTTTGTGTGTGTGTGTGTGTGTGTGTGTGTGTGTGTGTGTGTGTGTGCGCGCGCGCGCGTGGTACCAATCAATAGATTTATAGCCCAGATGGAATATAAAGGTGAGAGGGAAGGTAGACTTGATGCTGCAGCTACTGCTACTGCTGCTTGCTACCTTCTGCCTGCTCTGCCATGGACTATTTCTCCTCTGTGATGCCCCTCTGCCATGCCAGCCTACCTTGGAGCTAGCTGACTATGCACTGAAACTTCTATGAACTCTAAGCCAAGTAAACTTCTGTTCCTTCAACTTTGGGTAGTTGGTTTGTCTCAGCAGCGGGAAAAATAACTAGGTAACTCAGCAAAGAGAAAACTAATTCCAGTTTCTAAAGATGGCTCTCTTTTTACTAGATTAGAGTGAAAGTAACCCTGACTTTCTCAATGGTTCTTTCTTTTGTTTGTTGTTTTACTTAGGAAAAAACAAATCAGGAATGCATATATGCCACTTGTCTCATGCTTTGATTTCTGTCAGGAGCCAATTGTTGTAAGACATGTGTATGATGGGAAATTATCCTCTAGAGGAGACCTCTAGTTTCTTGGCAGAGTCCTGTCAGAGTGTGTAACCACAGGTCAGAAAGAACTGATGGCAAGGGAGAAGGCTGATGTTTTCATTACTCAAGATGAACAGAAGAGTTAGGGATCTCCTCTCCCTTTCTTCTCCTTCTAGTCCTCCTCCCTTATCCTCCTGCGTCCTCCTTTTCTCTCTCCATCTCCCATCTCCTTCAGATTAAGACAGGATGTACTTCAGAGCAGATCTGAATAGTCTTTTTCTTAACTAGGTGATTCTCACTTTTGTCATAGGTTGAAATGTGGTGTGAACCTAGCCATTGGCTTCATGCCTAGAAGGTCCGAAATAAATGTTTATCCTTATCCCTGTTTTACTGCTACTGACTTTGCTGTGTACTGCTGTCATTAATTCATTCTCTTCCCCACACATTTTATTTTTCCTTGACTAGTAGCATTTATATGTATTTATGTGGTACAATGTGATGTTTTGAGACATTTATACATTGTGGGATGATTAAATCACACTAATTGCTGTCTCCATTCTCTTAGACACTTTTCTTTGCTCACTGGTGAAGACATTTAGAAGCTACTGACTGTGCTGACCTTCTCTGTCTGTTGACCAGATGCTGTTGTGTCTCTGGCATCTTCATATTCTCATTGTACCGAGCACATTTTCTGACACCTAAGAGCCAGTTAGATACGTGGGCAGGTGCTTACAGTAGATGTTGAATTAACAAAACAGTGGATGAGTATGACAGAGACCAACTGAGTATGACGTACACTTGTATTATGGTTATCAAGCACTCCACAGCCCTGGTGGGCTGGGAACTGATGAAGTCTTAGTTCCAGGATTACACTCACAGATCTCATTTGATAAGTGAGCTGAATTTTGGGGAGCTGTTGAATACTTGAGATGTAGAATTTGCTATTATTTCTAGAGCACCTTTCAGTGGAGTGTGTTAGCAGCACAGATCAGACACATACGCACTAATGTGTGGTTGAGGATGACATGTGTCTCTCTAATCTGAATTGTTGGTGTTGGGGTTTTGCCTTTACGCAGTTTGTTAAGCAAAGTGCTGCTCCTGGAGAAGAAAGTATGGAATAGCTCTTTTCAACCTTTTCACCTGTGGCAAGTACTACTTGGGGCAACAGGTAGGTGCCAGCAAGGAAGTCCAAAGCAAGTATGAAAACAGTCAAAATCTGTATCAGTCGAGGTTTTATTAGAGAAACAGAACACAAGATGTGAAAATGCATAAGAACTTACAAGATTGGCTTACGACGGTCAGCTGCAGAGTCGGATGGGGAAGCGTGCAGAGGGCGTCTGCACACTGGAGCCCGAAGGGTTCAGGCCAAGGTCTGGAGCTCACTGCAGTGTCCAGTGCAAGTCTGCATCAGGAAGCTGAAAAATCTACACTGGAAGGCTGAAGGATGCAAGCTGGAAGCTGAAGCGTCAGCACTAGAGGCCAGGAGATGACATCCATGCTGAAGGCAAAGCCTGGAGCTCCTTGGGAGAACAGAAGAAGTGAGTCCATCCTTCCTCACTTCTCCTAGGGTAGGTCTCCTGCACCATGTTGTGTAGAATCGCTGAGCCAATTTAAATTTCTAAACCTTTCAAGTTGTCACAAGCAATTAGCCATTACACTGATGCTTCAGAGTGGAGCTCTTCAGTTTCCTGCTTTTCCATTGTCAGCTAGAGTCTGACATCTACTGAGTGCTTGTTGTGTACCAGGCACTCTTCTGAGCTCTTTATGTTCACTTAGTCTTTGTAACATCTCTTTGCAGTGTCTTTTAGTATGTCCACTTCAGGGATCAGGAGCTGGGAAAGAAGACAAACTCTTGCTCAGAGCTTTACAACTAGTAAACGAAGATGGGATCTGAAGGAAGCCAGGGAGAAGCTGTGCTCTGACCACCACACTTTGAGGTCTCGTTATTTTTAATGCCTCTGGGTCGAGCAACCCTATCTGTGGCAGGTACTCAGAGGGAACACAGCAATGTCTGGGCATTTGGGATATAGATTCAACAACTGACAAAGTCTCAGCCCTGTGATGTTCCAATCATGTCATTATAGGAACTAAGAATTCAGGGGCAGCAGAACAGTTATGTTAGGGGCAGGGATCACAGTGCAAGGTTGGCAGACGGATGATGGTATTGGGATAAAACTTGCAGAAGGACCAGACTGCAGGTTGAAGTCAGAGCGGGGAGAGTCAGCGTTGGGGGGGGTGTCCTGGGAAGTAGGAGGCCTCCTCGCCAGTGCAGCAGTGAACAAGCAGAGCCCTCCACGCACGTACACACACCACAAGGTTGTGATTTGTGGGCTGATGGGAGCAGTTCTTATCTACCCAGTGTGCTTTCCATAACTGCACAACAGACCCAACTCTCAGCAATGGTGTAAGGCAGTTTGGGGTTGACATTTCTCTGTCACTGTCCCTTCTTTTTTCTGTTCCATAACCCACACTCATGTTCACCTGTGCCAAGTCTTTTGGGCTTGCCTTGCCCAAGAGTACCTACCCTATGCCAACTCTTGCCTTCTGGTTTAGCAACTGCTTAGGCATCTGCTGATCATTAGCATCAGTGCTTACCTATTGCACATGTCATGCAGGTCATTAACCAGTGTGCTAGATGAACGTAGGCCACAGTGTAGTCGCTGCTAGTGTGCTGGCATGGTCTGCCAGTGTGGCGGTAAGAGCCAGTCAGTGCGCACTGTGATAGAGCTTGATCACCCCTCGTCTTTGGTAACATGGTGTTCATTGACAGCACTCACAGTTGGTGAAATGTAGTGAGGAGGAGTGGAAGTCAGACTACAGAACATTGAGGAGTGAGCGGGAGGGGAGGACTCGGGCTTTGGGTGCATACTCCTCTCTCAAGGATCATGAGGTACTTTTGTGGGATAGGCAGTGAGAGATGGGGCTGGCAAGACACATGGGGTGAAGGACAGGTGTTTATGGAGTGAGAGCTAGGACGGTGTCAGTGTGTCCCGGACAGCACCACTTAGAAGAGGTGGAGATGGAGAAGGACATGGGGGTACAGAGCACATCCCTCTAGGACCCACAGAACACAGTTAAACTCAGTCAAAGAAAGGCCTTCTCTTCCTCTGTGGGAAAAGGGATGAATAGGTGCATAGGTGCTGATGGAGAGTGAGATGTATGTGCTCAGGGAGGAAGATGAGAGCGTTCTTAGACAATGGTCTCCCTCCTTGCTCAGAAAAGTAGGGGTGGACCAAGGAGCTAGAATGGCAGTCTAAGTGCCTGCCTAGAAAAGAGCACAGACCTGGATCTGATCCCCAGTACCACATGCCACGCTGGCCCTGCACCCTGCCAGCCACTGAAACCAAGCACATTGGCGCACGCCTATAATCCCAGTGATGGGGAAGCTGAGACAGGAGGATCACTATGAGTCTGAGCTGTGTAGCAAGATCCTGTATCAAATATATACATACATACAACATACATCTTAAAGAAAAGTAGGGGCACAAGCTTTGATGTGAGGTAAGTTTGCCCCAAAACAGAGATCACCATAGACTTCATCAGTTATGTCTCTGAGGGATATCTAATCTGGCTCCTGCCTCCATGTCTCCAGTGCTTATTTAGCATAGTACCTGGCATATGGTACATGCTTGGAAATCCTTGTTGTGATATAAATACATGGTTAGAAGAAGGTGGTATTCCTTGTCCATTCTTCCTGTCACTCCATAAATGTTGTCTACTTGAGGTTCCACTATCCCAGAGGAACACAGAGCAACTAAGAAATACCTAGGAAAAGAGAAACCATTAGCAAGGGAATTTGGAACTAGTTGTAGAGTAGTGGACAAGACACGGAAGCTGCGTAGCGGGCCTTACTCTGAAGCAGGCATGGCGCGCCTTCACCAGACATTTTGCAGCTGTGTGGTGAGCTGCAGTGTGTTCCGTGTGGCTTCCAGAGGGAGCCAAGGGACCTGCTGGAGCATAGGAAGGCAACCACTGGCCCCTCTAGGTGGTCTGAAAGTAGAAGAGACCACCTCAGAGGAAATGATTTCTCAGTCACTAAGCATCTAAAGGGGCATCTCGTACAACAGCATTTCAGCAGAGATGGGACCACATGCCACGGAAGCCTCCTGGTCTCCATTTCCAGCGTCCTGTGTCCCAGCTACAGGGGGTCACCCTTGGCCTCTCCACCTTAAGGTGTCACAGGTTTCCACCAGGTTATTTGAGGGAAACACATTTTGCTTGTGCATTTTCATAGTGAGCTAGACACTACCACTTAAGCTTGCTGTGTGTTCCTCCTACAGTAATTTAGGTTTGCAAACATGACTGAGGCATGAAAGACGCTAAAGGATCATCAAAAGCAAAGCCTTCAGCATGGTGGTTGGCATTTACTATGAGCTCAATAGGTATTTAAAAACTGAAATCTTAACTATTAACTGTCATTTTAGAGTTAAGTATATGTTATCCATAGCTGTCATTCACAGTTATCACAAGGAAACAACTAGATGTAGTGGAAAGAGAGTGTGTTTGGAATTGGACAAACCTCAGGTTCCCTGCCCAGTAGCTGTGTGGCCTTCCCTAAGCTCTGACATCGAAGGCTGAAGGGAGAATATGCCATGCACTGTGGTGTCCACCTGCTGACCCAGGCTCTGTGTCTGATGTAACGTGAAACAAGTCTACCTGCTTCTCAGTTAGGGAGGCAAAGAACTTCTCTGAGCTTTAGTTTCCTCATCTGCAACTTGAGGGTAAATTCCTAGGCTAGTTTTATAAATTGAATAACACCTAGAAGACGTTTAACATAGCACCGGCTCATAGGAAGCAGTTAGGGTTTTCTCTCTTTCTTTAGTAAACAAAATATTTAACTGGATGGGAATTCCTTTCCTGATCATTATGGATAGCAGCATCCCTAATATATTCTTATCCTACTATTATAAGATTTTAATATTTGTTAATTATTTGTTTTCTGTTATCTTTCCATCCCTTTCATCTTATCTAACTGTGTCAGGGTCACTCCTGGGAGATTCCTTGTGAGAAAAGCCTGGCACAGTGATGACTCTGTGTTCCTGGTGGAGAGTCTGGGGCTGAAGGGGACACAGCTATTCAGAGTTGTGGCTGTGGAGAGAGCCAGCTGTGCCAGGGGCCTGCCAGCTGTGCCAGGGGCCTGCCTGCTGAGCCGGCTCATTCCTGGGGCAGCTTCACATCCAGATGTGACATGTGGGTGCCCTTGCTTCTCAGGTGACCTGCTAAGAAACTGTTTTGTTTTTGTGTCATGAACTGAGTGTCTCTGTAATCTGCCATTCAGATTTTCCAAAGTGAAAGGTCATGCTCTTTCCGTATCAGAGTCCTCCCTGCTACTCAGCGGCGTCCTCCCCACACATCCCGCACTTGCACATTCTGTGCATGTGATTTGTGGTGCTTTGATTCCTTTTTAGCAAGACCCTTAGGCATTTCACTTACCTTAAGACTGCCTACTCCAGCAGGCACAGACGTTTTAATTCATCTTATTATGCCCATGTTTCTTTTGGTGCCCAGCCTGGAGTTAGCACTGCTTGGCATGTTCCTTTCACAAGCCAAACGTAAGTACACACGTGATCTGGGAGCCAGAAATCACCTGATCTGATCCTAGTAGATGGTCACTGTGTAGCTGGTGTGATACAGCTCAGAGATCCTAGCTGAGTTTTGCATGCTTTGGTTTTAGACACCTGTCTCCCAAAGGGAGACATTTTGACATGAGCATCTGCTGAAGGGAACAGTGAGTTCCAGGCTGCGTGCCTTCCTGGGGGTCTACCTGTAGTACGTAGTGAGGGCCATAGGGGGGCCTAGGCTTTTACCAGGTCCTGCCCTTCTCAGACCTGGTCCATGCATTGTCTCACCCTCAAGGGGACTTTGGACTAGGGACCTCCAAAGAGCTGAGCATGAGCAGCCCTGTTGGGCTCAGCAGAGACCTGATGCAAGCTTCCTTCAAGAGGGGTGCTAGAGGTGGCACCCCTGTGGGTAGGCCCTGGAACTGGGGGCTCTTGGAGGGAATGGGAGCATCTAGAGAGGACATAGAGCACTTTGCAGCTGTGCCAGAGGTGGCATGGCTGGGGTGATCCCACTGAGGAGCAGAGGTGCTCCACAGCCACTCTCGGGTGTGTGTGGAGGGAGCAACAGCAGGCACCAGGCAGGTCGCCCTGCTCACCACGCAAGCTGGCAGCCCCCTTGACATTCAGTGGCACAGAGAGTGCTGTCTCCCAGCAGACTCCTTCCTGGAGAACTCGGACGCTGTGACCTAAAGTGACCAGGCCACAGGAGAACTTGCCTGAGGCAGTGATCTCAGTCCAGGGGAAGGGCTTGGGTCTTAGTGTAACTGTGTCACAGCAGGAAGTTGTTGCAGACATGATGCTGAACAGATGGAGGACGGGGTTGGCCCCAGAATTGAAGTCAGAAGAGTAGATTGTTAATTTCCCCAATCTGGCCCATTCTAACGTCACTGAGGATGTTTGTGGTGCAGCATGTTAAGCAGACACCTCAGGGCCCCTGTGCTCTGCAGAGTAGCCAGCTAGGCCTGCCTCTTGGAGCTCCTTCCTAGGGAAGTAGGACTGCTTTTTCAGTCTCCTAGCCCTCTTTGGCCATGGAGCTGAAAAACTGCCTACTTTTGGGACTCTCAAAATAAGCAGCCTGATCTTTGCCAGCCAAGGCCAAGATGGTGAATGGAGTCAGCTGTTTCTTGCCCCTGCCTTGTCTTTGGGCGTAAACCAGGAGTATTACATCTCCTGCACTTCCACACATGTTTCCTCAGGAAAGCTGATAGTGCCAGAGGGCTGGACTTGCTCAGTTGGTTCCTGGATCTTAGATTCCCATGAATGGATGTGTTCTGGTTAACCGGACTCTATAGCCATAGCAGCAAACTGATGGCAAGGTGCTGTAACAGCACGCAGAGCCCTCTCTGTTGTCACATGAGCCCAGTCACCCCAGCCCTGAGCACCAGATATTGAGGTTCAACTGCACTCTTGGTGTTTTGCAATACATTACTGGCTCTTGGGCTGCCGTTTGCATACTCAGTCTCTGAAAGGTTGGCCATCACTGCTCCGTGTCATGGAGTACGTGGACCATGATATGGGAGAGGGCAGGGAACTGAACTTCTTTCATATGGAGCCTACTGCATCTCTGCTATCCCAAGCCAAGACCTGGCTGCTGTCTACCGCCACATTAGCCCTTAGCTGGGGAGTCACAGGCTACCTCTTGTCATCTCTGCCTACCTTCAGCATAAGGCAAACGTCTGGTGTGAAACTTTGCAGCCCATAAATCTTCTTTCCTCCTCTCAACTCCATTGAAGAGGAATCCTTGGAGGCCAGTGAAGGGCTCAGAATGGGGGTCACTTCTTTCCCTGACTTATGAGAAGGCTGTTTTTCAGCATGGATTATCGTGCCGATACCCAGTTCTTCTGCTCTTGTCCTCACATTTCTTTTGAGTTTGTTGCATGAGTGGTGGTGACATTTTTAATCTGCAGAATTCTACCTTTTGTGTCCCACATAATGTCATCTTTAGACTGTGTCTCTAGAATGCCAGCTTTTAAAATATTAATCTGTAATGTGCACTCAAGAGTTCACTCAATTACCATGGGATTTTTTTTGAACATATAACATCCAGGCAGCTCTGACTGCGTTAAAGGGAAAATGCTTACTGGGCTGTTGCTTGAAAGCATGGACGATATTCTTGCTTTGTTTCGGTCAATGTTGCACTGGCGAGGGTGTGCTGGACACTACTGCAGATTTATTGTCATTCATACCCGAACTCAGCCATTATCAGTTTTCCCTTCCAGTGCCCAGCTTTAAAAGGAATTGTCTCTGATGGGAATATGAATCACAATTATGATAAATGAGAAGAAGCTGAAACAGCTCTCTGTCAAAGCTGATTTTTCAGAGTGCTGACTTAGTCCAGGAAGGCAACAGCCTCATTATTACCACCAGCAACCATTTCACTTGGATTATATCTTGAAAATCATTTCAGCTCCTCGGGCCTTTGTGTTCTTCCTTCCCAAACACAGTCTTAAAATGGAAATGTGTTGGGGTTGGTACCCATATGGCACGTTCACTCATGTTCTCTCATTCTCCTCCTCTTCTGGGCATTGAACTCCATCTGGGGCCACCAAAGATAAGCATTTTCAGTAACAGTGTACTGTTTAAAAGACCAGAATATGGATGACTGAGATGACAGAGCACATATATGACGCTTGGAGTTGGACTAGGAGATTTAGTGCCCTGAGTCAAGCTTCACTACAAATAACCCTTTTCTGCATGTGCTTTGCATGTCCCTGTGCATTGCAGATTGGGTAAAAATATTAGCTAGCTTACATGGTAGCTCAGGGCTGGGAATAGGAACTTAAGCTCATAAGCAAACATTTTGAGAAATCTGTTTTGCAAACTGTTTGGGGAAGGCAGGTCCTTTCTACTTGTGCAGAAAAGAGTAGTAAAACAGCACACCATTGTGATGTATTATAAACCCTCAAAAAGATTTATGCTTAAGTCACCAATATTCTGAGTTCTTTATTACCCTTTATAGAGACTCCATTTCCTACCATAGTTTTCTCTCAGCCCTTCAGCTGCTCAGTGGTAAATCAAAGCCCAGGAACAAACCCTGAGTGAAATCTGTGACACCAAATTCTCCATTTTTTGCTCAACTCCTTGCTGAGAGGACTTTTTTGTTCTTGAGCATGTTTGTGTTGAGCAACTGCATTGAACTTACACTGTTCTTGTGACCAAGCAGTGCACTGGCAGGCGGGAAAGATGTGTTTAAGGAAGGGCAGTTGGGCATAGAAGTTAACTCCCACAGAGGGAAACGTTAAATCCAGCAGAGGGGCAGAGCCACACTTCTTGGCTGTGTGGACCCTCCCTATCCCCCCGCCATATGTATCAGTTCTGGAGGTTTCATTTGAGGCTTGTAGCATTACGGTCGCAAGTCTTAACCATCTGAACTTGAGTACTTTGAAAACGTTTGGCCTTGCAGCTTTGCTTTTGGTTAAATCTCCTTTCCTTTTGGTAGTGCTAACAGCTCCCTTAGGGAAGCTGAAGTTGGCAGACTTCTTGCCTGTCCGTCCCTGCCAGCTGTCCTCTTTGCTCTAGGCCCCTCCTGTTGGTATCCGTGATTTAGTCTGACTTTCTCAATACGACCTTCCACACCCCACAGCACTTTACAGGCGAACTCAGCAGCAGCAGATGTGAACGGCAGCGTTAATTTCTAAGCCACGATTCTAGCTGGAGAGCCATCTTTTGTTTATAGAGAGTGAGTCAGAGAAGATGAGAAAGGAAAATGAATCTGGGAAATAAGGAGGCTGAGGAAAAGAAGAGGCGAAGGCAAGCAGACAGCACGCCTGGTGAAGTCAGAGTCTAACTTAGACTCTGGGGGCAGCTTGAAAGAAAGTGCACAGTTCCCGCTGTGTATCTGATGTGTGTGAAGAACACTGCTTGCCCTCGGGATTGACGCAGTAACTCAGACACGCTAACGTGAGCCACAGCAGGTCCAGAGGAGTAATTTAGGTTGAGATAAACACATAACCAAAGCGTGAGATTGCCCGGGAAGTCTTCCTTGAAGTAAACATTGAATCCATTTTGAAAGAGCAAATGGGGTAAAAGATGGCCTTGGTTGGGTGTCGGGCCTGACTGCGAGGCCTGGGTTGGTACAGGACTGAAGCTAAGTGAATGGACAGAGACCTTGTTCTGGAGACCCATAAGATAGAGTTGGTGCCATAACAGGCAGCCAGCTGGAGAAGGACCTTGAAGTCAGGCCAGTGGGCTTCAGTTGGCGATGGGATGCAGTGGGAATCCGTCTACCAGGCCCCCTCCAAAGGGAGACCTGACTGCCATTGTCAGCCCACTGGGCTCCCTGACAAAAAATCATGTCTTTATCTCTTTTTTCCCACCAGCTGAATATCTTAGCTGTTCATTTTGTTTTTTTCTGACGACCAACTGACCAGACTTCCTGCGTTTGGCACTGTGTTGCCATGGCAACCTGGATGTGCACATGTCCAGGCTCTGGGGCCAGTGCCTGTGGGTCCATTCAGTGTGGCTGGCTGTGTGATGGCACCACAGACTTGGAGGAGAGGGAGATACCCTGATGATCGTTTGCTTTACTTCGCTTGTCTTGAGCGCACTTTTCCCCAGAGGCCCCAAAGCACTGTAGCAGCACAAGAACTGTGTGTTCACTTCACTGCAGACATTTTCCCAGCCACAACAGATGGACATGAAACTTAGAACTATCAGGACAGGAGCTGAGGAGGACAGGGGTGAGAAGCAGAAACTGAAGAGGAACAACTGGGAAAACAGCACACTGCTAACATGTGGCCAGCTATTGGAATATCGATCCCTAAATTTGGGATCTGCTAGTGGAATAAAAATTGAGAAGTCTGTTAGAGAGGGGCCGGGGAGGATGAAATCTTTCCCCTCCACCTTCCTCCATGGCCACACGGTGGGGAAATCACACACCCCTTTCTTCAGACCTACGTCTGGATTTGCTCCTTTCCTTCCGGCTCCTCCAGTGCTGCCCCTTTTTATCTTGCCTACAGAAGATCATAAGTGCTTTTAGCATCCTCATGGGAGGAAAGTGGGGGGACAGGCAGGCAGCCAGGATATCATGGTGGTTATTAAACTGAGTCTTTGAGGACCTTTTTATTAGCAATTGGACTCAGGTTCACAGCACTAAAGAATCTAAACTCCTTCTCTATCTCCGTCACTCAAACCACCAAAGAGTATGTTTTTTTTTCCCTATGGTGTTTATTTATAGCCCAAGCCAGTCATAGGCCTGAGAATCTTGGAGGTTGCTGAGGCCCCCAGCAGAAGGACAGGGTGAGAAGCCCAGGGAGAGAAGGAGTATATGACCCCTTTGCAGGATCACTTCGCTTGTGGGCCTCATGCCATTTGTCAGTGGAAACTTGTTTTGAAGACTGAATCTCAAATAAGAGTCTGGATTGTGGTTTTGCAGTATGAAGATGGTGATGCTGCAAGGACACATGTATCAATCACCAACACACTGTCCCTCCAGGGTGTTCTGAGGTCGCTTAAAGTTAGCAGAAAGGGAAAACCTGTGCGCGGACTTTCTACAAGCCCTACTCATGCAGCATCGGCCACTGAAGCAGAATACGCGGTCGATGCTTTTGTATCCCACAGTGGGCAGTGTGACTCCACAGTAGAGTGCTTGAAAGGGGCCAGGTTGTGGTGGGGCTGCCTCACCCACCCTCACTTCCAGATGTGTGGAGCACAGCTGGCTGTCCTATGGATGAGCATCATCATGAGGTCTTGTGGGTGTTGCAGTCGTAGCTTTGACTTCTGATCACTCAGTGTCCCACATCAGAGGGTGGCACATTTAGGGCTAACGGTGTTAAGTGAAAAACATCCCGGAGCAAGCCAGCCAGTTCTTGGTGCCTTCAGTGCTTATGAAAGACACATGAATGCTAGTAAGTATGATAATGGCATTTTAGAAAGAACTTTGTGAGATATAAGTGATATTTTAACTGCACATATTAATGCATATAATTTGATTAGTTTGGACATGTACACAAATTCAGGACATCATCGCCATATGCAAAGTAATAAATAGGCCTATCACGTTCAAAAGGTTTCTTCGCATCCCTCAGTTTTTGTGGCAAGAACACTTCACAGCACTGTTCTTGGAGGCAGGTGGACTACTGCCGGCCCCTTCTTGGGAAGTGTGTAGGCTGTCATTTCTATGCAGGCATCCTGCCAGTTAAAACAATGTGGAATGACCAGAAATATTACACTGAGATAAGCCAGTAACACAAGGACAGATACTGCCTGAGACCATTTACATGAAGGATTTAAAACAGTCCTGCTCACTGGTGCCAGGATTAGAGTGGCGGTTGTCAGAGGCTGGGGGTGCAGGACAGGGGGGCTGCTAATCAGCAGGAACAGATGTGAGTTCTGCATGGTGAAGTTCCAGAGACCTGCTGTGTGTCACTGTGCCTCTAGTTAATACTGTATTGTGTATTTGAATGTTTGTTTAGAGGTTAGATCGCAGGTGAAGCACTCTCGCTGCCATTAGAAAGCCACCACACCTATGATCTCACCTAATCTTCGCAGCATCACATGTGAAGGGTAGCACTCCTGGCACCCACTCAGCGTCCTCTGGCCTCTAGTGCAGGCTTAGCTGATCAGCTCAGCATGACAGAGATCTAGGGCACTTCCTCTACTTTCTCAGCATCCACCTCCATCTTGTCTTATGTTCCACTGCTGGCTGTGTCCTAGAAGTGGAGCAGTCAGGCTGCACCACTCGTATCTTCCAGCCTTTCCTGCAGTGAGGACACGGCTTTCGGGGAGCTGGGCTTTGTTTATGAAGTTAAAGGTGAATCTTTGTCTAGGATAGATGCTGTGGGCTGAGGTTCGTAAGCGCAGCCCGCTGGACCACAAGCTGTGTGGGGTAAAAAGCAAGCCTATTGCTTTTTAAATGTGGCCATCTGGTTGCATGAATGTTGGTATTTAAGTTATAGCTAATTAGGTCAGGAAGATACCTCAGTGGCATGAGTGCCTGCCTGGCAAGCACTGAGTTCGAGCCCCAGGACCAAAAAATACATATATATTTTTAAAAAGTATGACCTAAGTATAGTTTGAGTTTAGTTTTCATTTTTTTTTTTAAATTTCAGTGTTGTCAAATAGGAATAGATTTCTTAATTGGTAAATTTTCAGAGTTACGTATGGAATGAACATCTAATATCTTTCAGTAAAGAGGTCGAGAATTAGCCTCACTCAAAATATTCCCATTTGAAAGTAGACCGCTGTCAGCCTTTTGGAGATAGTGAAGTCTGTGGTTGCCTATTAACCAACTGCTGCTTTTTACTTATTAAAATCCCATTATGATCTGTGTAGAATACAAAGATATTAAAATAAATCCTATTCTTTTCTGTGTACATCTTCCTTTGAAAACTTTTCTTGAGTAGTTCCTTAGCTTTTGTGAAAATAAGCTCCAGGCCTTTATCCACCACCTACAGATGAAGAACTGACTGGTGGTCATCGTTGGCTGAGGAACGAACACGGGCACAGCCAAAGCCAGGGTGGGGGGTGCCCGAAAAACTGGGGTTAACTGAGTCTGAGCAGAAGTGCATCAAGAGCCTGGGGGAGCTGGGGGAGCCACTGTGCCACCAGGGTGGCCCAACCGCTTGTCTTGCCCTCCTGGTTCCTATGACTCTAAACTTTAAAGGGCTAATATTCTTACTTTTTGATAGTAAGTCCCTTTGGGATAGTTTTAGAGGTTTGGGAATACGTGCCTTTGACTTTGATCTTAGTGGAAGTAAGGTTACAAGTACGGGGAGAGCACAGGTTCTTCAGCTATCCGTATTCTCTGGGAACGGGTATCTTCTAAAGACTGTCTGTCGCAGGATGACCTGATAGTCCATATTTCCTAAATGCTCATAATATGGCTGACAGTTTATCACAGGTTTTCTTAGGAGGTTATGGGAACTATGAACAGTGAGTGAAATGATGCTTGCAGGTATGCTGTGGACTCGTGCAACACGCATGCACATGTGCGCAGCCATCATATGCCCAGCGGTCCTCACAGCCTCTTGGAGCTGGGTGGAAATGATGACATAAATAGAAAGACACCTTTGGGTGAATAATTGTTCAGTCATTGGTAGATATGGTAGATTCTCTGGGCCAAAAAGAAAGTTGGAAAATTCAAAAGCTGCTTCCTAGAGGAAGCTGAGAATCAACTCAGCTTTTGTAGACAAAGGAGGAGTGGAAAATCAGGAGAGAGGAGTGCCCTTAGATGTGGAAATGGAATAATCAAAAGCATGGAAGGGTGAAACATCCTGTTCAGGATTTAAAATTTGTTCAGAGAGCTAAGTGGGGACTTTGTTGACTTACTGACAAAAATACTTGCACAAAACAGCCTAAAGGAGGAAAGGCTTGTTGTGGCTCCTGGTTGCAGGGGTTTCAGCCACAGCCATTTGGCCTCCTTGTTTCTCGGCCTGTGTGGAGGGGGGTGATCATGGTGGAGAGGGAACAGTGGACCAGAGGGTCCTCTTGGCAGCCAGGAAGCAGAGGGAGGGAGTGCCACAGCAGTGGGGGTGGGGGAATGTGGACCTCAGAGTCATCACATGACCCATTGCCTTCCACAGGCAACTCCCTAAGCTTTCTCATTCTTCTGTACCCCAACTGGGAGTCCCTCAATGGGTCCACTGTCCCCTGATGACATCAGAGCCCACGTGACCCAGTCATCTTCTGGAAGCCTCAGCTCAAATAGCGCTGCCCTGGAGACCCAGACTTCAGCACGCACTGTGGGGGACATTCCAGTCCCACCCTAACAGGTGGCTGGTACTGAGGATGGAGACAGAGGCGGAGTTGGAGAAGTGTGTCAGCAGCCGCTTCCTGGGCCCTGCCGCGGAGTAGGCAGGGAGACAGGGGAACTGCTTGCACCTCCATCCGCGGGACAGTGACAGCCGTGCCGCCCAAGGCCTTGGGGGCTTCTGCACTTACCTTCATGCGTCTGGGGATGGGTCTGGGGGACACAATTCAGGGTAAGGCGGCAAGTCAGAGCGCTGCTGTGTAGGGCTTCGGAAGAGGGAGCACTGTGACTGCAGGACTATGATCACCGTGGGCACTCTCAGCGCAGTGTCCCGCCACAGGCATCTTCTTGAGCCACTTTCCGTAGTGAGGATGCAGCACGGCTTTTCTCTTCTCGTGGGCCTATTTGACAGTCACCCCCACCCCCCTCTTCTTGTGCCTTATTGTGATGTGGACATCAGCAGGACCCAGCCTGGCCACTGCAGCAGGTGTCAGCTCCATTTGTGGGACCGAAAGTGCCTGCTTGTCTCTGTTCCGTCATGGATGTTACACCTCTGACCTGCTGGCCCTGGACAGTGGCTGATAGAGCTCACTGGCCCAAAATGCTTCAGAAACAATGAGCATTATTCTCCTGAGAAAGACTTTTTGTTTTTTCCTAGAAAGGAATTTTTTCTTCTAGTAAAAGACTACTGGATAGTTCTGTGGAGACTGATTTGAAGATTTCATGAAGTAAGAAGAACCCTTACTAGGAAGAAGTGCTCCCATTGTGGTAAATGGCAGAATAGAACATTCAGGGATCAAGTTTTACCTCTCCTGGATAAAATAAGCCTAGTGTTTATTCTGTATAGGTTGTTTTAATGATTAGAAATGGTATACATAAGTCTGGGCGTGGAGGCACACACCTGTAACCCCATCACTCTGGGAGGCAGGAGGTTTGCAAATTTGAGCCCATCCTGGGCAACTTAGTGAGATAATGTCTCAAAGACAAACTTTTACAAAATAAGAGCTGGAGACATAGTCTGAATCCCTGCATTCCTGCCCCCCCCCAAAAAAAAAATAAAAGAGAAAAGTGGAAAGAGAGAGAAGAGGAGGAGAAAAGGAGGAGAAGGGAGGGAGGGGAAGGAGAGAAAGGAAAGGATACACGAGAACCTGGGGCATGGGTGCTCAATAAAGGTGAACATAATCACTCACTACCACCTACATTTTGTATAGCATCTTCTTCCTGAGTTGGGGCTTTGTGAGGTTGAAATGATTCTGTGAGATGCTTTTGAATCAAGAAGGTGGCTGCGCCCTCCTCCAGGACATCAGTGGCAGTGGCCACAGCAGGAGGCCAGGCCAGGCCCTGACTGGAAGAAATCTTTTGATTTTGCATTGCTGGGGGGTGGAGGGTGGCTGCATTCCTGCAGAGAAAAATCAATTTCATTGCACAGTACATCACAGTAAGTGGGGTCATGTGATCGCTTTTCTAAAACAGACATGTTTCAATTTTATTAATCATGGAGCTGACTCAGGACTGGTTGAATTTGTAAAAGAAAAATCACCTGTCCTCTTTCCTTACCATTCCCACTGCCTTCTAGAAATTAAAAGTAGAGATTTTATCTTCCACTTTGGAAACCATTCCCTTTGTGGTGTGAAACAAGGCCCATGTCCTTGGAGACTTGCCATCTCTGCATTTCTGGAGTAAAGGGACTTCTCAGAGATTTTTGTCAGCTGTCATTTTGAGGGAGAAGCAGCAGAGCCATGGTTCCAGAGCTGCCTAAAATAGCCACACATGTGATCGTGGGCTAGACACTTCCGCATCAGAATCCAGATGCATCCCTTTGGAGCTGAGTCCAGCATCAGGAACCTCTGGTGTGGAGCAGGAGAACTTGCTCTGTGCCAGAGTTTCCGGCATACACAGTACTGCTCACTTTTAAGAAGTACATATAGTAAAAAAAAAACCTGAACATGAAAACAGGGAAGAGAAAAATAGATCGCTTATTTTGTAACAGTTATTTGAAGTCTCTTTAGACCATAGTCATTTCTTCTATGCTTGAAAACGGTCACCATTTGTTTTGTCCTTACCTGCAAGCTTGCATCATGGAGCGAAGGTGGCATCACGACAGGCAGTGGACTCACTACGCATGTAGGAGGCAGCACAGCTTTGTCAACACCCCCTCCACCAAAGTTATTGAGCGCCAATAACAGCACATCCTCCAGGGGGCAGCAGAACACCAGTGGAGACCGGTTCCTCAGGCCTCAGGCTTCTCCCCTCTTCACCCACCTGGTTGTATGCCCTGGGTGCACACAGCACACAGCCTTCGCCCCTTTTCCCAGATAGCCTTGTCCTCTAGGTCTGTGCCAGCCCACCGGCCTCCACTGGTCCCGTCTCCTTCCCCCACTGTTAAACCGTCCTGGTCTCACCACATCCCGGCTTGAGAGCTGGACTCATTTGCTGCCTTTGCTCAGCCAGGTCTGCTGTCTTCATGGCAGGAACAGCCCTTTATGTCTGTGTTTCCTGAAGCCAGCTTGCCCAGAAGGCCTCCCTGCAGGCTAGACAGCAGCGAGAGTGTCCCTTAATAAGACCACCAGGGCTTGCTGACTACTGCTAAGTTGACTGTGGAGGGAATACTGTTCGGTACAAAAAGTACTGTCTCTGTTCTACTTACTTGCTGCTTCATTTATTTCTGGTGTCAGAGAAAGAGATGGCTTTCATAACTAACACCTAGGTGTGATAGGAAGCATTAATTTTGGTGCCACAGATACAGACTTGTATTTTGGTCCTTTCCTTTCCCAGCTGTATATCTTGAACAAATTAACTTCTCAGCCTCAGTTTTCTTAACTGTCAAATGGAGTTATCCAAGCCAATTATTTCAATTTGTGATCCAAACTGGAATATACCTGAGGACGAAGAGCATTAAAGAAAGAACAAACCTAGACAGTAGTTGAAGTGATGAAAGCAAATTTCATGGAGAAATGATTTCCACTGGGGAGAAGAAAGCTCAGTATAGGCTTGGGCTCGGTTCTGAATCCAGCATGGACAAATAGGATACAGCCAAGAAACAGGGTAGATAGGGGTCATTGGATAGAAAATTATTCATAGGAACTGTTGGGACACAGGGGGATGCTGCTTGCTTTGATCCCCAGGGTGGAGTAAGAAATTTGGCCAGATATCCAGGGCGCTCAGATATTGCGTGTGGGGTAGCCCTACACTAAGAGTGGGATCCTTACTACAACTGCATGGTGAGGGCCTGGAAAGCAGGCTCTAGAGCGCTCACAGGAGCTGGCCTGGAGCTGAGTCAGGGACAGAGACTTTGTCACAGAGGACGTCTAGAAACCATTGTAGTCATAGAAGAAGTAAGAGGTTCTGCTGTGCTGTTGCATACCAGGGTGACATAGATGACCCTAGTGCGTACACACTTCACAAAGCTGGAAGCAGAGACTGCAGAAATTCATCATAAATAAATCACTAAATGTTATCTGGAGGAGGCTGATAACATCATATCGTATATACACGTATTGAAACATCATATGGTACCCCATGGATATATATAATTTTTATGTGTCAGTTAAAATCTATTTCAAATAAAAACAATTATCATTTTATAATATTTTGATATTTCTGTGTGGATTGATAAGTTTTATTTAAAAATATTTTGATTTGATTTGAAACTGTCTCATTGCTATTTGTTTATCAATAAAATTATGAAAAAAAGAAGATATATATATATATATATATATATATATATATATATATATATATATATATATGAAATTGAATTCAGGACCTTGTACTTGCCAGGCAGGTGCTATGTGCTTAGATATGTCCCCAGCCCCAAGACTAACTTTTGTGAAACCTTTCTCCTTCTTCTCAGTCCACAGTATATTCATCCCACTTTATTTTTTATGGCTCTGAGAGGCAGGTTTTGAAGCACTGTTGATAGGTTTTGAAATTAGGGTTTGCTTTATTTAATAATTCTTCATTCATGATAAATCTATTTGTGCATGTGTCTCTTAAGGGAATGAAAAGAGAAGTGGAGAAATGTTTTTCAATTTGAAGAAAGAAGAGATGCAATAATGGGAAAGACTAATACAAGAGTTTGTAGGATTAGTAGGCTTTTATTTTCTGAATGCAATGATGCTGTTTATGAGAACAGCTAACTTTATGTATATACACTGATAAGGACCTGTGATAGAATTCTGAACTGGAGGGTCACAGTCCTAAAAGAGCTCAGGATTTCACATGGTAAATATGGGCACCCTGAATGAACTGAAATATGTCCTATCAGGTGTTCTAGGAGCTCATGGATATTTTAAAATTATTTTATTTCTTGCACCTTCCCAACATTCTTCATATGATATCTTTTCCTTTCTCCCATCCAAGTACTAACCAGGGATGACCTTTCCTAGCTTCCAAAATCAGAAGAGATCAGGTACACATAATGTGGTGTGGACATAGACTCTTCTTACTGGAAATAAAAAGGATTATTTGTACCTCTTGCCAAAAAAAAAAAAAAAAAATTGGCTTGCGTTTCTATAAATGGTTCCATTGAAAAATGACTTTTGCTAAAGGTATTTGACATGCTGGGATGGCAGGTGTAAACCAGGTAGTGATGCAAAGAGTCTAACAAAAGGCCACATGGGACCAGCCAAATACCTCAGGGGATTGAAGTGCCTGCAAGCAGGCTCAGGGGCCAGAGGTTCGATCTCCGGGCCTGCTGTGCCAGCCCCACCCACAGGGCTCACTGAGATGGCAATTGAGACTGGGTGTGGTGGCATGTGCCTGTAATCCCAGCTCTTGGGAGGCTGTAAACAGGAGGATCCCTGAGTCCGATCCAGTAGTGAGACCCTGAATATCCTGTAGACTCTTCCCTAAAATACAGGAAAAAAAAAAAGAGGCCACATGAAGATTTAGCATCATGTTTAGATTGATGACTTTCTTTCCTAGAGGAAGGTTGGACAAAGAAGCTCTAATCAGAAATATACAAGCTTTCTTATGCGCTTTATTATAAAAGCAGCTACAGAGTGTTATGCAGCTAGCTGTCCAGGCTGTGATGGCTCAGGCCACGAGCTATCATGTCCAACACCAGCAGCAGAAAGGTCCAGTGAGAGAACATGGTCCTGCCATGTGCCGGACAGTTGTCTTGGTGTGCAGAGCATACCCAAGGTGGCTGTGCATTTGGGTGGTAAGTTGGCTGCCCTGTGAGCACAGAACTCTGCTCTTTACGTGCAGATTATCTGCTCCTTCTGGGCCACTTGGCCTGGAAGGATCTGGAACTGACCTGGGCACCTCTGTTCTGTATGCAGCTCCTGCTACATAAGGCCCTGATTTTAACAATTATGCTTAAATAATGGATAGATAATCATAAACTTAATAGTTTGAGCTAGAAAGTACATATGTGCTTTGAAAGTTAACATCCCCACGTAGCCAGCAGTTTAATTGCTGTTCCATGGTTGGGTTTCCAGGGTTGGGCATATCCCTTTGAGAAACTAAATTCATTACACATCTTGTTTATAAGTACTATCTTGCTAGAGTAAGTGTGGAGGCTTGGGTTTTTGCCAACTCCTCACTTGAGGAAGAATCCCAAGAGTGGTCAGTCTATAGCCTCTTGGAGGTAGGGCAGGGTCTGTGTGCCATGAACAGCACTATGTATGGCAGAACCAGCCCAGGATCTGAGTAGGGCTATAGATGCACCCCTCAGCATGACTCTGACAGCCTCTTCTTTCTCTAGGTACGTGTACATTCCTCTGGGTGGGTCCCAGCATGGCCTGCTGGGGACTCTGCTTTCCACTGCAATGACATTTGCCTTTGTGAGCTACTGGCATGGCGGCTATGACTACCTCTGGTGCTGGGCAGCACTCAACTGGCTGGGAGTCGCAGTAGAGAACGGGTTCCGGAGGTTCCTGGACACACCTTGTGTACGGGACAGTTTGGTGAGCAGGATCTTCGCTCGTGTGGGCATGGACAGCTGAGTTAGGAGGCCTGTATTTGGGGGGGACTGCGGTTACCAGATTGACCTGAGCATGCAAAGTTAGTTCCAAGTCTATGAGTCTAGAGGCAGCACAGGTAGAAGAGAAGCTTTTCAGCCATTATTTGAATGATAATGAATGAACATGTCACTATAAAAGCCATCCATATTTATTATATAAAAATTACAAAATTCAGATAAAGAGACAAAGCTTTAACAGAAATGCTAAAGGCCATTCTTCTAAACTTTTTTCTATGTATGTTGTCTTTTGTCTCCTTACTGAGACAGAATGCCCAATGCTTAAAGAGAGGAGAGATTTGTAACTGGCTGGCTCCAAGGTAGGTTGGCACTTGGCAGAGGGGCAATAGTTCATGGTGGAGGAAGACAGCAAAAGCAACAAGCAAGAGCAAGACAAGCCTCCTTCTGTTCCATACATTGTATGCAGGTTACCAACCAGCCTGGTGTAACACTCACACCCTTAAGCCCAGCCTTAAACCACGAGTCAGTCACAAACTCTAGATTCTACCCCCCTGAAAAGCCCATCCTCCATAACTGCGTGAGGCTCTGGGGGGACCTCCAGGCACAAACCATGATGTATGGATGTGCTATGGTTTGGATCTCATGAGCTCATGGGGCTTTGGGAAGCTAGTTAAATTAACGGCTCACTACAGCAACTTGCTGTTAGGGGTAAGACTGCTTAGAGGCAGTCCCTGGGGCCATGGCCTGGAAGGGTGCATCTCCCTTCCCTGCTGCCCTTCACCCTCTGCTTCTTGGTCCACAACATGAGCAGCTTTCTCAGCCTGGACCCTCCTGCCATGCTGTTCCTGGTTTTAAGCCTATCAAACATAGACTAAACTATTACTTCTCCTCTTCTTTGTCCTCCTCCTCCCACCTTATCATCTTCCTTCTGCTCCTCTTCATTCAATGTACTAAAAGCACTTAGTAACTATCTTACCCATCTCATGTGATTATTTTTTCCTTTTCCAGTTCTTCTTTTCTCCTTTCCCCTATCCCAGTTTCTCTCAGTTTCTTCCCATTTCACAATATTTATTTTCCATTTTGGATCTTATTTACTCTTTCAACTTCTTACATTAGGGAGACAGTAGGATGTTTACACATACAAGTCTGATTCATGCCACTTATGAATATGGTCTCAAGTTGTATCCATTTCCATATAAACATCTCAATTTTATCACTATAGCTGAGTAGTACTGCCTTGAATGGAAATACCACGTCTTTCTTATCCATTCCTCAGTTGATGGGCATTTGCATTGTTTCCAAGAACTACCTAGGTTAAATTGTGCTGTTATAAACATGGGTTCATGTGTATTGCTGTGATATTATACTTTGAATTCTTCTGGGAAAATACCCAGAAGGGGAATAGCTGGGTCAAATGGGACTTCTAATCTGAGTTTTTTGAGGAATCTACACAGGGATTTCCACAGTGGTTGTGCCAGTCTACATTCCCACCAAGAGTGGAGAAGGGTTCCTTTTCCCCCATAATTCCTTCAACATTTGTTATTGATTGATTTCTTGGTGAAAGCCATTCTTTCTGGAGTGAGAGGAAATCTCAGTGTTGTTTCAATTTATGTTCCGTGAATGACCAAAGATGTTGAACATCTTTACACATATTTATTTGCCATTTGTATTTCCTCAGCTCAGATGCCCATTTTTTGGATTGGGCCTTTGAATTTGGGTTTGTGATTTTTTAATTCTTTGTATGTTTTAGATTAAGTCCTTTGTCTCAGAGACAGCTAGCTATAATTTTTTTCTTTTTTTTTCTGATTTGGTGGTTGTCTTTTGAGTCTGTTAGTAATTTCTTTTGATGTGCAGAAGCTTTTTAATAAGATGAGATCCCATCACTATGAGTCTAAGCTGTGTAGTGAGTCCCTATACCAAATACATTAAAACATAATAAAATAGATAAGATGAGATCCCAGTTGTGGATTCTTGAAGTGTTTCCCATGTAGCTTGGGTTTTGTTTATGAAGTTTCTATCTACTTCTTTGTCTTCAAGATTTCTACCTTTTTTCTCTTCCAGTAGATTGTTTCTGTTTTAATATTTAGATCTTTGATGCGTTTTGACTTTAGTTTAGCGCATGGCAGTAGACATGGGTCTAGCTTTAGTCTTAGGCATATAGAGAACTTGTTTTTCCAGCACCATTTATTAAAGAGGCTGTCTTTATTCCAGTGAACATGTTTGGCACCTTTGTCAAAGATAAGGTAGCTGAGTGTGTTTCTGGTTGTGTCTGCTTTCCTAATCTGTTCCACTGATCTTCAGGTCTATTTCTTTTTGCCAATACCCTTCTGATTTTATCGCAGTAGCTTTATAGCATAATTTCAAGTCAGGTATTGTAATGTTTCTTGTGGCAATATTCTGTTAACCCTGAGAAAAGTAGCTAAAAAGAAATATGCTAGTATCTGTCTTTATGTTCATACAATAAAATAAAATGCTGCAAAAATGATTAATATGGCAAAATTCCACCCGGTACTACAAATACAGTTTTTATAGACCTGCTAAAACAGAGTACAAGGGGCCTGGCCCTAGCTCAGTTCTTTAAGTGGCTGCTTCGGCAAAGCTTTCAGCCTCAGGTTGCTGTAGTTCAATCCCCACAACACTCCAGCCTGCCAAACCACCCCTGAGGGCATTCGGAGCAAAAAATAAAAAATAAAAAATAAATAAATAAAACAGAGTACATTTGACTGTGTTTCCATAAAGTTAGCTGTATTACAAATGGACAGTTATTTCAGTAAGAACTGACACAAAACACATAGCAGAACAAAATATTTGAAGTAATTTAAATGTGTTCATGGATGTTTAAAGATAAATGTTTTATTCAGTAGTGATACCCAGCAGTTGGCAGGCAACAAGTGTCAGTGAATTCTAATTGAAAATATATTTGGTGACAACCGTGGTTATGTAACAAACGAGGAGACGTCCTATGGGTCCCTTAGAGAAGGCAACCTTTATGCTCAAGTCTGAGTGCTTGTCCCCAAAGCCCGAACAGCGAGCCATCACCCAGTAGGCGAGAGTGTCCTTCCAGCCAGGAAGCAAACCCTGCTTCTGTTCTGTCACAGAGGGGCCAACATTGACCTTGGGCTTTATGATAAGCAGCATTCTGTGGCCTTTGAGTCAGGGTTTATGCTTTTAACGCATTCAGTTTCCAGTGCAGCATCTTAAAGGGCTAACCAACCTGTGCTATGTGACCGAGGACTAGTTAATTTTGGCTAAATGTAATCCAGACAAGAAACACACTTCCCTTCTTGCCTGTGCACCCTGCCCCCTCACAGGCTGCTCCTGGGCCCTGTGTCATAGTCTCATTTCACCTCCTGCCCCCTCTGCCTATGTGAGTTTTGGTGAGATATTTTGTTGCAAATATATTCCCTCCACATATTTATTAAAGGAGAACACATCTTATAAAACTTACGTTTATCTTCTGTCTTTTCTCATGAAAGCCAAGTTGATGTTTCTGGCTGTGGACTCCTTTAAGTACAGGGCCACAGTTCCATTTTTCTTTGTGTCCTCATTGCTTAGCTCAATGTGTGTTAGCCTTAGAGTTAAGCTAGCACACAGCTAGTGTTTCCGGGTTGGGCTGATCCTTTAGCTCTTTCACCATCTACCATAGAATCTCCCTTCACTAGCCTTTCATTGCATATTTCAGCAAAGAATCCCATTTTTCTGTTTGTTTTTTGTTTTCATGTTTTTTTTTTTTCTTGAAAAAAATGGGCTGGCATTTCAAATGCACACAACTAACTTCTTGAGTCTTTGAATAACTTGGCTTCTCCACCTTTCTCTCTCTTTGCATGAATACATTTCCTGCTCTTTTGCCAAACTCCAAATACTTAGTGCCTTCTTGGCTCCCACTTCCCCATAGTCACCCCATCTCACTGGACAGTATGTTCACAAAGTCGCTCACTTCCTGTGCCCCTCGTACTGGTTAGGCTCAGGCGTCGGACACACTATGTCCTAGATACTTATCACAGTACTTCGCACAACACTGTGTTGAATGGAGTAGGGATTGAATGGCATTTTTAGACTTCAAGGGCATAGAGGACAATAGAGGCTTGTGCAGCAGTGTGGATGGTATGCGCTGACTTCTAGAAGAATTTATTAAGGCAAAGAGTTGTTGAGCATTTTGCTAGGTCGCTATTTTGTGGCAATGTAGATACTAAAAGATCTAGTGATGGCAGAATGCTATTTTAATGCTTAATATATTAAAATGTCTATAGGAAAGAAAGGGGTAGGAAGGAAGTAGCTGTGTGGGTGTCCCGCTGCTTTATGAGAGGGAGATTATGGGCCGTGACTTACTGAGGCACAGAGCTGTGGGAAGCCCACAGAAGGCGTTGCACAAAGGACCAGGCTGGGTGGAGGGAGAGGAGTTACCGCAGCAGTCATGTGCTTTTTCTCTACACAAGCACTCTCCAGGGAGCTGGAATTTGTGTTTGGGATTGCAATCTTTTTAATAAATGAAAACATTTTGAACCACCTATAAAGTAATGCTGCTTCTTGCCAATTTGTGATTTGATCACTCCTTTAGGGGAGGTCACCTCTATGTCAATTATCAGTTACTCCCACACAAAGAATGTGCATCTCAATTGTCACCTACCCCACCTCTGATTTCCATCCTGTTGGCTTACTTACTTGTTTTCATTTATGTATTTGGTATAGGGTCTCACTACACAGCTTGAGCTCCTAGTGATCCTTCTGTTTTCAGCCTCCCCAGCACTGGGATTACTGTGCCACCATGTTTGGACTTGGTCACTGGCTCAGTGTGCCCCAGGGGCAGGGCTGGCACAGCATGTGGAACAGGGGGACAAACCCCTGTTTGTCCCTGTACTTGTCCAAGCAGGTGCTTAGTCCACTGAGCTATCTCACTGGTCCTTCATTGGCTAATTTAAATCTGTCCTCCTCTTCCAGCCCTTATCCCTTAATTTTTACCCCAAGAATGCAATCTTTTTAATAAATGAAAACATTATGAACCACCTATAAAGTGATGCTGCTTCTTGGCCATAAGCCACCTGAAATCTGAACCCTTCCTAGGTGGAACCCACTTGGATAGAGTTACTTTGTTCATTTAAGGAAAAAATAATCTTAGACTCCTATATGTGAAACAGTTTGTGAAGCACCAGAGAACTGTAAGCAGATACAGAATTTCTCCTAATTCCTTTCTTTTGCACCCTTCTTCTGTGTGTCTGTGGATGGTGTACTGGTCTATCAGCGTACACCCCTGAGGTCTGGTTACTAGTCTGTTTCCTCCATGGATGCCAGTATCTCCCAGGGCATCCAATCAGGATGACCATCTCTGTGGTTGATGCTTTGGGTTAAACAGGCAACAACACCATAGAAGGAGAGCATCTCCCCATGAAGAGCTGAGTGATCTATATGGGAAATGAACTTATTTTCATAAACATTGTAAAATATTGAGGGAGGAGAGAGAGAGGAGGTAGCTACTGGGGGGCTGACTCTGGAAATCATCAGTATTTAAGAGTCTGGTGGAGGAAGAGAGGGCCAAGAATAGGGGAATATCTGAAGGTGATTTCCCAGGAGGGAGAGAGGACACAGGGAGGTGAGGCTGTTCAGGGGTCAAGTAAGAGGCTACAGAACAGTTAGGTCTCCTTGTTAGAAGGTTGGCAGAAAGACAAGAGACCATGAGTCACCAGGTCTGTCCCCCACCTTCTCTGTCCCCCTCTAGTCTAGTTGGAAGGCAAGATGCATGCAAACCAGTGGAGGATATAGAAATTGTCACCAGCTGCTGGATCAGAATAAGGCGATAGGCAGGTGTTGTGTGTGAGCTAAGCTTTTGGGATCTGCTTATGTTTCAGTGACTTTTTTATGCTGAGACAAAATATCTCACACCCAAAGTTAAAGCACGAAAGGCTTATTTCAACTCACAGCTTACAGTGACTTCAGTCATGGTCACCATGGCAGAGGGGACATCAGAGAGGAGAAGCAGTACATAGTGTGGTAGCCAAGAGGCAGTGAAAGCTTGCCTTTCCATCTTACCCCATTCAGGCTGCAAGCCTTTTGGATGGTGCCACCTACAAGTAGGGTAGGGCTTCGGTCTTCAATAATCCATTCAGCTATAATGGAACTGTGCTAATTCCAATCACTGGACTAATTCAGTGCCACATACCCTTAATCTGAGCCTTGCACACCCTACATTACAGCCAGCTATGAAAACCCCACCTGTGAGTGCATAAGGCTTTGAGAAGATGTGTTGGTAAAAGCCATACAACTTATCAAAGAGTTGGGCTTGAGCAGGGCCCTGATGCCCCTACAGCAGAATTTGTTTAGGTCAATAGGAGGAAGAGACTGGCATTGTGGGCCGAGGGTTTGGCACACGTAACCCCACAGTCCGAGGCTGAGAATGAGCATGCACTGAGATGACAGATGGGGAGAAGGGTTAGAAGCTGAATGGTCCCTGCATGAAGGAATCTGAATGCTACGCTTAAAAATCTAGAAATGCAAACAACTTAACAAACAAGAGAGCATTAAATTAACACATTAATCCCACACATCAAATTAGCCTGTGGTGCCAGCTTGTTAGCACTCCCAAGTCACTGGGCTAGAAGAAAGGGAGTACAGTGCTATGAACAGTGTGTTCCTGGTGGACTACAGCCCACTGGCACCCTGTCCATTGTCTCCCACTCCTAAGGATCCTCGGTCATGTGGGAAGCATGCTGTGAAGCTCCTGGTTATACATTTTCTTGTCTGTGGCATGAGCCCAAGTCCCAACCCTTCTGTTCTAAGAGGTGGGTTTTTTAATTCTACCTTTTGGTTCCCGTGTGTGTATGTGGCAAATGCACTGGTTTAAACTTCCACCACTGCATCTGCTATGTTATGGATGAGAGGTCTTGGCATCGAGATATTTTCAGTTCTTCTTGGACTGACAGGCCTGGGACCAGCTGGCTGGGGGTTTTGGCTACCTTCCTGGTCCTGTCCAACTCAGCCTGCAGCAGGCCAGTAGCCTGCTGTGGTCACGCACTGCCTTCGAGGCACTGTAGTCCCCTCCCCCAGACACAGGCACAGACTCTTACCTGGGAAATTATGACCTCAAGGAGAGAGGCCTGAGTTCAGTGAGACCCATGACTTGAATGCAAGTGGCTTTCCTAGGGGTTTATGTGATTTGAGTCTCTCTTCTGCTCCTATAGCTGAGGTGACTGGTGTTAACTATAGTCCCAGGCTTTCACAGATGAGTTTAGGAAAAAGCCTTATCATGTGCGTGTTGGAACTTTGGATATGTGTCTTTAGATAGTTTTGGAGTTGTGTTCCAATTCTGGGCCTCTTTTCCTCCCAGAAAATCCCAGTTACCCCCTAGAAGTGACACAGCTGGAGTTGCCAGAGTCCCTGATATTGAAAGAAAGAGGAAATAGCCCCTTTGCCTCTTCCTAAAATAATATGCCTATAGTTGGTGCAATATATTTTTACAGTGTGTGTGTGTGTGTGTGTGTGTGTGTGTGTATGCTACGAATGGGTATTTACAGCATGTGTATGTACTCATTTTTTAAGCTGTGAGAAGGCAGAGATTTGCAGAACTTCTAAAATAATTATTCCCAAGACTAGAAATAAACTGCTTTAAAAAGCATACTGAGCAGCTGCTGGCCTTGTTTGAGATGAGCTGGGTTAGTACCAATGTGCTTATGAGCACCAGCATACACAGAAACGCACAATTTAAGTGGGATCTTACCTTTCCTTCTGTCAACCTTTTAGTTCACCAAGTAGGAGGGAACAAGTACTGGAATGGCCACTGCTATCTCTTCAGGGTGACAATAGAGACTAGAACATAAAAGGTGTGGGACCTTTATCAGGCTAGGTGGGCAGCTATTGAAAGTGATGATGTTAAAATAACTTTATTGTGAGAAAATAAATATGTGCTTGACATTTCAGATGAAATTGAATAACATGTAAGAGTTATAATAAGAGCTTATTTTTAGTTAACAACATACACAAAGAGAATAGTGTAGAAAAGGTTGTACACTGAAATGTTAATTGTGTTTAGCCTTTATTGTTTTTGCTTACTAATATTTTGTACCACTCTACAATGAACTGATATTGTGGTCTCGTCAGAGATTACCAAGAAAGCCAGGTAGGGTGGAATCACCCCTTGATTTATGTTAGAAGTTGAAAGGTAGAATTGTCTTTCTCAGCAAACTAATATGGGGCATTTTGTCTATAGTCATGTACCAGATGAGGTACTGGTAGGGACCTTTCACTTTTTTTGTGTGTTTTAGGGAAGGGTCTACAGGATGTTCAGGGTCTCACTACTAGATGGGACTAATAGTGATCCGCCTGTTTACAGCCTCCCAAGAGCTGGGATTACAGGCACGTGACCACCACACCCAGTCTCAATTGCCATCCCAGCGTGCCCCAGGGGTGGGGCCGGCACAGCAGGACCAGGGATCGAACCCCTTCCCTGGCACCTGCTTGCAGGCGCTTTAATCTGCTGAGCTATTTGGCCGGCCCTGGGACCTTTTGTTTTTGTGCATTTATTTAACCATCACAACAGTGCTTCAAGGCAGATATTACTCTTTTCAGTTTTACAAATGAGTAAACTGGGGCCTGGGAAAGGTTAGGAATTTATCTACATTCTGCTCAAGTCTAATGCAGTTACATTATTCTGAACTTCTGGGTTTAGACTATAGAAGTCTTCCTGCATAAGCATACCCACCCAGAGCACCCTCAGGACCCAAATATTGGCTGCTTACGCACACTGGGCATTGGGCTAATTGACATTGCAAGCCTCTGTTCTTGGACAGATTGGACAACTTAGCATTTGTGGAATAACTGGTCTTAAAAGTTGGTCCAAGACAAATGAGAATGTTCAGAAAGATGATTTTACCTTGTAATTTCATGTCATTTTGACAACAGCTTTATATATAAGTGCAGTATTATTCCCCTTTTATTATGTGAAAAACAGATGCAGAAACTTTGTCATATATATGACATATAAATATATATTTTAAATATATATATTCAAAAGTCACATAGGCACCTGTTACTACTCAGTGACAGAGGTTTGCTCTGAGAAAGAATGTGTTAGGTGACTTTATGGTTGTACCAGTATCATAGCAATCTTTATGTAAACAAAGAAACTGATGTCATAGGTAGCAGAATCTTAAGGAACCACTGTCATGTTTGTGGTCCTTTGTCAACTGCAATGTAGTGAGGCAGTACGTGACTGTGTTACAAGGCTGAGCTCATGCTGTGCTTCCAGCTCTCGATTCCCTTCAGTAGCGTGGTGCATCAGGTAGAGCGCACTAGAATAGACTTAACAAGTATAAGCCTACTTAAAGGATCGCATCCGTGAATGAGATACTTGACTTTTTTCTTTCCTATATATATCCCGTTTCTGTCTCCATCTCTGTATGTGTCTGTGTCTGTGTCTCTGTCTGTCTCTGTGTCTGTCTGTTTCTGTCTGTCTCTCTGTCTGCCTGTCTGTCTCTGTCTGTCTGTCTGCCTGTCTGTCTGTCTGTCTGTCTGTCTCTCTTGCTCTCACTCCCTCGCTCGCTCGCTCACTTGTTCACTCGCTCTCATCTTGCTGTAAAATTCAGGCTGGCTTTGAACTTACTATGTAGCCCAGGCTGCCCAAACTCATGATGATCTTTCTGCCTCAGCCTCCTGAATTTTGGGATTACAGCTGTGTGCCAACACACCTGGCCCTTTTCCTTCTCTTGGCTGATTGCTCTGTCTAATGTTTCAAGTACTATATTAGACAGGAGTGGAGACAGTGGATTCTCGTCAGGATCCTGATTGATTGATTGATTGGTTGATTTTTTGCAGTACTAGGAATCAAACTCAGGACCTTGTGCTTGCCAGGTGGGTGCTTATGCTGCTGAGCTGTCTGCCCAGCTGGTGTTGTGTTTTTGATCCTTTCTTCTATTATGTGATATGTGACATTGATCTGTATACGTTGAGGTGTCTTTGCATCCTTCAGGTGAAGCCTACTTGATGATTTATTGTGTTACAGAATCCAAGAGATCAGAAAGACCCATGGGGAAACAAGGAAGACTTTATTAGGTGTGCACCTGGCTCAGCAGACCTCTGTGTCCGACACACCTGGCCCTGAACAGAAGATGCCCCCTTTGTGCACTTTGTGGTGCCAGGCAAGCAGAAGTACGGAAGCAAGCAAAAGCAGTTAGCCATCCTAGCAGCCCAGGGGGTCCTAACTTTGAATAGAGACCCATCCTGGGCATCTCAGGGTGTCAGCGTGTGGTAAAGCTGTGTAAGCTCTGGTTTGTAGTTTCCCCACGGGAGAAGTGCTTGAAGCGTCTTCCATTTCAGTGAGAAAGCAAGGAGGACATCCTGAAGGAGGGCTTGCCAAGGAGCTGCTTGCCTGGAGCTAGGGAGTCTTCTCAGGAGAGGCTCGTTTCTCTCCAAGTTCTGCTTTAGTTGCATTGTTTGCCAATATCTCCCCCCCCGCCATTTAAAGCTTTATTAACAAGGAATTATTATTAGACATTAAAAAACCTAATTCTGGATTTGGTTGGAATATGGGTTTCTCAGCTTCTCAATCCCTTTTCATATTTCATAGTTTAAAATGAGTTGTGATAGATCTGCCAGTATCTTCTTCAGAATTATTGCATCTACGCTTATTGGATAGATCAGCCTGTGGGCCTGTTGTAGTTGAGTCCTTGTCTGTTTTGGAATTAAGGTAATGCTAGCTTCCAGGCATAACTGTGTTAGCACTTCTTCCCTTTCAGTTTCACTAAGGAGTTTGAAAAGTTTTGGCATTAGATCATCTCTGAAATTCTTACAGAATTCAGTAATGAATCCATCAGGTTCTGCGGTTTTCTTAAGTAAGAAACTGTAGTCCCAAAACTCAGGAGGCTGAGGCAGGAAGAGCATCATGAGTTTGGGCAGCCCAGGCTAAATATTTTTTTTTTTTTTTTTTTTTCCAGAACTGGGGATTGAACTCACTCCCTTGCACTTGCCAGGGAAACACTTATTCCACTGAGCCATCTCCCTGGCCCCTATATAGTAGTTTTTAATATTACCCCAAATTCATAGTTATTATATTATCCAGGGATTTTATGTATTCTAGGTTCAGTTTTGGTAATTCATGTGTTTTTTTAGAAATCTCTATTTCTTCTGGATTCTCCAGTTTGTTGGAACATAGGTTTTCAAAGTAGTTACTGATAGTCTTGGGTTTCAGCATTGTTCATTGTGATTCACATTTTTTTTTTTTTTGTATTTTAGGGAAGGGGCTCCAGGGTGTTCAGATTCTCACTACTAGATCAGACTCATAGTGAGCCACCTGGTTACAGCCTCCCAAGAGCTGGGATTACAAGCGTGTGCCACCATGTCCAGTCTCAATTGCTGTCTCAGCACGCCCTGGGGGTGGGGCCGGCATGGCAGGCCTGGGGGTTGAACCCCTGGCCCCTGCTCCTGATTGCAGGTGTGTAATCTGCTGAGCTGTTTGGGTGGCCCTATATTTTTCATTTTAATCATACTGATATGACTCTTTTGTTTTTCAAGATTGGCTAAGGGTTTGTCTTCATTTATTCTTTTGAAGAATCAGCTCTTTGATTTGGGTATTATGTATATTTTTTACAATTTTTCAATTTCATTAATTTGTTTTGATTCTTGTAGTTTCCTATATTAGCTTTGGTTATGACTTTTATCTTTCTAGGACCCTGAAAAGCATTATTTTTTTGGTTTTGCTTGTATTCACTGTCTTTTTCTGATGCAGGCATGCACAGCCATGACCTCCTTCTTACGACTGCTTTCATTGTGTTCCATAAGTCCTGGTATGTTTTACTGATATTGTCATTTGATGACTAATTTCTTTCATAATTTCTGTGCCCCATTGATTCGTCAAGATTGTATTATTTACTCTCCATATATTTGTATAATTTCTGTAGTTTCTTTTGCCATTACTTTCTAATTTTATTGCACAATAAGCTAATAAAGGCCTGAACATCTGAAATGAATATACCCTTTTCACAGGAAGAAAGACAAATGCAAATAAATGTATGAAAAAGTTTGTTTAATATCACTGGTCATTTGAGAAATGCAAATTAAAACAACACTGAGATTCCATCTCATCCCAGAAAGAATGGCTGTCATCAAGAAATCAACCAGTAACAAACGCTGGAGGGGATGTGGGGGAAAAGGAGCCCTTCTCCACTGTGGGTGGGAGTGCAGACTGGTATAACCAGTATGGAAATTAGTGTGGAGACTCCTCAAAAAAACCCTAGGATTAGAGGTCCTATTTGACCCAGCAATTCCCCTCCTGGGTATTTTTCCAGAAGAACTGAATATAATGTGGTGTAGAAATATATGTGCACCATGTTTATAGTAGCACAATTTGTCATAGCTACATCTTGGAAACAACCCCAATGACTGTCAACTGAGGAATGAATGAAAAAGACATTCCATTTATGCAATGGAATATTACTTGGCTATAAAAAAGATAAACTCAAGACCTTTATAGGTAAACAAATACAGTTAGAAACTGTACTCATAAGTGAAATAAATCAGATTTTCATGGGAAAACATTGTATTGTGTCCCTAGTATAAGAGCCTGAAAGAATAAATAAAATCTGAAAGACACAGTAGATACTATGAAAGAGAAAAAAAAATAGTTCAAAGGGAAGGAACAACTGGAATGAGGGAAAAGAAAAAAGAAAAAGAAGGAAGGGAAAAATTATACGTATATACACAGGATACTTGGCTGTTGATTCCTTGTTGTATATACTTGGCTGTATATACACAGGATATAATTGTATTGTTGATTTCTACTGATCTATTGAAAAGAATAGCTTATGCTTAATTATTTTCACCAGTTTTTTGACCAATTTTGCATGCTTATATCTGATAATATGAACAACTAATTTGAAGACAACAATATGTAATATAACCACCATTGCTGAATTCCTATTATTTTATTTAGTGAAATTCTGTAACGTGTTTTTTTTACTATTTTTGTTCTCTTTAAAAAATAAAGTAATTCATAAAAAATAATGCTCGGGGAATACTTTTGATTCTTTTGTAGTTATTTAAGCACACTTTATGCACTATGTTGTGGGCTGTTTTGCAGAAAGTGTCTTGTGCTGTTGAGAAGAATGTGTATTGGTTTTGGATAGAATACTCTGTAGATAGCTATGAAATCAGTTTCTCTGGATTTTGTCTGGGTGGTCTGTCTGTTACAGCAGGTTTAGCTGTCCAGACATGGAGAAACCAAGTAGCACCAGGAGAAGTGGAGGGAGTCAAGCTTTAATACCTGGGCGGCCCGAAGGAGCTGCATAGCGGAAAGTCTGTGCCTGGAGCTAGTGCAGGAGGTTGCGTTCGTGCCATTTATCAGGTAGGGCAGGGCTTTTCTGTGAGATAGTGGAACTTTACAAATATGGGAACAAAGTGGAAACAGTGACAGAGTAAATAATGGCCCGTGTACATTTTGTTTATAGAAGCAGAAGCAACACTGGGGACTATTGACATATTTGGGTTCTGAAAGATTTTAGACACAGGATTTCTTCTCCATGTCTAGTTGTGATAGTGGGGTACTGAGGCTCCCCACTATAATTGTGTAGATGTGTATGTGAGCTTTGCGATTTATAAAGTTGGGATATACCAGTATTGTGTTCATACCAGTATATGTATTAATAGTTTTTATCTGTTCCTGTTGAATAATTCCCTCAACCAATATGTGGTAACCTTCGCCTCCTCTGATCGCTGGTCACTTGAAGTCTCCTTGGCTGAAAATGATAGCCATTCCTGCTTGCTTGGGGGCTCCCATTGCATGGAATATGATTTTTAATCTATAAATTTCTTTTGGGATTAAGTGTGTTTCTTGTATAAGGTATACTGTTGCATTTGTTTGTTGATTCAGTGCGCCAGTCTATGTCTAGGAGCGTGAGACCACTCACACTGACAGTTATTAGTGCAAAATCAGATATGAGGGAGAGATAAGAAGTCACAACTACGTTCTGTTTTGTGTCCACCTTCACATTTTTGTGTGTGAATGCTAAGTCTCACCCTGCCTTTCCTGCTGGGCATAGTTGGTTCATGGTATCTCCTAGGGCCATAGTCACTCCAGCTACTCCTAGTTTCTGTGTCTCCCTGTACAACCCAAGTCCCTGCTGTCTTTGCTTAGCTTGTGTTAGTGGAGACTGGTCCCCCTCCCTGGGCACTATTTCATTCTCTTCTCTGTGTTGTGTGCAGTTTCTCCATGTTTTCTAGTCTTCCTGCTGCTTCTTTCTTGATTACTTCAGTTCCATTTTTCTTCACTAAATTGTTATTGTTCAGGTGTCCTGATTCCAGGTCTTCAAGTGGCTGCATTATGCTATTGGTCTTTACTCTGCCATTTTTAATCTCTATATTTTTCTAAAACAGCTGCACTGAAAACATTCCTTTCTGTACGTCTCCCTTGATATTTTCCTCTTGGTCAGATGCATCTGATAGTCTGTCTCTCCCCGCCCCACTTGGCCTTGAAGCCCTCCTCTCCTCATCTCCTGCCTGGATCATTGTACTTTGCATCTGTTCTTCACTGAATCTTGAAATACTCTTCTCTCCTATGCTAAGTGCCCTTTCTTATGTCCTGGAGCCTCTGAGCACAGCCTTTTGTAGCTTTTTGAAAAAGAATCATAGAAGATAAATTTATTTGAGACCTTTTCTTTCTCCCCAAAATATCTCATTTTATTCTCACACTTTATTGGTTGGGCATTTCAGGTTGAAAAGTAATTTCTCTTGAAAAAATTGCAGGTATTTGTCTCCTAGCTTTTAGCATTACTGTTGATAAAAATGTGACTTGGTTCCCTGATTCTTTGTATGCAATATGTTTTTTTGTATCTGGAAGCCTTTCCACAAGTATGTTTGCTATTCCAAAATATCACTGTCCCCATCCTTTAGTTTAGAGTGGCTGGGACTGTAGACATGTACGCTGTATCCAGCACTAGGCATAGCCCGTGCCTTTCGTAATACTAGTTCCCTCTAGTCTGGGCTTGATGATGTTCTGGTGTGTGAATAACTTTTTTCTCTTTGGCATCTAGTATTTAGGTGCACCAGGTTTGCTAATTCTCCCATCTGTTTTATCTCCTCATAAAAATGTGTTGGCTTCCCTCACCTGCTGTTGTCTTCCATTACTTATGTGAGACTGTATGCATACGTGGAGTGTTTACTCTCATTTTAATTGGCTTTCTGAAAAACAGGTATTTAATCTGTTATGTTAAACTTGATATCACTATAAGAATTTACTGTGAATTCTTGATGAATTCTGTGAATTCATGGTGAATCTTTTTGAATGTTTTATCTTAATTTTAAACTTTTAGATATCAAGCTTGCTTAAAAAGCATGCCTTTGGGCCGGCCAAATAGCTCAGCGGCCTAATGCGCCTGCTTAGGCAGAGTGCAGTGGCAGGGTTCAATCTCCTGCATGCTGTGCTAGCCTCACCACAGGGCACGCTGAGACTGCAATTGAGATTGGGCATGCACCTGTAATCCCAGCTCTTTGGGAGGCTGAAAACAGGAGAGTCATTACAAGTCCAATCTATGTAGTGAGACCTTATAGACCCTTACTAAAATATAAAAACAAAACAACAATAACAAAAAAACCCCAGAACAACAAAAGCATGCCTTTGCCTAAGCTGTTGTTTATGGTTGAACAGGACACAGTGGAGGCCACTGCTACCACAGCGTAGGCTTATTTAGTAGTCCCAGTGGATCTCAGTGTGCCCTGGAGAGGGAGCCCCCAGAACCGCAAGCAGCCGTGACTTGGATGTGATGGTCATCAGGCTCCCAGGTGCCCGCCCATGTGCTGGACTCGCTATGCTCAGGGGAGGTGGCCGAGGTTTAAGGTCAGTTAGTGGAAAGATTCCTAGATTTCCATTTCTTCCTCTTTCTTAACATATGAAATGATTTATGATCATAGTTTTAAAAAAATAGAAAAGAACAATATTCTCTTAAAATATTTAGTTCTAAATACATGCACTTTGCTCATTTTTTTCCCCACAAGAGTAACTCTTTTAATCAGTTTGAAATATCATACTTTTACCACTCTGTGTGTGTGTGTGTGTGTGTGTGTGTGTGTTGTAAGAAATATGTAATCAATATTCTAAAACTTTTACTTCTTTTCTTCATCAATGATACACTGTGAAAATGTCCTATGGTAGTGTGTGTAGGTATGCATAATCAAGTATGATATAGATACATCATAATTCTGTTGTTAAAAATTTTAGTTACTTTTAATTTTTCTTTGGCATTATGCAAAACTTTCTGATTCAGGCTTCCTTGTACATATGTACAAGTGGAATGGGGCAAGAATGGGCACAGGGTTTCCCCTGGCCAAATCTGGTTCATTATTTGTGTGGCCTACAGCTAAGAATGTGTTTTTTTTTTTTCTTTTAAAATGATTTATCAAATATCCCATCTTTTCAAAGACCATCTGTAATATACAGCGAATGGTCAAATATGGATTTATTTATAGGCTCTCTATTCTGTTACACTGACCCAATTGTTTATTTATTTATTTTTTTAAGAGTAGAAGCAATTTATTGAGAGAGAGAAAGCTTCCGTCTGAGAAGGGCAGGAGAGGGCCCAGAAAGTGGATTGCCTCTATTCCTATTTTAAATACTTCTAAATAAGTTTTTATAATATGTTTTGATTCATAGTGAGAAAGCTTCCCTCCCTTTTTGTTCTTTTTCAGAATTACATTGACTGTTTTTTTATACTAACTCTGGCCTGCAAATCTTAGAACTGCTGAAGTTACCCAGAACTTGGTACTTTTATTGGACTTTTATCTGATCTGAATTGAATTTTAGTTATTAACATTGTCTTAGTTCATTTGTTCTACTGTAATAGATATCAGAGACTGACTAATTTATAAAGTACAGAAATCTATTTTTCACACGCCTGCATGCTGAGAGTCCAAGACTGAGGAGCTGGCCTCAGTGTCTGGGGAGGGCCTGTCTGGGCTTCTAGGAGGCACCTGGCTAGTGCATCATCTGGGGTGGCAGTGTCAGTGCTGTGGCCTCACAGGGCAGAAGGGCGAAGAGCAGAGAGTGCACCCCCACACCAGCCCTTTGTATAAAGCCCTAATGTATTTTTTAAATTAATTTTATTGAGAAACAAATAGAAATGAGACAGTTTCAAAATACTTTAGTAGGACAGTTATAATAATTAATACATTGTATATTGTTATCTTCGCAGTAGTTATTCATAGTACAAGATGCAGACATGATATCCTGTCTCCATACACTATTAGTACAATCTTTCTTCTCATTCAATTAAGAGAAGGTAGCTGTATATCTATCCTATTTTGTATATACAGATACAAAATGGTCCTTCATTTATATCCCTTTTTTTGTTTACTTTTGTCAGAGATGGGTATTCTATTGCCATTTAAATACTGTAGGTACATGAATTCAGCAAAATAATCCAATATAGTCCAGTAGTCCATAATAGTAGTGGGTCATCTGTAGGATTGGAAATGTCAGAGGTTGTTGACTTGAGCCCTTTACAGCTCAACATATTAATGTGGCTTTACTTTTTACACCTCGTTTTTATACTTTTCTGCTGGATGTTTAAGACCAAGATAAAGCAAGACCTATATAACAAGAAATGTAATTTTTGTATCTGCCAAGGTCAGTCAAATCCTCCTCAGGATTTACCCTGAAACCCTGTACCGCAGTTTGATGTATAATGCACCTAAGGAGAGTCACCTAGAGAGAAAACATTCTCTCAGGCTTTCACAAAGAGCAAATTGGCCAAACAATGGCTGTGACTCATCCACATGGCCCTAACGTGTTTGTGAAAGTCGAGAACTCATGACTTAATCACCTCTCCAAAGGCCTCATCTGTGCTAGATTTCATTATATTTTTAAATATATTTTGTTGCATTTATAAGCCATTATATTTACATGCCCCATTGATCTATTGATTGATGTTTGAATTGCTTCTGTCTTTTGCTTTTTGTGAATAGTGCTGTTGTAAATTCAGATGCTGCTGCACTACTGTACGTTCTCATCAGCAGTATGCAAGGATTACAGTTTCTTCATGTAATAACCCAAACTTCTTTTTTTGTATTTTAGGGAATGGTCTACAGGGTGTTCAGGGTCTTACTACTAGATCAGACTCACAGTGACCCGCCTGTTTACAGTCTCCCAAGACCAAAATCTGGGATTACAGGAGCGTGCCACCACGCCCAGTCTTATTTTTCTAATGATAGCCATTTCAGAAAGTGTGAACGTGTATCTAGTTTGGGTTTGTATTTCCCTTATGATTTTGATGGTGAACATCTTTTCATGTACTGTATTTATGGGCATTTGTATAGTTCTCTGCATACTGTCTACTCAAATTCTCTGCCTGTTCTTCAGTGTTGTTTGTGTTGTTGTTGTGTAAGAGTTTTCAACACATTCTGGACATTAAATCCATATTGAAACATGGTTTAAGAAACTTTATTCTATGCCCAGGTCACCATTTTGCTTTCGTCAGAATATTCTGTGATGCACAAAAATTTCAAATCTAGGTGAAGTTCATTTTACTTATTTTAATTTTTGTTTGTGGTTTTTGTATCACAGCCAAGAAATCATCGACAAGTCCAATGCCATGAAGCTTTCCTCCTATGTTTTCTTTTAAGAGTTACATTTAGATCTGTGGTCCATTTTGCGTTATTTTTACATATGACGCAAGGGAAGGGTCTGCCTTGTGCCTGTGGCTATCCAGGTTCCTCAGCACCACTGAGGAAAGGACTGTCATCTCCTTCTTAGATGTCCTTGGAACTCATGCTAGACATCTCTTAACCATATAAGGGGCTTGATTTCTGGGCTTTCTGTTTTATTCTTTTTGTTTATAAGTTTATTTTTAGCCCAGTACCACACTGTTTTGATTATTATGGTGCTGTAGCAAGTTTTAAATCAGGAAATTGAGTCCTCCAGATTCGCTTTTTGTTTTCAATTTTGTTTTGGCTATTTAGGATCCTTTGGATTCCATTTGAATTTTAGGATACATTTTTCTACTTCTATAAAAAATATTGTAGAATCATGGAACAGATTCTGACCAGAATATTGAAAAATTCTTCAGCCAAGATACTGCTGTATATGTAGACATGTTTTCCTAATTTACCTTCCAGACTGTTCATTGTTACAATATAAAAACAATTTATTTATTCATTGTTACAATATAGAAACACAATTTATTTATTTATTGATTTTGTGTCCTACAACTTTGCTGATTTTTTTCATTAGTTTTAGCTTTTGAGTATTCTATATATCTACATTTTCAATCTCTGAACATTTTTGTCTCCAATTTAGGTACATGACCTGTCAATTTTTTTAATTTAGATTTTAAATTGACAAATGAAAGTTGTTTATATTTGTCACAGAAAACATGATTTTGGAAATATATAATATATATATATGATGTTTACATTAAGCTAATTAACATTCATTATTTTACATACTTATTTTCTATAGTAAGGACACCTAAATTCTATTTTCTTAGCAACTTTTAGGAGAACAGTATGTTGTTATTAACTCTATTACTATATTGTACAACAAATCTTTTGAACTTCTTCTATCTGTCTGAAGTTTATCCTTTTACTAGTATGTCTCTAACCCCCAGGAGTTTTAATTTTTATTATTTATTAAGACATTCTGTGTCCTATTGGCCTGTCACTTTCTGGGGAGGTGTGATAATCTTGCCATACCTCTGAATCTCAATTACTTTTTCAGTTTTAGTCTCACGAAAGCATATGTTCTTGCCTCTGAAACACACTTGTCAGTGGTTAGAACATATGCATGATGCAGTTCTTCAGTAAAATTTCTTGGCAGTCCACATCACACCTGGCAGTGAAGGAACAAAAACCTTCAGTGCTTATTGAGAGGAAAAAGACGTGTTGCCACTCAGGTGTGAGGCTATGGGATGCGGCAAAGGCATGAAGGCGTTGACATAGAGGGCTGTGGATGTCCCTGTGCTGTGTTTATCAGTACATAATGGGTGTAATGGAGGGAGGAGAGTGGCTTCATCTCTCCACTCTAGCTTTTCATTAGTACGAGCTAAATGGTTTTTACCAACTCTACATCATAGACAAAGCTTCTTACAACAGAGAATGTTTCACATCACAAATTGAAGTTACGTGAAGTACTAGATTGGTGCCATGTATTTTATGCATTATGGGAACACAGACTGGGGGTGATTTGATTCTTCCAGAATTAGGATGATTTATGTTTATCAAATACCCACTATGAACTAAAGAGCGGAAGAACCCGACCTTGTTCTGAACAACACAGTTCCAAGGTAGAAAGCCTGAAACCACAGCTGTGGTCCAAAGTTGCTCTCCTGGGCTGACACAGCTGAACCTTGAAAAAGAACAAGGAGAATGTAGTCTACGTGGAGGGTGGAGCTCATGCCTGGCGCAGAGGTGCACAAGTGTGCACTGAACAGAGGAAAAAGAGAAGAGCAGAGTGGGTGGTAGAAGAGTAGATGTGAAGATTGAAAAGGAAAGTGGGATCCTGTTTAAAGTGCCTTGACAGTTTGGATTTTAGCCTAGAAGCAATAGAGAAGCACCAAAATATTTTGCATATTGAAGACATGTAGTATATTTAAGGAACTAGAAAGATAAAAACCAAAGTATAGCACGCAGTTTAAACGTTTCTGCAAAATCTCCTGAGGATACTGCAGAGTGGATTTGTGTGATAGCAGTAGCAGAGTAAGAATGAAGGGAGAAGCATTATGATTGACATGTCAGAAGAGTTATTATGACCTCCGGCACCTAAATCATGGCTTAAGTTCTCTGGTGAGATCGAGAGTTAGTTATTTCCATAGTTATTTGAAAGTACTCTGAAATTCCTCCGTGTGCCACATGGACCTAGATGTTTAGTTATGTCCTCTGTAGTCTTCACCTCGGTGGCCGTCTAAATTGTGGAGCCCATAACTTGTCCAGATCTGTAAAACTGTCTTTGCCATCGTCTTTGCAAATACATTGCTTAGACCTCAGTAGCAAATGGAGATTGGAAAATGAAATTGGGCTGACCAGATACTTTTTAATCACATCAAAGAAAGAAGAAAGCATTGCTTTTTGAGTGTCTTCTTGTGTTCATTTGTGTTGAACATGGGAAAGAAAGGCTTCTAAAGGAATCAGATCCTGTGACTTCCAGCAGAGAGACGGGTGTTGGGGAGTGACGGGGCACATATGGAGATGGGCGGAGGATGCTGTTAGTAGGAACAGGGGAGGGAGGGGAAGCCGGTGGAATATGGACTTCTACCTGAAGAGAACCAGAGCACTCTGATTAAGGAAGGGTTGCTCTACATGTTGGGTAGGGATGTAGGGATGTGTAGGGATGCCATCAAGGTTGCTGGAGTGACTGGGCCTGTAGTCCTCGTGGCCTGCTGTGTTTCACTCTGTCCACTCCTTCATTCTCACTCCTCGCCTGCCATCCCTGGTCTCCCTGGCCTCCTCACTTGCTGTGGCCTTCCTCACCTCTCACTCACTGATGGTGGTTTTCACCAGCAAATGAAAATCTTCGGTGAGCCCATGCAAGAGCTATGTCCAGCTGCTCAAGCCCACCCAGTTTCTATTTTTAGCCCTTCCTAAAAATAAATAGTATCAGATACCACTTGCCAAGCCTTTGTCACAGCCTCCGGTAGCCTTTCCTCCAGCCATCTGCTTCTGCAGGTGCTCAGCATGGCCACTCCTCCCCTCTTAGCCCCACATGCAGTGCTTCTGTGGCCAAGTGAGCAACCTGTGAGCACAGCGGTCCCCAACCCCAGAGCACCATCCCCTCCTACCCCATGCCCAGTTCTGGCTTCACCTCTGACCCCCTTTCTGTACCATGTACCTCAGTCCCAGATTGTTGGCCTCACCAATCCTGTATTTTCTGGGGATAGGATGTTGACTGGAAAACAAAGAGGAGTTGCTGCAAAGATGTGGATCAACATTTGGAGCCGGTAGATACCTCACGGCAAGAAGTGCAGTCTAGTATGACGAAGTTTAGTTCAGCTCTGAATATCAGTTGATTGGGTCGCATTCTTTTGAAAGTCAGCATTAGAGGAAAGTTTAAAGCCACTGCTGAGCTCTGCTGCATTCCCACATCCTGTCTGTTCCATTGCTCAGAGGCAGTGCTGGTCTGGCCCAGGCACTTTCTGATGAGTGGCTAATACTGACATTCTCAAGGAGAAGCTGCTCTATTCCCCCCTCTTATGTCACATACCCGGGTAAACCGGTCACATCTGTATTGGAAGAGAGTGGTACTTTCTAATTGGCCCTGACTGCACTTCTCTTGGCCTCTGAGTTTCAGGGAGGGAGGAGGTCTTGATCTGGTGTCTACACTTGGTCTCAGGTGGTGAAGGCACAGGAAGCTTCCTTCATTTTCAGAGTTGATGTCCCGCGCTAGGCATAGCTAGGTGTGCCTGGCACTGGGGTGCAGGGGGAACACTTGCCCTGCCTTGATCCAGCAAGACGGGGGCGTGCTTTGGCATTGCTCCTAATGCCCTCATAAGCTGAGCAGTGAGTTGGAAGAAGACAGTCCCTCTATTGACACTTTGGGCAGGATTTTTGGCCTGCCTGTGGCTCTCCTGCCCCTCAAATGCTTCAGCCACTTCTTAGTTCTTGAGATGGCCAAACTGGCCAAGGAGCTTTCCAAGTAACTGGTGGAGGGCAGTGCCAGTCCCAGAGTTGTGCTGCCAGGCTATGGGGTTGCTACAGATTCAGCTCTCCTCTGGGAGGAGACCCAACAAGACCAGAGCTCTGTGTTATCCTGATAAATTCACATTAATGGAGTTGAAAAGTCTGCTTGTCAGTCATTGCTTTATCTGACCAAGTGGGCAATCCTCAAGGCTCTTCATCATTCTCTGCCATTTCTCTCTGCAGTTCACAGTTCCTCAGCATGAATTCCTGTCTCGAGGCTGTTTCCAGGCTTCCGAGCCAGCAGGACAGATGGCTGACTTTTAAGGCATGGCACCTATTCACAACTGCCTGCATCTTAGATGTGAGGGTCCACAGGAATGGTCACTGTGGAACTTCAAGGATAAATTGCCAAAGGAAGAAAGCACTCAAAGTGGGGGCTTTGGAAAGTCGTATTTCTTGATGGAGATTCCTGGCCCAAGAGAATATACCCATACCATATTTTTTCTCCTGGACTCCCTACATGTGTTATTTCCTCCCAGCCTCCTAAAAATAAATGAAAGACCTTGGTTCCAACTGTGGAACTTCATAATGTCAAAACTGTTGCCTTGTGCAGTGTGTCTAGCGAATTTAAAGAGAAGATGGTGGCAGTTAAAACTTTCATGTCTTCCCTATTAATTATAGCCTTACCTCAGTTACCTTGTACTTTCTACAGCTTTGGTTACCTTTAGTCAATGGCAGTCAAAAAAGTATCACGTGAGGGGCTGGGGATATAGCCTAGTAGCACAAGTGTCTGCCTGGCAAGGACAAGGTCCTGAGTTTGAATCCTGGCACAAAAAAAAAACCCTAAACAAACAAAAAAGAAAATATCATATAAAAAATTCCAGAAATAATTGCTACTTGTAGGTTGCTTGCAGTTCCAAGTAGCTTGGTGGACTGCCTGTCAGGTTGGTCACCTGGTCACCATCTTGGAGTGCAGCCATCCTTACCTGGCAGCCTAATGTCACAGCCAGTGTCTATGCACCTCCTTGCATCTCATTACCTTAGCCCTAGGACTGTGTCATCTCTCACCATCACTGTCGTAAGAGTAGGTAGAGGAGACGAAATTATTTAGAGAGACCACATTGACTTACATTTATTATAGTATACTGTTATGGTTATTCTATTTATTATTAGTTGACAAACCTAGGCTCTAGAGAGGTTGGTACCACCTGTGTCGGGCATCCCCAGTGGGGCTTGGGCTGTGTCCAGTGGGTAACAGGCCCTTTGTTACCTTCTTGTGAGCTCTCCATATGAATCTTCCTTTCCTTCCTTGAGATCTAGCATGTCCTGTTCACATCAATTCAGGATAAGAAAAGGCAAGCTTGTTGGCTTTGCTGTGTATTGGTCTAGCCACTTTTCTCTGGGGATGCAGCTATGAAAAGTAGGTTTTATGATTTTATTGTTTATCATTAATTTTGTCTCCCACATGCTTTTTGAGGGGGGAGAATTAAGATTTGCTTCTGAACTCATTGATTTCCCCTTTAAACAGTTTCATTTTATGGAATCTAACAGCCTGTAGCTTTAACATTCCTTCTTATTAAAATGAGCAAGTGAAAAGGAAACAGCCAGGTCTGGAAATTGAACTGTATTGGGTCATTCAGACCTCAGATGTCTCCTCCTTCCTCTGAGATGAGAGCCTCCCTCACGGTTGCTGTTGTTTTGGCCTTTGTCTTCCTAAGAAGAACTGGAAGTGTGCTGGACTGTAACTCTGAGGGGTCCTGGGGTGATCACAGGACTCACAGGAGAGCTGTGTGAGCCGTGGCTCAGCCTCCCCTCCCTGCTCTGCCTACCCTACTCACCCAGCTGAGCCTCCTCCTGTGGATAGACCCTTCCCCGTACCAGGTAACTGTGTCACAGCCTTGCTGAGCAATCCCATGAAAAGAAAGCGTCTTCTGGGTATCTCTCTGTAGATTTTCAAAATAATTGTAATCATCTCCCATAAAAGGACAAGCCTTGACTTAAGCAGCCCTGCACATGCTCTGCTGCTGGCACTGATTCAGGAAAGGCCAGGAAACTTGAATCCCCTTCCCCGGATGTCAGGTTGGAGCAGCCATGGCCCAGGATTAGGACCGAGGCTAAGGGTCTGACTCGCTGGGTTCCTAGGAAGTCAGATGTCTGTGCAGTGGCCCTGGCCCCTGGAGGGAATTCTGCAGACACACTTATGCCAGTTGTGGTAACCCATAGTCTCTCTAAAATTTGGTTGGTACATTTTAGATATACATAACGATCACATTCCTTATAGGGAACTTGAGCCTGTGCATGATATATCTTGCTTCTTTTTATTCCAACCATCTCCCTCCAGGAACCCCCTTTCCCCTCTTGTTTACAAAAGCTTTGTTTCCATTTTTTCTTTTGTTCTCTTTTTTCTTACTCCTCTCTTTCTCTCTTCTCCCTCTATTAATCTGCCTCCCATTTGAACATTTTCTCTCATTTCTCAATATCTGTTATACATTTTGGACCTTGCTTACACTTTCAGTTTCTCACAGCAGAGAAAAAAATAAAGCATTTAAACATCTGTGTTCAATTTATTTAATAATTTGGCAGGCCGGGAAGATAGCTCAGTGGCATAAATGCCTGCCTGGGAAGCACAAGGTCCTGAGCTCAGTCCCAGGTACTGCATATTGTGCTGGCCCTGGAACCCTGGGTGTGCTGTTCCAGCCCCAGAACTGGGCATGGTGGTGCATGCCTATAATCCCAGTGCTCGGGAGGCTAAGACAGGAGGATCACTATGAGTCTGAACTGTGTAGCAAGACCCTGAATCATATATGAATTTGGTCTCAAGGTGCATCCATTTAGTGAAAAATATCTCAGACTTATCCTTCTTTATAGCAGAATAGTACTTCATTATGCAAAACCATATCTTTATTCATTGGTTGCTGAATATTTGGACTGTTTTCAAGATTTGGCTATTACCATTGTGGCATAATGTTTTTAGTTCTTTCAGGAAGATACCAAGATGGAGCTTGGTCAAATGGAACCTCTAGTATTAGGTTTTTTTCAGGAATTTCCACACTGATTTCCACTGCACCAATCACTTCCACCAACAGTGGGAAAAGGTTCCTTTCTCCCTATAGCCTGACCAGCATTAGTTATTGGTTGATTTCTTGGTAATAATCACTTTTTCTGGGGCAAGATAGAATCTCAGCACTGTTTTAATTTGCATCTCTTGGATGACCAGTTATGCTGATATTTTTTCATTGATTTATTTGCCCAGTTTTATGTCTTCATCTGAGAAGCATCTATTTTCACTGCCCATTTTCATTTGGGTCTTTAGATTTCAGAGATCTGAATTTTTTTGACTTCCCTTTTTTAAAAAAATGTATTGTATACAGGGTCTCACTATGCAGCTCAGACTCATAGTGATCCTCCTGTTTTCAGCCTCCCCAGCTATGGGATCTACAGGTGTGAGCCACCACACCCAGACCCAGTCACCAGCTCAGTGCACCTGGGGGCGGGGCCAGCACAACGTACAGTGCCAGGGAAGGAACCCTGGTCCCTATACTTGACTATGCAGGTGCTTTGTTGACTGAGCTATCTCGCTGGCCCTTTGAATTCTTTATGTATTCTAGATATTAATACTTTGAGGGACCGCTGGCAGTTTGCCCCACTCTACATGTTGTCTCTTCACTCTGTTGGTGGTTTCTTTGGCTGCACAAAAGCTTTTTAACCAGATGAGATCTCAGCTGATTCTTGGTGATACTTCTTGTGTGCTCAGGATTCTGGTCATAAAATCTTTGCCTACACCAATATGTTTAGGAGTTTTACCTATTTTATCTTCCAGCAGATTTCATGTTTCTATTTTAATATTTAGATCTTTGATCTATTTCAGTTTTATTTTAGTGTATAGTGAAAGACATTGATCTAGTTTTAATCTTCAGCATGTGAAAGCTGAAGAAGAGTGATATCCTTCAGAATATTTTGGAATGCTAGCTTGGTGGTCATGAATTTCTTCAAGTGTTCTTTGGCATGGAATATCTTATTTTTCTATCTGTTTTGAAAGATAGTTTTGCAGGGTACACCAGTCTCGGCTGGAGGTTTTCTTTTAGGGATTTAAATACTTCACTCCATGCTGTTCTTAAGAAGTCTGTTTCTGATTTATATTCAGAAGTCTTATTCTCATGGGCTTTCCTTTATGGGTGACTTGTTTCTCTTCTCTGTCACCTTTTAATAATCTGTTCTTGTATTGATTTCTTTGAATCTTGACAGTTAATGCTTAGATGTAGATTTTTGACCAAGGCTAATTACAGTTCTATATGCCTCACTTAATTGTATATCAGAGTGTGTCTCTGCTATCACTGGTAGACATCGTGGCCAAATAGAGCCCAGACACATGTTGGTTAATTCCAGTAAACCAGTTGTAGACTTACAATGGAGTGCTGAATAGTACAGGCAAACCTGCATCTTTAGTTCCACTGATGTTCAGGCAGATTTCTGGCTTATTCAGCCTGCAGCATTCTGTGCCACTTGCCAGTTTAAACTTGGCTCCCTGCTGACTGAAGCTCAGATACTTGACCTCTTGCTAACCTGAGCTCACCTCCACCTCACTCTGACACCAGGAGCCATGAACTGGAGTAGACTAGCTGCTGCTCAGAGTTCTCAGTTGGCCTCTCTCCAAGACGGCGACCAGCCAGAGCCCTTTCCTGGGGCACATCTGGACCTGAACAACTCACCAACCACTGGATTAAGCAAGGGCTGAGGTGCTGTGCCTGGTTTTCATTCTGAAAGTGCAGTCCTGGGGACACACTGAGGGTTCACACACTGTAGATACACACCGTGACATTACTCAGGAGGAGCCACCAGAATGGTCACTGATGAGGAATAATGATTTTGTTTGCTTTACAAGATCTCTAAAGAAATAGTGAAAGTAGGAGGGGGCAAGAAAGTAGCAGCATGTCTTTTATCATGATCGCTGGAAAACACTCCTCTAGCCTCTAGTGCTTCCAGGGTGCAGCACTGTACTGTCATTCAAAGGTCTGTCCTGAGTTTAAGTACAGCAGCAGGGTGGCTCATGTGCATTCTCCTGCACCCTCATTGTGGATTCCTCCTAGTCATCCAGAAGGTTTATGGGGTGGTTGGAAGGCTCTCTAGGGTCAGTTTAACTGGCCCAGAAGATCATTCTGACCTTGACCTCTGATTATTCTGATCTTTAAATGGAGATGTTTTACTAGCTATTGCAGAGAGCACTTACAGATTTATATGCAGAAAACATCCACAGTGTCTCCAAGGGCAGGGTGTGAGGGCTGCTAAGCTATAGTAGTTGCACTATGCAGCGTGGGAGGCAAAGTTAACCTCACAGGTACAGTCCTTAGCCAAAATGAACTTGCTGCAGTAACACAAGTTGTGAGAGCTGTTTTAGGAGTAACCCAGCTCAGGGCTGGGAAAGACATTTTTGGGCTGGCACAAGCGATGCCTTGGACTCCCTTCATCCCATCCTTGTGATGAAATCCTTCTTGCCATTTTTCTTGCAGGCCCGACACCTTTCCCCACAAGCTCGCTGCCGGCTTCACGCTGCCCTGGCGTCTTGTTCCACTTCGATGCTGATCTTGTTCAACCTCGTTTTTCTTGGAGGCAATCAGGTTGGGAAAACCTATTGGAACAGGATTTTTGTACAAGGTGAGTTACCGGCAGTGCTGTTTCAATTCTATTTCTTGCTTTCAATGTGTGTTTGGTACAGCAGATGGAATTTGGGAGAATCACTCATTGTTGTTCACAGTATGTGACCTAAACATGTGCCAGCCAGGAACAATTTCCTATGTACCTAGGACTGTAAGTTTCTTGTTTTGGATGTACCTCCTGTCTACCACTTGTGATGCTTTTTTTAACATCAAAATGCACAGTCTCAACTCCCTTGAACTTATCTCAACTCTTTTTCCTTATCCTGTCTACTGTTTCTGGAGCCCAGCCTTGGGGACACTGTCAAGTTTACCCTGTTTCCTGTGCTGCCCTGAACACCCTACTGGAATTGTGTCCTAGAAACCCCAGTCCTAAGGCCATGGGCATGGCCCCTGTGTTTGCCACAGCTTTTGTGGATATTTGTTTGAAAAAACTAGCTATCAGACTACATGTCATGTATATTGAGTGGACTGACTTACAGTCCATGGCAAAGCCACAGCTGCAGCAGGGATGATGCTGGCCAGTGGGAGTTGTCCAAGAGGCGTCCTAATCATGGATCATCACTTCCTTTGGGCTCAGATTCAGAGATTTATCATTTCCTTCAGGAGCTTGGGAAGTGGGAAACTGCTCACAGCGCATATTACTGAAGCCAATTCACTATGTTTTGAAAGAACGGATCCCTCTATCCTATTTCTCTGACCTGTGACATGGTGTTGTGCTTTGGATTTTGGAAGCCTTGTGGAGGTGATGTGACTCCACACAGCTGGCTTGTCATCTGCACATCTGGGTCCCTGAGGAGCCAGTCACACTTTTGCTTCAACTCTTTCATACCAGAAATAACCTCAGTGTGGCTGCATTGTTCCTGATCACTAGCTCAGGAACCTCAGCTCAACAAGCATGGGCAGGGGCAGGCTCTGAGGGTCATGGAAGAGCCTGCTCTACTACAGTCTTGTCACTACCAGTGCCCTGTTTGCTTTCTACACAATGTTTTAGATGATAGATCCTGAAAAGATTTTGTTTTTTAAAGTGGAAGCAGCCCTTCAATATAGATGGGAGGTAACAGGGAGCAAAGGATCTGAAGATAAAGACACGTCAATGTCTTTTGCTTTTCTTGCCTACCCTTAGACATAACACAGTGTCCTCATCTTGGCTCTGGAGAAAATGCTGATCTGGGATTTGCTCACTGCCTGGTAAGAAGGCTCTGGGTTTTGCTTCAATAAATCATAGGTACTAGGTGGTGGCTGTTGGCAGGTCACTGCACACACAAGGAAGGAAAAGAAAGCACACACAAATGTGGGAACCAAGAGTGCAAGCACCAGTGTGGCGGTTGACTGAGGCTGTTGTTGTGACACATGTATGAGAGAGGAGATGGAATGAGCAACTGGTGTTGCACTGAAGGTGCACGTCCCAGGGGAGGTGGCGTTTGAGCTGGAGCATAAGTAGGAAATTGCTGGCGGAGAAGGCCAGTGTATTTGGGTAGTTAATGTTGACTGTTTTTCCATAGACTCCAAAATCTCAGTAAATTTTCACCTTTGAAGTTTATTTCTCTCACAGTTCAATACAAATCCAGTGATTTTTTTCTAAGCCATGATTTGAGATGTGTATTTTTGGTTCTCTACCATCTTGTCCTGGTGACATGGAGGGGAAGAAAATATGGGGCTTATGTACTAGCTGATAAAACTTCAGGTAGAAGTGACAGATGACATTTCTGCTCATGCTCCAGCCTGCCACTTGACTCCCCAGCCAAGACAAGGCCAGGAGGTGGGGATGTGAGCAGGTGTGTGCGGTATGTATTGGTGACCAAGGCATATGGCCACCAGCTAGAGCAGCCCAGGAGGCAGAGAAGATAGGAGTTGGAGTTGGGGAAGAGGCAGACTGATGATTGAGATGAGAAAGCCGGGACACAAAGGTCACAAGTGAGGCCGTGGTAGTGGATTCAGTGAGCAGGGAGCTTTGGGGTGTGAAGTGAGAGTGGGGCAGGAGGCCAGCCCTTGGGTCTGCTGGTAAATAAGGGGGCAGAGAGAAAGGCAGCAGCTATTGGGAGTTCTTTAGGCAGGAAAATGAAAGCCTAACTTTCTGGCACCTGTCACACGAGATCAGGGCTGACATGTGTGGTCTGCCATTGCGTGGGGATCTCTCTGTGGCCTATGATGGGACACTGTGTCCTTGGACTCGGGCAGACTCTTGCAGACTCTGATTTTCAAAATCTGTTGGAATCATTTCTCCCTGGGTTCTGAGTCCAGGGAAGATCAGCTTGGAAGGCATTTTCTGCATCAGGCATTCTCCAGGTGAACTTGCTTGTGTTTTAGCTAATCCATCCCGTGGGTCCCAGTCAAGGCTGATGGTCAAGCCCTGGGGAGTTGTCCCACTTGTCTGTTTTCTGCCAGGAGCTTTGCCCCTGGGTGACTGACTGGGCTTAGTTGTCTTTTGGAAGGAAGTGGACCAAATGGTGCCTTGAGAACTCTGAATTTTATCTCATAACAATTTGAGCTTGTAGAAGTTTGTTATGAATATTCATGTTTTGGTTCCAAAAACATAAAAGAAATTAATGAGTCTATGGGATGCTTCCTCAGGTTCTGATGAGGGTGTTGAAAAAAATCTGAATTCTGAAACTCATCTGGCCCCAAAGGTTTCAGATGAAGGAATTGTTGACCTATACACATAGCTGCTGTGCAATGAGCCCAGACTTTGAAAACCTGTTGGTCTCTGGCCTCTTCCTTTGGTGACATGATCAGCTGTCATTGCTCCAAGACCTATCTCTGCACACAGAAAACTCCATGGAATGAGGACTTTTTGGGAGAGCAGAGAGCATTTAGTCTCAGTATCTGGATTTCAGGGTTTACTAGAAGGTTCCCTTCTGCTTGTGCCTGGAGGGCTGGAACCTGCTGCAGTGAGCAGGACCACTAGCACCATGTCTGTTTCGCAGATGTCTGAGGGTCAGGGACTGTTGAGATTTTCAAGTGCCTCCTAGCTAATGGAACATGGACACACAAGTCTTCGGAGCCCGCCACCCTAACTCTAGGGAGTCTTTCCCAGCCTCAGTGGCATTCCTGCAAGGTTTTTCTCAGCTTGGAGCCATTGTCTTGATGTCAGTATCTCCTTTTATTTAGTTCACTATACTTAGCCATTAATTTGTTGTCAACTGTAGAGTTTATTAGAGCGCCTTCATCAAAATCTCTGTCCTGGTCTTGGGTGATGTGGATGGTAGACATGAAGCTGATAAACTGGGCCTTCCTGCTCTCCTGGGCATCTGCTCTGCCCCCAGGAAAGCGGGAGCAGAAATGCTGAGTGGCAAGCCCAGGCACTGTCTATGTCCTGCGCGTTGTATTTTTATCAGGTGTTACTTGTGTTGCTGAGGTCAGAGCAGCAGCATTCAGTTCATACAGCAGACAATCAGGATTGGTAGTTTTGCTTTTAAAATCTCTCTAAATTTTACTATTGAAATTTGCTTTAAGCTACTTGAGGAATCTTAGAGGGTCTGAGAAGCTCCGGGCTAGGTGTGTGCCCACTCTGCCTGCTCTGGCAGAGACAGTGCTGGGTTGTACTAAGTGCTTCTTACATAACCTCTTAGCTCTGAGAAGTATGTGTGGATGGAAGTACATCCTGTCTACCTTAACTCCTCAACAGTGAAGCCTAAGTTAATTTCTGCAACAAGCAGTTGAATACAATGCTGCTCTATAATTCTGAGGTACTGCTGACTTGAAGCTCAGTTCTGCAGAGCCTGTCTCCATAAGCCACCTGCAGCCTGAGCATCCTTGTTGGGCTTTTTTCAATAGGCCTAAGAGAGCAAGGGATTAAAGATTTTCAAGAGGGATGGGTATGCATTGGGAATGTACCTGGCTTTCAGAGGGCCAAGGGCTTTGTAATATTTGTTTGGATGGTATTCAATCCAAAAAATCTTATTTCTGTGCAAGAAAGGCATGGATTTTGTAAAAGAAGAATTGAAAATGTCTCTCAAAAGATAGGGCCCAGATCTTGCCTCTAAGGCTCTTCCTTAACAGAGCTCAGTGGAGACATATCGCCCTCCAGACATTCTCCTGCCTGGCTTCTCATCACTAGCGTGCTAACACACACACACACACACACACACACACACACACACACACACGTATGTGTGGTTTTCCTCCTCCTGTTACCTGATCTCAGTTGCAAGGCCACCTCAAGAGCCTCAGCCCTGAGCTCCCGCAGTGACCCAGGTCCAAGGTTGGGGAAGTCTGGTTCTTTTCTCTCCAGATTCCAATAAGGGAGAAGCTTGCAGTTTTCTTACACAGGTCAGAATCTTTGCACTTTCTGTATTTGCTTGTGGTTTCCAGCTGAGAGGAGAAAGTGCTTACTGGCTTGTCCAGATCAGTCATCTCCTGACTTGAATGACTATGGACAGGCTTTCCATTTAAAGCTGAACTGGAGTATCACACTGGCAGTTCTAGAGGGTGGCTAAATAGAAACTCATTCGCTTCACATCTTTTTAAATTCTTGGGAGTAAAATTTCATTGCTGATGGGAGAAGACAGGGCAGATGTCAGCACTCAGAAGCCACCCTTCGTGATTCCTTCATCTTACACCCTTGCTGGCCGTTGCCTGTAAGCAGTGCTGATGGGTCTCAATGACTGGTTCCTCCTCCCTGGAGCCTCTGGGAGTCCTAGAGGGTTGGAGGAGCAGGAGCTTCCTGCCATGGTAGTGCCAGGCTAAGCAGCATGTACATTTCTTCAAGGTGATGGGATAGCCCTTTCCAGCCATCCTTAGAATATGAAGTCAGAACTCTGTGAGGCCCTGGAAACTTTTCGGTATGCCCTGTGCATGCCAGGTGTCTTGGGTATCAGTTTTCCTAAGAGTACTCAAGACTAAGTCACCAGGCAGAGGATGTGAGACAGCAGTGGAGTCTTCTTCAGCAGGGCATTCAGGGCTGAGCAGATTCCTGACTCATCTAGAAAGGGCTTGTACCCAGAGGATCCTGACATGTCATTTTCTGTGAGGTGATATGAAACTTTCCTGCTAACCAGTAGTTTCCCAGACTTCACTATGAAAAGACTTTCTTGGAAGATGGGAACAGGCAACACTTTATTCATATAGTATATATAAAGTATTTTATATAGAACATCTACAAAAGATTTGCATATTTTAGACATACTTCTTCAAGTACAAATGGAATAGCTTTGTATTTCCACAGATGCAGCAAATATAATGTTTGGAATCTCTTCACGCTCACTTTCACTTATCACTGACTTCTCCTTGGCCCCAGTCTTCTTGCCCTCAATCACAGATAGGTTATGTTTCTCAAGTTATTGGACCGCTTCTCTTGAGGGTTTTACATGGGGGAGCAGTGTCAGGATACTGATAAGAAGGTAGGGGTGTGTATCAGTCAGGATTTTAATAGAGGAACAAGTAAAACACAAGATGTACAAATGTATAAGAAATTACAAGACTGGCTTACAGTGGTCAACCACAGGATCAGATGGGGAAGTGTGGAGAGGGTGTCTGCACACTGGAGACTGAAGGATTCAGCCCAAGGTCTGGAGCTCACTGCAGTGTTCGCGCAAGTCTGTATCAGTCAGCCAATGGAAGGGATGGAAGGCTGGTGAGTCTGCGACAGAAGGCTGAAGGATCCAAGGAAGAGTCTGTGTTGGAAGCCAAGAGAGACATCTAAGCTGACTGTGAGGACTTAAGCTCCTCCATTTAAGCTCCTCCGAGGAAGTGGACCCAACCATCCTTCCTCATTCCCCTTTGTGTAGCCTCTAAGTGCTGTGTCACTATGTGGCAGGCCCTCCCCGCCCTAGGGAGGGGCCCCCACACCCCAGGGCATGGAATCTGGAAGCCCCTCTAGCCAAGCCTTCAACAATGTACCAGCTACTACAGGGTGGGTCAGAGGTTTGCATTTTCTTTGTAAAATGGGATAAAAGATCTTTCACAAGAGGAGAAGCAGAAAAAAGAAACTTAAGAGCAGAGTGACTGTTAGGGAAGAATGTGTACATGTGGAACCTGAAGATCTCAAAATCAGGGTCTTTACCGTCATCTGTGCTGCTCACCCTTTGCAGAGTCGTCTGCTGTCCTGCGTAGCCCAGCTTGGGATTGCTGCTGTGTAGGGGAAGAGGCCATGCTGCCCTTTGCATCCTACTTCTTTGTCTTTTGTCTTTTATCCCAGCCCAGAGAGTATGGCTCTACAGCTGTTAGGGTTTGCTGCTAATATGTAGCAGGTAGCTAATGTTGGATAGTCACCCACCCCCAAGCTGAGTGGCCTTAGAAGTAAGCATCTGTTTAGTCCAGCCATCTCTGTGCCAGCTGAATGCTGACTGGTGTCAGGTAGCCTCATGAATGCATCTGTGGGTCCACCTTGGCTGGACTGTGTGACTACAGCTGGGCTCCCACTGGGTTAGCCTGCTCCGCTCCTGGTAAAAGGTCGGGTTGCTTTCTTACCTTTTGGTGTACTTTTCTGAGCCTGTTCATGTGACAACCAGAAAGTGCACAAGACCCCTTCTGGCTCAGACTGTCACTTCTGCTGCATTCTTTTACCACCCCGTATCATAAACCTCCAGACCAACCCAAATTAAAAGACTGGGCAGAAATCCATATAGCAAAAGATGGTGACACAGCGGAAGGATAAAGCCTGTGCTTTCCTTCAGCCTTCTGTCCACCTCAGCAGCATCTGCAGAGGGCAAGAAAAGCCTGCGCAGGAGTGTAGCTCTGTGCAGATGACCCCAATGCTGGGAGTGGTAGGAGTCCCAGTGGTCCCATGGCCACCCCTCTTCCACCTTTTTCTCCACTGTAGCCACCTCTCCTCCTCCTCCTCTTTATGGCACAGAGGTTTTGGGCTGTTTGACTCCGTGAGTTTTTTCCTAATTAGTTTTCTTATGTGTTTACAGTGTGCAATAGATACAGTCACTGTGGAAATTTGTACACATGCACATTACCTTTTGATCCTTCTTACTCCTCCTCCCTTGCTTTTTCTCCCTCAAAGCTTCCCTCATCCCCAGCTCCTCAAAGTCCAACTCCCTGTTTCCTAGAATCCATGATTTATTTAATGTCTAAATTACTTATACTCTGTGTTACTCATATAAGAGAAACAATGAAATATTTTGTTTTGTGTCTGATTTATTTCATTCTGTGGTAGAGTCTTAAGGTGCATCTATTTTTCTAGAATGACTCAAATGTATCTTCCTTTATGGCTGAGCAATGTTGCATTGTGCATAAATTCCGCATTTTCTTTATCAGTTCATTTGTTGATGTGTGAAGTGTGTAGGCTGCCTCCAAGATTTAGCTGAGTTGTGCTACTAGAAAAACTGGGCATGTGTGTATTTCTGTAACACCATGTTTTTTCAAACTCTTTCTTGAAGATATCCACAGAGGTCTAGTTGGGTCAAACAGAATTTCTATTTTTTAGTTTTCTGAAGAATCTCCATGCTGATTTCCATTGTGGTGGCGCTGGTTGCTCCCCACTCCAACAAGCTACAGCCTGGCCAGCATTTGTTTCTTGAGTTCATGATGATAGGTTTTTTTTTTTTTTTTCCTGGAGTAAGATGGAATCTCAGCGTTCTTTTGATTTGTATTTTTCTAATGACCAAAGATGCCAACTACATTTTTATGTATTCATTGGCTATTTGTACTTGTTCTTTTGAGTAGCATCTGTTCATTTCAGATACCCAGTTTTTGATTGGGTCCTTTATTTGGGAAGGAGGCATCTAATATTTTTGAGTTCTTTATGTATTCTAAATATTAGTTTGAGGAGTGGCTGGCATTTGTTTTCCATTCCGTAGGTTGTCTCTTTAGTCTGTTGGCTGCTTACTTTGCTCTCCAAAAACTTTAATTTGATGTGATGTATTGATTGTTGCTTTCTTGTGCAAGTAGGATTCTGTTCAGAAAGTCCTTATCTATATGCTCAAGAATTTTACCTTCCAGCCAATTTATTCCTTCTGTTTTAATATATGTAAGTCTTTGATCTATCTGGATTTGATTTTAGTGCAGGATGAGTGATATGGATCTAGATGCCTTGGTTCTCTGGGTGGGGGAAGGATAAGAGATGGCCTAGGAGCAGTGCCTGGGCAGCCCTGCATGCAGCAGTGCAGCAGTCCCCCTCTCGTGAGTCTGGGTGTGCCATTCGTATTGTTAAGCTCTGGGTCACTGAGACAGAGGCTGATCCAGCCAAGGTTCCCTGTGGTCCAGCTTAACTAGGTACATTCTGCATGGGCTGTGGGGCGCTGGCCCAGTTAATAATCAGGTATTCTTTTACTTTGCTCTGTGAACATGTCTAGGCTATCTGCCATTCAGATTTTCCTGAATCTTCTAACTAAACATAATAGCTTGAAGTAGTATCCACTGTTACTGTTTTAACTCTTATTGTTAAGTTATTTTTTACTCACTAGTTGAGTTCATCTTAACAGCCTTGTAAAATAGTTTGAGCAAACGTCTTTACAGTGCTACTGATACCTCTGAGCTCAGAGAAGTAAAAAAAATTGTTCAGGATTGGACAACCAGGAGGCAAGAAAGCCAGATGAGCGTAGGGGCTATTGGCTTCCAATCACATGTTCTTAGCATGCTTTCCTCTCTGCTGTGTGAGGCCTCCTTCATGACAGGCAACTTCTGCTTCCACTGCTGACCATCCTTGTTGTCACCATCAGCAATAGCCTGAGGATCTGACGCTTCCTGTGAACCAACTGGAGGGTGGTAAGCACTCAGCCTGCCACTAGGTCAGCCCTGACTTGTTTGCATCCATCTGAGGGGTTTTCTTGCCCACCCAACAAAATGCCTCTCAGCTACCAATTTCCCTCTCTTGGGTTCTCTTAGCATTCAAGGCCACTCATAAGCCTTGCATCTAAGATACTTCCACAGATCAGAGAAGCAGTTGGAAGAGAAGGCTGTTCCATCTTGGCATGCTCTTTGGCTGACAAGGACACTGAGTGCTGAGTCTGGGATGACGGTGCTAGGGAGAACTGGGAACACAAGAGAGGGCAGCAATGAGGGCTGCCTGGGTTGCTTTGCTTTGCAGGCAAGCGATCAATGGTGGACTCTGGGGAGTGCTCCCTGCCTCAGGAGTTCTGCCTGGGACTGTGATCACTGCTTGTGAGCCTTTTCTGAGGCACTCAGCTTAAAGTGAGTAAGTGAGTATTTGTTCAGTGATGACTATAGGAAAAATCTTGCCACTTTCTTGAAATAATGATAGGAAAACAGCACTCCTGTGTTGTCAACACCTGCTTAGTCCATGGTCTGGTGGCCAGAGCTGAGGGTGACTGACCCTGAAATATCCTCTGGACCACTTTCATGGACACTTGTTGCAGCCCCCAGCTGAGGCCCTGTCCCAATGCTGTTTGAACTTTGTTTGCAAAGGGATTTGCCAAGACAGGACATCATGGCAAAGGGGGCTGTTTGGGGTTGAGCTGTGCCTGCCACACAGATTTGTCTCAGTCCTAGCCTCCAGAACCTCAAAATGTGATCTCACTTAGAAATAGGGTCTTTACAGAGTCACACATTACAATGAAGGCTCCAAGGTGGACTCTGATTCACCATTACTGGTATCCTTATGAAAAAAGAACATTTGGCTGCACAAATTTTAGGGACAAACACAGAGAAATGATGAGGGAAAATGGGGAAGGTGGCTCTTTGAAGGTGGAGTGGATGAGCCAACGCTGCTGGGGACAGGCCCCACAGTTGGTAGGAAAGGAGGGGCTTGGTCCTGCCCACTCTTTCCCATTTGCTCTCTTGCACTGGGAGACAGCAGCTTTCTGTTGTTTTGAGCCCCTCTATTTTTATTCATTTGTTGTGGCAGCACTGGGAACCCAACACAGGACAGTGGGGCAGGACAGCAGCAGCTCTCCCTCCACTGAGCAGCACAGTTCATGGCTGGGAGCCAAAGCACTTCAGGGCTTGACTTTGTCCTCAGGCTTTGTTCCCCAGGCATGCACCACCAGGACAGATGTCCCAGCAGGATGAAATGGGGATGGCAGTGGCCATGCATCCCGTCACCATGAGGTCCTGTGGGATTCCACAAGGGAGTTCTGGGCCAGGGGCACAGTGAATGTGGTGGGAGGATGAGGAACAAGGAAAGGTGGCCTAGTTCGGGGGTACCCCCATCTGTTGGGTGAACGAGGTCAAGTTAAAGAGAAGTCATGTGGCCAAGCAGAAACATGGACACACTTGGTTTTAAAGTCATGCCATGTCTGGGGTGTGGCTCTGGTAGACTGCATAGTTAGCAATCCTGCTAAGCAGTCATGAGGCTCTAGATTCAGTAGCTAGCACCAAAAGCAGCCATAGGTGGCTTCCGTGGCCTCGTATCTATCATCCCCTTCTGCACCTTCTCTAACCAGGAAGTCCACTGCATGGCACTTGGCACAGAGGAGTCGCTGGCCCGGAAGTACGTGGTGCCTCATGTCTAACTGGGGCTCTGCTTGGGAGGGACCCTGCTTCCAGCCCACTGCAGGCCAGAAGCTGCTGTGCCTGGGCCACCCCAGAAGTAGGGCCCACATGCTGTTCTGCTTCCACGGTGGTCTTCTGGGTCCTGCACCTAAGGCTCCAGCTGCTGAGCCTGGATATGGAGGCAGCTGCTCCAGGGAGCACAACTCAGGACAGTTTTTTTTTTTTTTCCTGGTTCATTTCTTATGACTATGAAAAAAGAATAAAAAGAAGAAAGCTAGGAGACATTACCTGCTATCAGTAAAATAAAAAAGAAAAATCGAATATTTTGTTTTACAAAGCACTTTTGTTCTTTTGGTGCTAGAACTCTCCCGGGACCAGGGGAAATACCTAGGAGAACTAACTGTTAGCCTGCAGCTCCTAGGGGGGAGTAGGACAGACCATTAAGAACTAAGTGGGGGAGGGACTGTCCAGCTGGGAGGAAAACAGGTAGAGGGCTCTGAGGTCATGACAAAGGAGTGCGGATGTTCCCCTTGACAGATCTGGCTTCTCTTCTTCAAGAGTAGATGGAGCCACTGGAATTTGTGTTTGTTCCAAGCTGAGTCCTGCAGTTCAGAAGGGCTCAGAACACACTTGCTGTCAGCTAAGGAGGGAGTCCGGATTCTGAGTTGTCCAAGGATTGGCTGTGCGCACCACAGCCAGGCCACACCTGAAAGCCTTCTGGATGCACAGACCTGTCCACAGAGCCGCATTCATTCTCAGAAAGTCATTTTTATGAAGCTAGAGCAAACCAGAGAATTTTTCACTTAACACAAGTTTTTCTGCTCTTATTTTAAAATTGTATCTGTGGTTGCCCAAGACTTAGTTTTTTCATATTTGCAGCTGAAGTCTTGATGATTTTTCTTGCCTCCCAGCTGCCCCCAGCAAGATCATTAGAGGGTTGGATTATACCCTCTGCACTGCAGTACAAAATTCCTGTCATTGGCAAGGGCTTTCCTAAAAAAAGCAAAAGTACACAGCAAGAAAATAAGAAACATTGGGAGAACCTTGGCTTATCTGAGCTGGGACACAGAGGGACAGTGGCCAGGTGAGTCAGGGTGGGACGAAGACCCTCTCACAGAGAAAACTAATTGGAGGAGGGAGTCTGTGTGGGCCCCTGCTCATTGGTGTTCTGCCATGTGGCATATGGCAAATGAGGCAGATGCTCATACAGATGTGCTACTGTGTTTGTAACGTGGTGCTTTGCTAAGTGCTCTCGGGTAGAATGGTGAATGGTCCAGGGATGCAGCTGTAAGTTGATTTTAAAACAAAGATGAACTTGTAGCCAACACATGCCTAAAGTTGTGTGCTCTCTTCAGCCTTCCTTCTGGGTGAGATAGCCACCATAGAAAAGTTGCCATCCTGGGCTTAGGGCATGAGGGGCTGGGACATAGAGACCTTGCATACCACACTGGACAAACTGTGGACTGCACATGTCGCTGCAGGACAGTGCAAGATGTGGGGTCATGAGTAGGCTGGATTCTCCTTTCCATACCAGGTGCCCTAAGGGCCACACAATGAGAGGTGTACCTGCCATGCCTGGCCAGGGACTGTGGGAGTCATCTCAGTTCCTTGGGGGCAGTAACAAGGGGTTTCAAGAGTTTTCCCATGTTTTAAAAGTTCTTTGTCAAGGTGACCAGCCCTGGGGCAGGTAATCTGCATTACAATGTAAGGAGGGGAGAGAGGCTAGCCAGTTGCCACAGCTCTTGGCCCTCCCTTTGCTCTTGCTGTTTTCTGTCACCATGAACTACTGCCCTTTGCCTTGTGTCTCTCACCATAGAGCCAGCTGAGTATGGACTGAAATCTTCACTAACTGTGAGCTAACCAAACCTTTCCTTCCTTAATTTTGGGTGTCAGGTGTTTTGTTTCAGCAATGAGAGAAAATTAATGGAGACAGTCACTTACCTTAAAAGAACTTCTGAAGTTTGAAAAAGAATGGCTGGTAGAGATCTCTCCAGCTTCCTTACTTCAACTCCTGGAGTGTAACGGGGTTTGCAGGTGCCCAGAAAAATGCCAAAACAGGGGTGCTTTGTAGAGAGAAGCTCATTGTACTGCTGGAATCAATATTGTTTTTCAAGACCAACTTCCCTCTGAAAGGGGGATATTTCTGACAGGCTACCTTGCTTCACAAAGGCTTTTGTTTGAGAACAAGCAATCTGGTTTGCAAACAGAAGCATTTGACAAAATTTTGTTTTTGTTTGCAAACTCTGCATCTGGTAACAAGGCTGGCTGCAGCTGCCTTTCCCCCATGAACGTGGACGTGGCCATCTTTTCCAGAATTGTGGAATGAATTAAATTTGCAAACTGAGGTACTGCTGTAGTTTCTTGTTCTATATATTTTACAATATTTTTAGGTTTGCTTTTGTTTCTTTAAGTATAGTATGATGAATGTGATTATTGTATGTATCTAAAGCATACCGATAAATTCATTAGGACAATAAAAGAAAATTTAGGGGACAGGGCAATGGCTCAGTGGAATAAGTGCTTCCTTGGCAAGGGCTAGGGCAAAGGCCTGAGTTCAATCCCTGGTTCTGCTAAAAAAAAAATAAAAAATAAATAAATAAATAAATAAATAAATTTTTTTAAAAAAGAAAATTTAACTCAGCCTAGGCAATGTAGCAACTCAGTGGGACCCTGTCTCAAATGTTAAAAAAATTTTTTTTTTTTTTTAGAACAGGTCTTGCTATGTAGTTCAGACTAGTCTTGAATGCACAGAGATCTTCCTGCCTCAGGCTTCTTAGTGTTGGGATCACAGGTGTGTGCTACCATGCCCGGCTCAGGAATCTTTTTTTTTTTTTTAAGCTAGGGACATATCTTTTTGCAAAGGTTTTGGATTCAATCCCCAGTACCAAGTAATAATAATGTTATCACACTTTTTTGCTGCCTATTTCTTCATCTATAAGATAGGGTTAATAAATATTTATAAATACATAGCAAAGATTAAATGAGTTCACATATCTCAGGGGCTTAGTTTAGTGCTTATCAATCATCATCAATCTAGAAGAGTTCTTTCAATATTCTGGATACTATTTCTGTGTCAGGTTTTACATTTGAAGTACCTTCCCAAATGTCTACAGTTGATCTTTTTGTTTTATTTGTGATATCTTTTGTTATGGAAGAAAAAAATGAATACTAATATCATGAAATTTTAACCTTATTTTTTCTGAGCTAAGAATTCTTTTGATATCCCAAGGACATAGGGAAAGTCAATTAACATGTATTTTCTTCTAATATTCCAAAGTTTTACTTTCCATTTATAGAGACTTTAGTTCACCTGTGATGTAAGATAGGGATCCAGTTTTCTGGTTTCTGTATGAATAACCAATTTTCCACACATCATTCACTGAATAGTCTGTTGTTTTCTAATTATACCTTCATCAATTAGTGTCTAAGTATATGAAAAAAATAATAAACTATATATTGCTTTATAACCCTCTTTAAACTTTAAGTATTTAAATATGCATCTGTCTATATCTCCTGTATTTTACCTTTGGGTGCTGCCTATGACATCTCTGTCTTTATAGGCTTGGTTATCTTTGGCTGTGTACTGACCACTATCTTATGTAGTTAGGAGATATTTCTGAGGCCTAGTCTACAGACACTTCCCTATAGATAACATAATTGTGTGTGTGTGTGTGTGTGTGTGTGTGTGTGTGTGTGTCTGTCTGTCTGTCTGTCTGTCTGTCTGTCTGACAGACAACAGGGCCAGCCTGCGGTTCTGTACCCACAGGGACAGTCTTGCTTCTTTCTCCTTCGCCTGTGGGCGTGGTGGGCGGGTTGTCTCTCGGTGCATTGTTACCTGGGAATGGTTCTGACTCTTTCCCTTATGAGTCCCCTGCCAGACTCTGCCTTGGGCAGCCCTGCTCTTTTCCTTCAATTCTCTGACCCCAGTGGCTACAGTAGTGTGTACACAGGTATCTTCAGGACAAAACAACTTATTTTGTCTCCTTTGGGTCTCATTTTCTCTTTTCCTTACTGTTTTACCTAGACAGTTCTTATATTGTCACCATTTGGGAAAATAGTGAAATACTTATGTGACAAATTTAAGTTGCTCTCTTTCGCTTCTATGGGAGAATTATTCAAAATAACTTACCTGACACTGTCAGGGGCAGAAGTCTTTCTTTGATTCTAAAGAAATTGTAATTCTTTTAATTTTTAAAAATTATTTATTTATGTATTTATTTGGTGCAGGGTCTTGTTATGCAGCTGGACTCAAGTGATCCTCCTTTCTTAGCCTCCCCAGAGCTGGGATCACAGGCATGTGCCACCATGCCCAGTTTTGGTGACAAGCACAGTGCTCGCCACTCTGACATGGCAGAGGGCCGTCACCCAGGAGAAACAGCAGAGCAGGGCAGGCCGAGGGCAGTAACCTTCTTTGGCCCCTTATATTTTATCCAGGCTAGTGAGGAGTGTTCACACCCGAGGTGGAGCCCCCTTATTTCTAGCATCACACCTTTTCAATCACAGTATCATATCCGTAGTTCCAGCATCACACACTCTAGATCCGGCCACCCTCAAGAAGCCCTGCCTATGGCTGATGAGATTTTGGGGAGACAGCTAGATGTAAGCCCTACAGACAAGCTGCCCAACCTCTCTAACATTCAGATTCTCAACCTCTGTATAAATGGTTGTGGAAACTAGATAAGGTAATAGATAATAACTTTATTCAATCCCTCACACATGGGAAGCCTTTATTAATTGTAGTTTTTTATTGATAATATTGTTCTAGTCACATTACTCTATCACAGGCTCTTTTTCCTATTAAAATACTTTAATTGATACCCACATGCAAAGAATGAAGTTGGATCCCTGCCTCATACCACCACCAAAGTTAACATAAAACAATTTGATCTAAAACTGTAAAATTCTTAGAAGAAACTAAAGTATAAATCTTTATGACTTTGGGTTTGACTATAATTTCTTAGATATGAGACAAAAAACCCAGAAGTAACAGAAAGAAAAGTTTTATCAATTAGATACCATCAAAATTAAAAGCATAAGTGCTTTAAAGGAAATTCTAGGTTTGGATCTAGGTTGTTCCCCCCAACTCTCTTGCGTGGAAGATATTTGGATTATGGGACACTGTACTTCTTAGAATTAATCCACTGACATGTTCAGCGCTAAATATGCTGTTAGGAGGTAGGTCTGGTGGGAAGAGATGGGTCACTGTGATGTGACTCAGAAGAGCGTATCACCCTTCTCGGCTCCTATCTTACTGTCCGCTTCCTGGCAGCCACGAATTGCGCACCTTTCACCACCAGGCTCTTCCACCATGTGATATTGCCTGGGAGCCAACCAGCTATGGACTGAACTCTCAGAATTGTGAGCCAACATAATCTCTCCTCCTTCATGTTACGGGTGCTGGGTATTTTGTCTCAGCAACAAGAATGTGACTGAGACAGATGCTGTCAAGAAAGTGAAAATATAGCCAGAAAATGAGAATGTTCTTACAAATTGTGTATCTGATAAAGAACTTGCATCTAGAATGTAACTCATTAATAAAAAAGATAACAATATTTAAAATGGGCAAAGGTTCTGAATAACATTTGCTCCAAATGTCCAATAAGCACATGGAAAGATATTAGCACTTTTACCATCAGAAAAATGCAGTTTAAAACCTCAGTGAAATTCACAACCACTGGGATGGTTGTAAGAAAAAGCAGCAAACAAAAGGTAGAGAATAAATTTTGGTGAGGATGTGGGGGAACCGGAATCCTCTTACACTGCTAAGGAATGTAGAATAGAAACAGACTCTGTGGAATGTACTTGGATAGTTCCTTCATAAGTGAAACACAGAGATGCCATGTAACTAGCAATTCCCTTTTTAGGGATTACCCAAGAAAAATTAAAATGTGTCCACCCAACTTATAAAAAATATTCATCATATTATTTTGTATAATAGCAAAAATAGAAACAACCTAAATGTCCATCAGCTTATGACTAGATAAAGGATATGTGGAATGTCTATCCAGTAGAACATTATTAAAAATAAAATGAAATACTGACAAATGCAACAAAGAGCATGAATCTAGAGACCATGCTAAGTGAAGGAAGGAGACCATAAAGAACTGCATCATGAATGATTCCATTTATATGAAATGTCTCGAACAGACAGATCTATTATTGAGGGCCCCTGCAGTGAGGCCCCAGTTTCCTGCAAGGTGTTATGGTGCATGGCGAAGAGAAAGAGCAAGAGACAAATAGCAGTGAAGCAGGGACCTGGGGTGGCCAGTTCATGGGGAACAAAAGGCCGTGAAGCAACCAGAAGCTCAGTATTTACTGGTCACATTTACGTTGAGGAAAACGATGAAGGATTATGGCTGGATGCTAGACAAGTAGCTGGGCTGGCAGGGCTTGCAGAAGGGAACAGAGCATTCTTGTGAAAGGAACAGAACAGCTGGATTTAACTTGTGGTTAATAAGTAGCCTGTTTTGTGGTCAGTTCTGCCAAGGAATTTTCTCTGAAGTCAACCAGGCTTTAGTGGAGATGTATCTTAGCCCCACAGTCTCACAGCCCACTTAACAGAGCTCCACTGTAGCTGTTGGCGAGGAGACATGCTAGCTCAACATGCCGCCTGCTTGCTGCCATGGGCAGGTACACAGCCTTGCCCACGCTCACTATTCAAACCACAAGCCAAGTTAGGGAGATCACCTCTATACATCCTGCACTGCTCACAGGTAAACACAATCACACTTGGGTGCGGGGGAGGGTGACGTGGCAGTCCTCCACAATCCATATAAGAAACAGACTAGAGTTACCTAGAAAATGGGGGATAAGGGATGTAGAGTAAAGGCTTGATATGTACGTTTGCATAATCATGTGAATAAACCAAAAGCTCATAACTAGTATACATAAATAGGTGAAATATGTCATATCTGAACGTAGCTTAATAAGACATTAAAATAGTATAGAGCTAGATGATAAATGGTCTGTTGTGTTTCTTCTGTTGGTCCCTCCATCTGTTTGTCCACCCATCCACTCATCTGCACATCTGCCTGCTTATGCGTCTCTCAACACATTCACCCACTTACTTCCCTTTCTTTCTATCCTCCCAGCTCACACCATCCCATTTTCTCCTCCTCCTACTCTATCAATCAGAAAAAAAAATAAAATAAAATAACTTTACTCATCAGTGAAAGACTTGGAGTCATGCTCGACTTTTTATCATGCTAGTTTGGTATTTCTGGTGTCTGTATGCTTTCCCTCTTAGCATAAGGTGACTTTTCTAGGCTCTCCAGAGGAAAGGCTTTTCATCAATCCACCCAGAAACAGATGGAGGCATAGAAGTGCTGGCATGGGGAATTTGATGCATAGCCAAGGGCTTGCTAGAGCAGCAGGAACACCTGGCCTGCACCTCACCTCTATGAGTGCTCAGAATGATGTAAAGGAAATTTTCTGCTTTTGTTTATTTGCTGTGACAGCTCAGTATTAAATATGTCTGACACTTGTGCCTGCCTTCTGTCTGTGGCTCAGTGTGGGTCTGGTGCTGGGTTGCTGCGCTTCTCGTTATTTACACAATGCTGAATGACGTCAAAGTTGACCTGGTCTAAATAGCTTCTTTAGTGAGACTCTGGCCCTTTACACCATCAGCCATTTGCTGAACTTCCACTACAGTTGATTCATAACTTTATGGTCTGTCAGTCAGCATTGCCTGGGAAGCTTATTGCAGACACCTATGCCCCGACCTGTTAAGAGATGCTGATTTAGTAGGTCTAGGGTAGTATTCAGGAGTTTGCGTTTGAAAGAGCTTCCTTAATGACTGTTGGTATATGTTCCTGTATGGAATATTCCTGTATGGCAGAGAGATACTCTGCTATAATTGATCTACTAATAGCTGCAATAGTTAGCAATATAGGAAACTTATTTCCCCACTAGTGTCCAAATGGTGCCCATTTCTTAAAGCCTGGAAAGAGTTGGTCCACGGCTGAAGTCCAGGCAGTATGTTGCATATGAGTCCCTCCCACTACACTGAGTGTGTGGACTCTAATGTGCTCTGAAATTCTTGAAGGAAATAGGAACCTAGCCGGGTAACTTTCACGTTGCTGGTGATATCCACAATCCAGATGAATTTATCCCAATAAGCATCATCTGGGTTTAGAAACATACAGCATATCAAATTTTTGCCTTTCCTAAATTTGCTTGATTTGATACTTGCATTTTTGGCACTACCAGGAATAGACCTGAGGAAAAGGACTGATTGGAGCCCCAGGCAGGGTAGGAAGGACGTTGGCAGCGGTGAAAGCTGCTCTCTGAACACAGATAGCTGAGTCCTTCCTCGGAATGCTGCAAGGTCTGTGTATGCATCAGGATGTGGTATAGACTCGTGATTTCCTCATTAGGGCACTAAGTTCATCTCCATCAAAGTGCCTTTGTGGAAACCCTAGTTACATGAGATTATATTTTTAAAAAGTTTTAATGAACACATTCACAATTTTCTTGTCTAGTTCTTTTGAAATATGTGATGTTATTAATAGTAATCACCCCACTGTGGTGGGGTGCGCCCTTATTTCTGCTGTCTGTACTATCCACCTTACCCTTGCTGGCCTCTGATATGTGCAATATCTACAGTTTGAGGTAATAGAATTACCCTAATGTGGTCCTTAACCATTATTTACATGTGTTAAAATATCACATCACCCCACAAAATGTAATATGTCAATTATGAAAACTTTAGGTCAAGACCAGCTGTCCTTAACTCAAGACCTTCACATTCAAAACATCATTAACAGGCAAGGGCACAGGAGGCCTAACTGAGTTACAGAAAACAGGAAAAAGTCCTCAGAAACATCTTGCATATGTACCCTGTCTTGGACATTTTCCTCGTTGCGGGTAGAGAAGAGCTGGGAAGATACTGTACCTAACATCTACAGCTTCAAAGAGGAGAGGTTCATTTTGGTTCAAGTTTTAGTCCATGGTCAGCTGGCTCCATGGCTGAAGGGCCTGGGCAGAGGGAAGCTGTTCATGTCATGGCACCCAGGAGGCAGAAAAAGAAAGAAAGGAGGACATTGTGGGGGAGGAGGTCATACCACCTTCTAGGTCATACCGCCAGTGGCCTGCCTTTAACCAAACCCATCTTCTGATAGCACCTCTGTATCCCAGTCACCTCCCACAAATCCTGTCTCTGAGCACATGATACTCTTCAGAGACATTAGATCTAAACTATAACATTCTGTTCCTGGCTCCCAAAAGACTCATGTGAATCTCTTCATAAAAGTGCCTTCACCAAGCATGATCAAAAAAGCTAAAGAAGGTCACCGCATACTTGTTAAGGGAAAACTGCAAGAGGAAGAGATAACCATAAATATACATGTACCAAAAATGCATTTAATCCATCTAAGTGTCACTGAAGTCTTAATAGTTCCAACATTATTGAGTTCAAGTTCAAAGTCTCCTCTGAAACTTAAGGCAAACTCCTAGCTATGAGCCCTGTAAAAATCAAAAAGGTAAACACTGCTGACACAGACAGAATGGCATAGAGCAAACATAGGAAAACTAGGTGATAGAAACCAATGACCAAGGTAAGAATGAAATGCAGCAGGTCAAACATTAGTCCATGTTGCTCCTTGTGCAGCACCCAGGGGCCAGATGTGAACCCAAGGGCATAGGCAGCCGCACCCATACAGTATTGTCAGCTGTGACTCTCGGGGTTTCTCTTAGAGAGGCTTCATGCACTGCCTCCTTCTGTCCTCAGTGAACATTATGCATCTCTGGTATTTCCAACTTCCTGTGGTCCCCACTATAGTTTTGGCTTGACCCTAATGGCTTTACTTATTGCCCTGTCAAAGGAATACTGCTTGGCCTCCCAGCCTTCCTTCTGAGATCTGGTGGAAGCAGGCCAAGGTCTGCCACCAGCTCGGTCAGTACTAGAGCTCCCTGAATCATCACTGCAGAGGTTTCTGAGTTCCTGGTTGGCTAAGTTCTGGAAAACTCTTTCTGGGGGTGGGATGAGGGTGGGGCTGCGTGAACTAGGGCTCTCTTCTCAAAGTAGTCTTTTACTTTTTCAGGGTGAAGGATGCGGTCTTGCTGGTTCCTGGGATGCTTTATTGTCTTGGCTTCTTTTTAATGATAATCTTTCAATAACCAAACTCTCCTCTGCTCTATTTTTACAGGCTTGTTCTTTTTTGCAAAATTAAACAATTTTAGTGGGCTTTTTAGATGGGCTTTTCTGCTCGTGTTTCTCAGTATAAATCTCACTAAAAGAAACAAGTAATGTCTGTGTGATAGTTTGAACTATCAAACTATAGTTGGGCTGTTTTGAAATGTCCTTTGCCAAATTAGTGTTCTGCCTTTAAGTTTTCTGCAAAATTGCAGGACCTCAGCACAATCTCAATAAATTTTCTGCCAAAGCTTAACACACAGGGCCTAGAGTCCAGCTGCCAGCAGTGTTTCTGCTCCTAACTGGAACCTCTTGGGCCTGGGACACCTGCGTTTCTTTATCCCCCACCCCCCCTTTTTTTTTCAGTATTTTACATTTTTGAGAGTGTCTTGCCATATAGTTCAGGCAGGCCTTGAATGCACTATATAGCCCAGACTGGCCTCACACTCATGGTTATCCTCCTGCTTCGGCCTCTGAGTGTCGGGATTACAGTTGTGCACCACCACCGTGGTACCACGCCTGGCTCTCCCATCTGCATATCTATCAACATTCTGGTCTGCTGAGTTCCAGCCTGAATCTCTTATCAAAGTTAGCTGACAACTTTCTGGAGCATCTCCAGTCAGCATCTTCAAGCCAGTTCCAAAGGCTTCTACCCTACACAGTCTGCTACAGTCACAGCAAAGAGCTTTCTTCTCTGGTACCAAAATCTACCTTAGTCACTTTTCTCATCACTGAGACCCAATACCCAACACCTACAACTGAAAGGAGTCTCATTTGGACTCGTTTCAACCCTTGCTTGGCCTACCCCAAAGAAGAAGGCATGGTGGAAGGGCCGAGGTGGAAGGAAATTGCTCAGGCTATGGTGGCCCTAGAGAGAAGCAGAGAAAGAGCGCAGAGCCAAGAAGAGAGAGGGATGCTTCCAGGACCCTCCCTCCCCCAGTGGCAGGCCTCGAACAAGGCCATGCCTCCCAATAGCAAGTCAGTTATAGCACCACAGTAATCAATTAGCTTCCATAAACTCCATCTCTTACTGCACAAAGCTCCTGGGGACATTAGCTATAAATCATAACAATATCACTATATATACAGTCAGACCTTGATACTCAACTTCTTTGACCTTCCTTGAATTAAGTACTGGACACATGTTGGTGCAAAAATTTTGTCCCAGCACTCATTTGTTTGCTATTCAGTCTGCAGACTAGAACTTGTTGAATGCCTTGTGACAGACTACCCTGTCTAAGCCAACACATTTTGTTGTCATTTTTGGCACTTGTGTGTCTCCCAGAACCAATTAATGATGAATATCTAGGTATACTGTAGTTTGCAATGCATTTTCATTTACACTCTAATCCTCTGATACAGATCAAACTAAACTTCAGGTAAAGGACCTGTCAACCCACTTTCTTAGTAAGTAACAGAGCTGGAATTAGAGCTCATGCCACCCAGTTCCTTCTTCAGTGTCGTGTTCACCTCATCTCAACACTGAGAGAATGCTGGGCCTCATTCAGTTCAGACAATTGCCTGCACCTAATAATATACAGGAATTCTCCTTCCCTGTTCTTTAGATTATGAATGATCAGCTGCTGGATGCTACCTGAGACATGCTATGTGTAGATTGTCAGGTGGGTACCAGGGAGAGAGAGGGGCAGGGGAGAGAGAAGGAGAGGAAGAGCGAATGGGAAGGGGAGGGGAGAGAGAGGAGAGAGAATGTATTCTGAGGAGGAATTGAAGTAGAACATCCCTTCACTTGTTTTACAAACCCAGGAAGACTTCCAACAATATAGATTTTATTTTTCCATTTAAAAAGTAGCACTCCACTTTTTGAACTTTACACACAGGAAAATGCACATGTCTTATGTGTATAGCATGGTGAAATTTTACAAGTTGAGCATACCCATTTAGCCATTCCCCAGCATCTACAAGTTTCTTCCTGTGATCTCTTTTACATATAGCATCCCCTGGGTAAACAACTTCAATATCCACCTTCCTGATATCTAACTAATAAATGCCTGTGTTTGAACTTCATTTAGGTAGAATATTAAGGTACTGTTGTGTAGGTTGCTTGTTTTGAAAATGCAAATTTGCATCTTGATTGATACATTAGGGAATAACTTGAGCATAATGCAATTTAGTATTTGTTTATGCAGTTTATTCTCAGGAAACTAAGTGAACCAGAAAACTGTGGCCCTCTGAACTGAGCCCACAAGAAACATAAGACATATACAGCACCCGTCACATCTCTGCAGTGTGCTGTAGCCACAGCCGCCCATAGCCAGAGTCACTACTCCTTCAATTGTTTATAGCACCTCTTCCGCTACTTTTCAATAACTGGCAAGCTGTACTTTTGACGCCCATGTACATAGCATACTTCAAGTCTTTTTCAACATAAATCACTATTTTAGTATGTATCCTTTTTTTTTTTTTTGGCAGTACTGTGGATTAAATCCAGGGCCTCTAAAGTCAGCTACCTTCACAACCCCCATTTTTAATTTTACTTTGGGATGGTGTTTCTAAATTGCCCAGATTGGGCTTGGACCTGCCATATTCCTGTCTTGGCCTTCTAGAGTGCTTGAGGTGCAGTTTTGCACCATGACCCCTGTCTAAGCATTTCTTATCCATTTTACTTGTGTAAAATTGTCCTAACATTTTGACCAAATTTCTAAATATGTCACTAGTCAAGCCTTTGATCCTTGTGTCCCTAGTGCTTTTTCATAAGCTTTGTGACTATAGTAGTTGCATCAATTTGCATAATGTAGTGTTTTTTACAGACACATTCTTATTTCTCTCTTGTGTATGACTTCTTTCAACATTATATTTAAAAGAACCCTTAGTGCTGTCCCTTCCCAAACTTGGAATTATAAGTTCTCTTAATTTTAACTATTATGTATATGTTTAATGTTTAATTATGATTTTAATTTGTATTTCCTTGACAACAATAGATTTCAATATCTTTTGATACGTTTCCTGAACATTCAGATACTGCCCTTAGTGAAAAGTCTCTACAAGTCTTTTATTCCCTTAAAAAAATGAGGGCTGAGGAGATAGCGCAGTAAAATAAGTGCTTGCCTGGCAAGTTCAAGGTCATGAGTTCAATCCCCAGTACCACAAAAAAAAAAAAAAATTGAGTTAATATCTTTTTTATCCCCTTCTGTCTTGTTTACTTTTCTCCCACTGCTGAGACAAAATACCCAATACCCAAAATTAAGGAACAGAAAATTTATTCAGCTCACAGTTAGTGGAGGTTTCAGTCCATATGTGGCTGGCTCCAAGGCAGAGTGGCACATGGCAGAGGGCGGTAGCTCATGGCAGTTGAAAAACAGCAGAAGGGGAGAAGCAGCAGAGAGCAAGCCTTTTCCCCTCCCTTATATTGTATGCAAGCTCCCCACACCAGGGTGGGTACAGTACTCGCACTCATAATCCAGCATTGGACCATGAATCAACCAAAAACTCGACAAGTCTGCGCACCTGATAACTGCATGAGGCACTGGTGAGGTGCCTCACACAAACATGTGTGCCTCATTGGTGAGGTGCCTCACCAACACAAACCATGACGCCTTCCTTAGAAGTCTATATACACGAGATAGCTAAGATAATTGTGCTACTAATTTCTATTAGCTCATTGAAAGGAATAGTTAGTGATTATATTGTTTGGTCAATTTTACATGCTTGTATCTGATAATATGAGCAACTACCTTGAAGATAACAACAGGGAATATTACAACCATTGTTAATTTCCTATCATCTTGTTTTGAAATTCTGTATCCTTTTATTGAGGCTTTTTCTCTCTTTAAAATTAAAGAAAAAATCAGTCCATTCCTTTTTTCCTCTTGAATGACAAGCAGTCTTTATATGTTCTATGTTGAAGTCTCGTATTGATTTTATGTGTTGTAAATAAGTTCTGCCACTCTGTGCCTTCCTTTTCTTACTCTTTGGGTAGTGTTGGGAGTTTTTATTTTCATGAAGTCCTTTCCTTCAGCATTAGTACTTTCTCTGTGCTTGTGAAGAAGTCTTTACTCAAGGTCATGAAGATAGCATTCTATGAACATTGCGCAGCTTTTACTTTTTGACTCCTCTCACTTAAATCTGTAATCCACTTGGAAGTAATTTTTGTGTGATATGAGACAGAGATATTTGGGGGTGCTCTATTTGAATATTAGATTCACCCAGAGCTGTCAATGAAATGATCATCATTTCTGCACAGACCTGCAATGCAGTCATAGTCATAAATCATAGTCATAATCAAAGATCTGTTTATCTTTTATTAGGCCAATACTTCATGGTCTTAGTGTGGTTTCATAATTCTTGTTACTGCTAATGTAACCACCTTTGTTCTTCAACATTGTTTGGTTACTGTTGGATCTTTGAGTTTGGAAATATCTTGTCAGTATCTACAAAGAAAATAATAATTTAGTTGGCTTTAGACTGGCATCACATTGGATGTGTATATAAATTTAATGAAAATGGGTAGCTCTACAATATTGGTGTATCTTTTGATTTATTTAGAAAACAAAGAAATGCAAAACTAACAGTCAGTATTAATCTTTGCCCCATTGTGAAAGAAATTATTTATATGAATGGGGAAATGACTGGTCCATTACAGTCATCAGACCACTCGGATGAGTGGTGAGTCTCTTGCTCATGTAACCTGGCCAGTCACGCTAGAGGTGCAGAAGTTGAGAAGACCCATGATTTAGCAATAGAAAATGAATCCTTTACAGGTTTTTGTAAACTCCTACCTGTAGAGTGGCTTTCATGGCATCCCTCATTAGCAGCATTATTTTCTCCATCAGACATTTTGTTCAAAGAAGGAACATCTTATTAAATTTAGTGGACAGAATTTAGATCAACCAGAGCTAATTGCAGAAGCATCTGGAAACATTACTCAGGTGAGCCAGTGATGTTTAGAGCTGGTAGAAAATCATATATTCATGTGGAAAGATTTGTGGTGATAATCTGAGAAATTCTCAGCACTGAAAAATGAATTTTTCTTTTGAGACTTAGAGCTAAAAGAATAGACATTTTTGCAGAATTATTTAGAAATTTCTACTAATTCTCTCTTAATGCAGGATAATCATTCCACTGTTCTGCAGTACTTTGCAGAAACTGTGGGATTGTGGATATTGAGATGCCAGAGGATTGCAGAAGAGAGATTCTGGTCTCACCCTCCCTCCCATTTTGGAGAAGGGATTACCAAGGCTCAGAGGAGTTGAGTTATTCGGTCCAACTAGAAATAGAGGCCAGGTCTCCTTACTGTCAGCTTAGCTGTAATTTCAAGAGGCCAGTCCTTCTGAAAGTATCTCAAAGCTAAAATTATAGTCTTGAGAGAGTTTAGTACTCTGTTTTTTAGGGGGAACTTTGACAGAATTAGTTTGAGAATTTTTGCAGATTGCGTCCTCTGGGAAGTCGAGGCTCCGCACTGGCACTTTTGCTTCACAATAAGGACATACATTTAACTTCAATCCAGCACATTCTAAATTCTAACCATAAAACACTTCTGCTTAGAGCAGCATAAGGTATGGGGCAGGTGCTGTGGGTCAGCCCCTGAGCCTTTGCCACTGGGAAAGCCTCTCCACAGTCCTTTGTCTCACGCTCACTGCCATGTCCTCCAGGTCATTTGGATCAAAGATCCTCTCACATTTACTCACTGCATTTGCCTGGGGCTTTGCTTATATTACTCTTTCAGGTTCTCACACAAGAAGAGTAGTGATTGTAATTTCTGTTTGCTTCATTATTCACTGTGCTTCTTAGATCACCTTGCAGTAAAGTGCACCTACTGTCAGCGCTGCGGTACAGCAGACGGCTGTGCGGAGTTTGTGTGCCTTCTGGTCCCTGCCACCAGGGAGAGCAAGAACAGTAAGGCTTGCATGGGAAACACTTCACTTTTGTTCTCAGTGAGTCTCTATACCCTTTGTTGTGTGTCTTTCCCTCTGGGACTCGACTGTGACTGAGACGAGGTTTTGGACATTACCATCCCAAGGGTGGCTTGGGTTCTTCCTGTGAGGCACGGATGAGAGTCAGAACTTGGGAGTTTATACACTGAGCATGCCTCGGCAGCTCACCCCACTACAATTTTCCTCCATCTGTCCCTCTCAGGGTTGCTCTGACCAGTAGGCCAAGTTTTCTCATCTTGCTCTGTCCTGATCCCTGCCACAAGCACAGCCTTGAGATGAAAGAGTGCCAGTCATACCTTTGTGTTCCCACACTTTGACCTCTCTTTTTCCTGTCCTATTGGAGGCACCACTTCTCCGAGTAGGATGCCTGCCTAGCCCTGTGACAGTGGGGCTCGCATGGCACATCATGGGGGTGTCACTTTGGCAGTACCTGAGCACCGAGTGCTCAGATGTCTGCTCTCCCCCAAAAGCCTCATGATGTGAGTGACAGTGTTTTTAGTCCCCTTCCTGGACTCCCGTTCCTTACCTTTCTGAAACTGCAGCCCCTTCCACTACTACCCCAGGTCCAGTGTCTCTGGTAATAAGAGTTAGAGCCTGCACAGACCTGACAGCCCTCTCTAGTTTTCATGAGAGCACAAAGCTGAGAATAAATGTGGAATTATGGAGAAGGAAATAAGCTTTTCTTCTTAAATGTCCAGATTTAGATTCAGAAGCAACTATTGAATATCTGTCACACATAGATACTAGACCAATTTCCTTTCAATGTTACATCATTTGTTTCAAATTTTGTACAACTTTGCCTGGTGAAGATGCAATTTTAGGTAGGTTGAGTCAAATAGCAGGTGAAGTTTTGAGCAGGGGTTTAATCCCCAATGCCAGCTGAAGGTAGAAAACCTGTCAGAACAAATTTGGCTCCAGTTTTGATGTTTGACTACTGGCATTTCCAAACCACTTTCCCAAACTCTTTCCTCTCTATAGCCTAACTCTGGGCAAGCTAGTAAGTGACAGACTTGCTTTCTCCCAGTCCTGACAGGAAGCTCAAAGCTGCAGACAACCCACTGCTCCCCCTACCTCTCCCTTGACCACAGTAGAAGCCCAAGCCATGATCCCTCCCTTTCTTCAAGCCATAGTGAAGTGGCTCGGGAATCTGCTCTCCCCCCAAAACCTCATAATGTGAATGACAGTGTTTTTAGACCCCTTGGCACATAGTCTGCCATCAGTCTACACATGAGCCCCTGCTTTGCCAATCCTCTGAGCACTACTATGCATTACAATTACCATGTGCCTGGCTGGGGAGACCCAAGCTGTGCCTCGATCACTGAGCCCCACTAGTGGTGCACTGGCAGTGCCAGCTGTAGGCAGAAGGGTCCCCCATCTTGGCAGTACTCGCATCTCTTCTATTGTTTCAATGCTAGGAGTAAATTATTGATCAAGGTCTTCAACCTTGCCTTCAAACTCCAGCCTGCGTATTCAGTGAAAGTTCATAGTTATCCTAAGACCCTCAATTCACATGCACTCGCTACTCAAGCTGACTGGTTATGTACTGTGCCAGGCCAGGCAAGGATTTGCTCCGCAGAGAAATTAGTGGCTGGCTGTGTTGCCTGTGTGTTAGTATATAATGTAAGATGAATTTGAAAATTACATAGAGTTCTGAGTGTACACCAAGAAAAACTTAAAATGAGTTGTTTGATGAACATGTGAGTTAATATGGCTTATGCAGAAGTGTTCAGGGAATTTGTGGCTCCGCTCAAGTGACATCAGGATTGAGCCTTTGAGAAACAGACCATCCTCAGCATAATGATTCCATAATTTACTCAGACTCAGACATCCAGCAATGTTGAATTTTGTGTTAAATAACCCAATTGGTATATATGAAAATAGCTTCCTGTAATTCAGATCCTTGGAATTGGCCCAACTGTGTAATTTGGTCTCAGCAAATACTTGAGGAAGATGCAAGGAAGAAGCACAATGCAGCCTGTGTTTGGCTATACATTCACCCTAGTGTGAAGCTAGGGGCTTCTCACATGCAGGCCACCTTACGGTAGTGTCTGCAATCTCATTACCTTCTCTTTCCATAGCCAAGCGAACTCAGGAATATAGACCATTTTCAGGAATTTAGGCATAGAACCATTGCAAAGGGATTCACAAAACATTGAAGCCATAGCTCAGAGTCACCTCCCAAACAGGAAGTTGGATAGGCCTCAAGGGATCAGATGAAGGGAGCTCGGCTACAGTGATGCTGGTCACTCTGAATACAGCAGGGATTGGTCCTGCTGGGTCCGGACTGACCATGGCTGAAGGAAACCTGTGAGACAAACAAGACCCTCAGATACAAAGCCCTATTCAGTCACAACTATAGCTGCCTGAACTGGGACATGTCTGCCTGAGGTTCCATATCATCCCTGGCAGGGGCCTCATGGGTGTCAGACTTACAAGTAGCCTTGAATTGTCATGTGGGCACAGAGAACTGTGTTGGTGTTAGAGAAACCCTGCTACTGACAGAAGCCAGCAGCAGATAATGTGGGTAGAAGTGATAGGACAGCAAGATATTTGTGCAGGGACTCATGTCTACATAATTGTATAAGCTGTCACGACTTTGGGTATCAGAACGGGCTTGTTCAATCAAAAAATACTGGGCTTTAGGAGATCTTTTTGGATTTATAGTTGGAAGATGTTAGAGTACATGACTGCTAGAATTTTGACACTGCCTCTCAAGTAGAAAGGGGGAAAGAAATTATCTATTTTGCCTATGAGCCTGAGGGCTGGGATATTGAACTCTGGGATTTTCTGAAACACATGAAGGTTGCTGCTTAGAATTTGAGTGTCTTCCTTGTTCTCACACCAGCATCCTGTTGAGTAAGTGGAGAACCTGAGAATTTGAATTTTCATGATGGTTTTATAGTTACGGATTAATAATCCTGGTATTAAAGTCAAGAAAATAAAAGACTAAGAGAAGTGAATGCACAGAGCTAAGAGTTCTTTTCATTGTCTGCAGATGGAGTTCTGGTCCCTGACACTTGCCCAATCCTGGAATTGGCGAATGTATTTCACTTATTCTTTGTGGTTTCTCAGCTTAGAGATTGTGCTGAGATAGAGGGAATTTTCAAATATTTATTTTGTGAGGCTCCATAAAAGGGTTGAACTATCAATGTATTTATGGATTTAATAGGAACATAGTCTGTTTTGTTTCTTTGGTGGTGGTTGTTGTTTCTTCATTAAGAGAACAACCAGAATATAAGGGCTTTTAATGTATAGTTTTGGAATTTAGCCAAATGTAAACACAGTTAAGGAAATTCAGTTATAACTCAGGATCTTAATGGGAACATTTGGAAGCACTTGGATGGAAGCATTTCAGTCTTTTCATAGGTCAGCTGGAGACCTCTGCCTGTACTATTACTCCTTTAGACATGGCAAGCTTTGGACCCTTCTCTCTTCAAGTGGCGAGGAAGAGAAAGAATTATGTAGTAGAGGCCCATGATTGGGTACAGGTCTGTCATTCATTAACTTTCTTGCTTCCTAGCCAAAATATGATTTTTTATGTCTCACAGATTCAGAATGATGAAGAGAAACCCACCAGCCATTATGCAATTTTAGCAGCTACACACGATAATAGAAAGCCCTGGTAGGTGTCAGCTAGAAGAGAAACCAGGTTAGGGGGAGCCTGGAGTAGTGTCTTCCCAACAGATGATGCCTCTGAGCACGAGAAAGGGAACCCTTCGGTGATAACTCCTCTCGCTGGTTCTCAGTAAAGTCTGAGCCTTCGCATTCCGGGGGCCTTGTGTCTGCAGGCCCAGTGCATCACTGCCTGTTCTTCCTTGGGCCTCCCCTGAGCGCAGAGTATGGATCAGCCTCTGGTCTGTAACAGGCAGATAGACGTTGGTCTGCTGAGCTCCAGACTGGAAAACAGAGAGCAGGCAAGGTGCTTCAAATAGAAGAGCTTGGTGGAGAGAGCATGCACCAGTGTTAGAAAGCTGAAAGAGCCAAAGGGACTTGAAAGCAACCCATATACCAGCATCTGTGAAAAAGGGCATCTGCTCCTGGGGTTGGGGACCTAGAGAGGAGGGATCCCTGGAGTCTGGGAGCACAGAGAAGAGGGCGTGAGGGGTGCTGCCTGTGCCCCCTCAGCTGCTTCATGCCTTGCGCTTGACTGTCAGGCCAAGGAGTGCTATGTGGCTGGCTCTGGATTACCAGTGCTGCCAAGGTCAAGGCCAGAGGAGTCAGGGAGCTGGTGCTGGAGGGACTGGAGCTGTCAGGTGTGGACAGGTATTGGCAAGAAGGGAAGCAGGAGGGGCATCCGTTCTTTCCACCTCTGCTTTTATTCAGATAGGAATGGCTCAAAATTGAGCAGCAAAGCAGCTTAGCGACAGACATCTTGCCAGGAGTGTGGGCACCCCAGGCTCAGAGCATGCTAAGCAGGCACCTGCTAAAGCTAATTAGTACTCCTCACCATGTCCCTGCTCTTGGCTCTGAGCCGAAGGAAAGTCTAGCTGTGGAGGACTAGGAGGGTGATCCAAAGAAGGGCAGACGGAGGGACCACCTTCCCTGCCTGGCTCCCTCGGAGTCTCTTACAGATGAGCAGGTCATGAGTTTGTTTCAGTTTCCTCACTTAACAAAGATTTAGGAACAGGCTCTGAGCATTTCTGGGGACAGAACCACCACCTGCTGTGTGCTTTGTGCTCAGATTCCAGCTGTGTGCCGCTGGAGCATCCGGGATGCCATCACCAGACTGCTTCCACTGGGCCGGCTGTCCCCAGCTCTCCTGGCATGACACTCTTGTGACCCAGCAGCCTGTACATGACAGCCCCACGAAGGCCTACAGGACCCTCGGGCTGAGCATGTCATATTCCTCACTCCTGTAAATCTGAGATAGCAGCAGCAGCCTGGTAGGAAAATGGGAAATGGAATGACCCAACATTTGCAGAGAAAGGAATCACAAAGGCCTCTGAAGCGATTCCACATATGCTGAGTCAATCTGGCCCCCTCTCCTTTCCTTGGAGCGGGTGGTACAGCAGGGCCTCCACATGCCCAGCGTGCACTCCACCTCCAAGGCCCACCCCAGCCCCGCCCCTTCACGCTGCCGTAGAGAGAGGGAAATGGAAAGTATGGAAACTTGCTGCACCTGCTTTGGTATGGATCCCTGAGTCCTACCTCACACATTCTGTCAGGACCTTAGAGGCACAGCCCCTCTAGAGAGGGCAGTGTGTAATACCTAAGGAGAGTGATCCAGCCCTTCCACTTCTAGGGTCTGGTCTCCTTTGTCATTTAGTCATGATTCCCACGTGTGAGGTGCACTGTGAACAGGATATTCACTGGACATTACTTGAGTAGCAGAAGATTGGAATGAATACAAGGGCCAGATAGAGGTCACTGGGTGATGCCATGTGTGTTCCACAGCCCTCAGAAGGCACAGAGCATCGTTATATGCACTTTTAGGGAACAATCCCCAAGATTTATAACCTTAGAAAAGTCAGGGCAGACAGCCATGTGTTTGCATCCAGCATGTCTTTCAGGACAGAAAGTGACATTTCCATGTGCGAGGGATGTCTGGGAGGATGGCAGGGAGCTAGTGCTTCCTGCTTCCTGTACATGGAGGAATGCGGGAATCGGGTTGAGAGAGTACTTTAGATGTACTCTTCTCTGTTTGTCCTTTAGTGCTTTTGAATCACATAATGCCTTACCTGGCCAAAAGAATCAGGCTAAAGTTTTCCAGTAACATGGGAGGGCCAGTGGGATGAGCAGGGCCAGGGGGCAGGGACAGAAGGCCGTGCCTGCCACAGTGGCACCTGTGTGCTTCTACACCAGCCCCATTTCCACATGTCCTGCCTCTAGCTAGGAGCCGGCCCTCTGAGCTGAGTGCTTTTGTCCTGAACACCTCTCTAGCTTTGGCTCCTCCAGGGCAGAGGCTGCGCAGCCTTTCCCTACACTGGCCATGGACATAATACTCAGCCCAAGGAGAAGAGTGTGAATGCCAACTCATTCATTCATTTATTCACTCCAAGTTCATAATCTTTCCTGTTGCATCTAACTCCTGTCTCACTGAGAATCTCTCAGAATCCCCAGCACTTAGCCCAGGGAGAGTGAGAGCTCAGCCTGTATGTAGGGGTGAGGGGTCATGATGGTGATGGAGCTCAGATTGCTCCTGTAGACACCAAGCGCGGAGCCTTGGCTTCCCTGGACATGCAGAACCTCCGGAACGGAGCTGGAGTGCTGCAGTGTCCAGGCACCCAGAGCCCAGGTCACGTTCTACCATGCGGTGGGCCAGGGGCCTGGACATGTTGAGGAGGTCAGACCTTCTTCTGGCCACCACCTCAAGCTTCAGGTGTTGAGACAGCACGGGGAGAGCTAGGGGAGGGGACAGTTTGATTAGATCAGGGAGCTGATGTGCAGACACTGCTATCATGGACAACAGTGAGAACAGAGGGCTGGTCCCACCCCAGAGGTCACCCGAAACCAAGGGAACATCTGGAAGATCTACAGGGAGTATGTAGTGCAAATACTGTGTTCTGAGGTCACAGATTTGACCAGCTAGAGGCTGCCACAGCTGAGACCACAACAGTGAACCCCGTGTAGAGATGACCAGAAAGAGGAAACAGCTGTGAGAAGATTCCTGAAGAATCCCAGCCTCCTGCCCCTGCTGCTGTCCCCCAAGAGGATGCACACAGGAGACAGGGAAGGTGCTGCCTCCAGTCAGTCACCACAGCGAGCGTTAGTGCCCTCCTGCCCAGGACAGATCGGGCCAACTTGGGTTGCATCTCACTGCAGTGCACACCTGGCCCAGGTGTCTGATTCAGAGCAGCAGGTTCTGGGTATCCTCAGACTACTGCGCTGCCTCCTTCAGGGGCTTCCAAGGGCCAGGGAACCAGGCTGCTGACCTGCAGGGGTGCCAGAGGGATCCTTTGTGTGCTTTGAACAGATCCTGGCTGGGGCACAATCTCCGGGAGCAGTCCCTGCTATCCGCAGAAGACCCTCCTTAGGGCTCAGCCAGAGCAGAGGCCAGGGAGACACAGTGTTCTTCAGAGTGAGCTCTTCTGGGGTCATGGGGCTCCTCGTTCATGGGGCTGGTAAAGCATCTGAGTCACTTTGTCCCTCAGTGGATGGCCTTATGCACAGCACCTCGCTGCCATCCCACCATGTGCTCGGACATGACCGCAGCCCCCGGACACTGCCCCCTGCTCCCCGCCGGGCAGCAGCACTTCTAGTCTTTTGCCTTGGTACACATGCAGTTCCCTGGGACTTGGATTTGATAGACTGCAGTCTCTTAGGTTAGAAGAGCTCTTGGCAGGGTGGTCTGGCCCCACTCGCATCAGAGGCAGTCATCTTCCTCAACCCAGAGTTGGCCAAAGTGCCTGTAAGCTGAGTGCCTGGAACCCAGGGGGCCCTCTTCTTACTGAGAGACTGAGTGTCACAGGCTCCCATGGGAATGATGTGGAATAAGTTTAATTCTTTCCCTGTGCCTACATGGTCTTTTTTGAGGCTGTGAGTTGGTTTGTTGCATGCTTGGATGGGCCACCTCTCCTGGACCTCCTGGAAATGGCACCTGTGCAAGTGTTGCTTGTTAAGTGTTCCACCTAGAGTCTTCAGTTAGCTTCAGTCAACAGTGACAGTGCTTTGTCATAGTCTCAGGCTGAACTGAATGCTTATCTTCTGCTGATCCCCGCATCCCTGAGATGACAGCAGTGCAGACCATGGTTGTGCCCGTGCTGCCATGTGGCTCCTCAGCCCCTTGTACTTGCAGCAGAAGAGGATCTCTCTGAGAAGAGCAGCCTTGGTGTCATAAAGAGTCATCCTTCCCTGCACAGTGACAGATGATGCAAGAGCCTTAGCCTGGGCAGCCCTGCTGCTGCTTTAGTGGAGAGGGACCCCAACTCCCAATGTCCCTACCTGTCTAGCCTGTGCACCTTCTCCTGGTGCCCAGGATCTGGTGAGAGCTCTGAGGGGGACTGTGGAGCTGGAGGGGGCTTTGGACAATGCCCTTCCCACAGAGCTTGCATGCCCTTCTCAACACTCTCTCACCCCTCCTCATACCAACCGGAGGTGAGACCCCCTTTCCAGGTATGTCTGCACAGCCCACAGGGGTAGGAGGGGAGAGGAGGAGTCAGCCCCACCTGGGGGTAGGGCGCTGCCACTGGGACCATGTCCAGGAGAGCTCTGGCCTGGTGGTACCCCCACCCTGCCTTTCTCAGCATGTTGATGAGCAGGCCTTCTGCACAGCAGTAAGTAGGAGCAGGGAGGCGAGAGCAAAGCTGCCCCCAACTGCAGGAAGGATATCTCACCTGCGTGGACATGCTCACCTCATAGCCTGCTGGCCCCTGCAAGCTCTGAGAAGCGCTTTGTGCCACTGCCCCCTCAGTAGAGGTTGGCTTTATTGTCTGGTGTTTGCTCCTACATTCAAATTAGGCTTGACTTTGAATTTAGGAAGGCACATGGTGGATGTGCCTGCTGGCCTCAGCTCTTCAGCTACTCACGTGGCTTGGGCCTCGACTGGGGCCAGGTGCTGCAAAGGGTGGGCTGGTGGCAGGAGCTCCCGCCCTGCTGTCCTGGGGTGCTGGGCCTGCATGGCTGGTGCCCACCAGTGCCCCTCCCACCAGGTATCCACCATGCAGGTAAAGTTGGGCCTGGGCACTTCTAACAGTGGACTTGGTGTCCCCCAGGTTTGGGAAGTGGAGGCCATGTGGGTGTACAGGGTGCACTTTTGCTTGGGGCTTTCAGTTCCCCAAAATAGGTTCGGGATCTTGTAAACGAGCGCTCTAGAGCCAGAAGTGTGTGTTTGTTTCTTCGTCGCACCATTGTCTGGCCACTGTCTTACCACGCAGGCCCCAGTGCAGGGGCTGGGAAGAAGTAAGCAGACCCTCTGGCAATCAGAGTTCATTCTCCTTGCGGCCTGGAGGAGGTGCTGCTCCACTGTGCCTGGAAAGGGGAGCTCAGGCTCTTAGCCTGCTTTGGGACTGGAGAGCTCCAGCTGCCAGTGTCCCTCTACTTGCCTGGCCTCTTTCCAATGCTCTGCTGTCCTCTCAGCCCACTGCACAGGGGAGCTTGTTTCTGTTCTCTTCTCCAGAGCCTCTGTTTTGTTTCCTGGTAACACCTCCAGCTAGCTAGCTAGCTTGTGTTCACACTTGCTCGCCTGCTCTCTCTCTCTAATTGGACATAGGGTCCACTACACAATTCAGACTCATACTCATCCTCCTGTCTCAGCCTCCCCAGGGCTGAGATTACAGGCATGTGCCACCATGCCCAGTTTCAGGACCCGCACAACACAGTGTTCCAGGGCTGGCACAACACGAAGTACTGGGGATCGAACTTGGGTCCTTGTGCTTGCCAGACAGGTGCCTGGACCACTGAGCTATCTCCTCAGCCATGTCTCTAGATTTCTGAGTCATTCCCAGAACATGGGCCCAGACCTCTGGCCCTGCTCATCTGTGTCACTGGATTTGGAAGGAAACGCTGCTCAGTTCAGCTAGCTGCTTTTATCTTGTGGTTTTGCTTTGTCAGTGTCAGCCCATCATCCCACTCCACCACCCTCTGGGAGTCCCTATGTGCCCCAGAGCTGCCCAGGTATGTTTGGGCCCCAGAACTGTAGAAGTAAGTGTGGGGGCAGCAGGGAACGGGGTGCTGTGTGCCCTCTGGCTCCAGAGCCCTATTCACACTTCCCAGATGAAGGCTGCCCCTGTGATGAGTCAGGCCCGCCTGCCTAAATGCTGAGTGTACAGTGGGGGCTTCATAAACATTGCAGTTCCCACCTGTATCTGGTTTTGTGTTTTCTGAGCTTTCAGGTACCTGTGGTCAGCCTTGGTCCGGCAATAAAAAAAGAGAGAGTCTAGAAATGAGTAATTCCTAAAGTTTACGTTGGTGCCACGCTGAGTCTTTGCCATATTACTCTGACCCACAAGAACATGGACCTCCCTTGTTCCAGCATGTGGACACTGTATGCACTGCTCATCTGTCCCTGTGCTGAGTGACTGGGGTCGCCCCAAGCAGATGACCCTTCTGTTGTATCATCAGTCAGCAGCCTGACACTGTCACCTATCCTCATCACACACCTTACTTCATCTACCTTGTAAGAAGGGTGACAACGGGGCAGTAAGGCATTAACAGGAGCAAGTGTGGTGGCACACATCTGGGAGGCGGGGGCAGGAGAATCATGCATCTGAACTCAACCCTGGCAATTCAATGACTTAGCCAGACCCTACCTCAGAATTTTAGAAAAGTTAACAGAGGGAGACCTCATTCATAAAGCTCTTCCTATAGTACACTTTTGTAATTATTCAATCTTATTAGTTGTTGTCAATCTCTTACTGTGCCTAATTTCTGATTAAACTTTAACCTAGTTCTGTCTGCATAAGAAAAGCAGCATGAATAGGGCTCAGTGCCAGTCATAGCTTCGGGCACCCACCGTGGGGCTTGGAAGGGTGCCGGGTAGGCACACAGACTTGGGTTAGCACTGTCAGGCCGCCGGTGCACCTCCCCTTTGTGCTGGGAAAACACACTCTAGGCCTGCTGTGTTACAGTGTGGTTGTGAGTACACAGTGCACCCAGGCCTCACAGTGTGGGTTATAGTCCCAAGTTTAGGGGATGTGTGTTGCGGCCACGCTGCCTCTGGCTCCTGTGGCCATAGTTAGGGCTGTGCCACCCACTGCAGGGGACAAGCAGGTCCCTCACTCTGGTGGCCTAGGAGAGAATTTTCCAGCACCTCCTTCTGCTTGCACTGTCAGAATAAGAAAAGGTGCTTCTCGCTTGTTCCGGCTTCCTCTCTCGGTTTCACATGGAAGGATTTTTTCCATGGCAGAGATTTCTTTGCTAAGCATCAGCCTGGGGACTTGCAGGGGGAGCTGGGGAGATGGAAGGTGTGGCAGAGGCGGTTTCATCAGCAGGTGAAATTGACTGTTCTGCTACTTGTGCTGGTTCGAATGTGCCCACAGCTCTGAGAAGCACCTTCGGAAGCTCCCTGAGGGCGGCCTCGGCCACCCCTTCTCCCTCCCTCCTCCCCCAGAGTCCTTTGTGGAGGTGCAGTCTTTAGCAGGGTCCATCACAGTGCTAGCGACCAGTTTAATAAAGAATCGTGCCGGCTCTGGGGCCTCGCTCTGCAATGCCTGCTGTCTCAGGCGGTAACCAAGATGGGATGCAATGCTTCCTCTGCCCATTTACAAAGACAGAAAGGAAGGCTCAGGAGACAGGGAGACCGAGTTAATTAGTGCTGACCAAGTCTGAAAGCACAATGGTGCTGCGCCCGCTGCCTGCCCCTCAGGTACTTGGAAGGGGAGGCTGAAGGCTGACATGGAGTTCTGGGATTTGAGGAGAGGGGACCTGCCTAGGGGGCAGGGGCCTAGCTTGTGCCTCTGTGCCATGTGGCCTGAAGCAGGGCGCTGCTTTCTGAGCTTGGTGGCCCTGTACACTTAGAGTCACAGCCCTGAGTTCCAAGTGCAGATTGAGGACTTCCAAGTTGGGAAAGTGACATTTCTCCTCTGAGCCTTAGTTGCTACCTCTGTGAATTTGGCTAGCAACACCTGCCCATGAGACGTCCATAGGAAGGTAAGGCTGTGGACTGAGCCCAGCAACACACCAGTAACACACAGGGTCAGCACACGCTGTCAGCACGCTCCTGAGAGCACTGTTTGGCTATAGATGGCTCTGTTGGGGGGAAGTCTTTCCCTTGGCTTCCTGCAGGGTCCCCTGGAAGAGGGACATGCACAGTGTGGTCCCGAGGTGGGTAGTGCACAGAGCCCAGAGCTGTCAGCTGCTGTCACAGCAGTGAGTGCTTCGGTTAGCACCCTCTGGGTTTAGCACACCTTGCTCTTCTGGGGTTCTAGCTTCTTCTTCTTTTTTTTTTTGTCATGTTTTCAAAGAATGCTGAGTGTGCTTTGGGAAACACAGAGGCTTCAGAACTTGGGTTTGAGTCCCAGGTTTGTAAATGACAGGAAGGTAAGAGACTGTTATGGGAACTCATAGCAGGCACCTGCTTGTCAGAGCTTCCCCGCATCCCCACATTTGGAAACAGGCCTGGCAGTGTTCGGCTGAGGCCTGGGCATCTGCGCTCCTGGGTGTCTGTCCTACAAGGAGGCAGCTCTCTGACGGGAAAAGCTCCGGCCCTGAGCTTCATTAAGGTGAAAGCTCTAAATTTAGCCCTGGAGGAAGGGCTGCCGGCTTTGCTTCGAACCATTTGATGAATGGCTCCATGAGATCTGGCGGCAACTCCCAGAGTAAATAAGATTTAAATAAAGTACCTTATCATTTCTCCACATCAGATCTGAACATTGCTAAGCATAAAGTGCTCTTGAAGCCAGTGCTTTTAAATGAAGGCAGTGCTGCCTTGGCCCCTGAATAATTAATGGCTGGTGGACCTGAAGCTGGTAATTGGTGCTGAGAGTGTGGGTCAGGGGCGCTGTGTGCCCAGGACCGAGCCAGAACCCTTGAAGTGGAGTCCTCTCAAGAGAGAGGAATTCTGGTCTTCCAGAAGCTTCAGGGTAGAAAATCCCGCCAGAGTACAGTAATCCAGTTGCTTCTCAGCTTACATGGAGTTGTGTCCTGATGAACTCATCATAAACTGAAACACCATCCCCGAGATGCATTTGCTGCATCTAACCTACCAGGCACTTAACTGAGCCTTGCTGGCCTGGCCCCAGCTCAGAACACTTTCAGAGTCCAAGCTGGGCAGAGTCTTCAAACACAAAGCCTCTTACAGGAAGTCCTGTTGACGGTCTCCCTAGCCAAGTGAAGCGTGGATAGTGAATGAATAGCCGTGACAGTGAATGTGGAGTTGGAATGGCCACATGGGTTCACTCTCACAACTCGGAAAGGCTGGAAAACAAAACCTCCTGAATGGAACTATCGTAAATCAAGGGCTGTTGAATATGCACGGGGTAGGGACTGACGCTGAAAATCTTACAAGGCCCAAGGCCTGGGCAGTACCAGGGCCACGAGGCCCCTGCAGAGCTGTGCAGAAGTCAGCCGTGAGGAGAGGTGGAGGTTGATTGCTTCCGCTGGCTGGGCAGTAGCACCCCGGATTTCTAACATCAGTGTAGTCTGTGTGTGCTCACTGAATGTCATCCCTGAGGGCAGCACCTAAGGCTGTATCAGGGTCACCGGCGGGGAGCTATTCTTTGACCCTCAGAATCCACCAGTCACCAAGTCCTCTGTCCCCCCTCTTGTGTCGAATCTCCCGGAGTTGCTTCATTCTGTTTTCCAGTTGCACAGGCATGTCTGAGTGGTCCTTTAAAGGGGCTGTGATCCATCAGCCTGACTCTGGTCTGAAGCAGGGTGGCTGTTTGGGCAGGAAATTACCTGGGTGCTCCCAGAGCTGTGAATGGCTATGTGGTGACATTTTGTAAGCACAGTATGTCCTTCACATTTGCAGGCCTAGGCTGTGATCCAGGAGAGTGTCTCAGGAGGGGAGCCTTGTTCCCTGCATAGCCTGCTGCTCTCAAGATAGAGGAGAAGCTCCTCTTCTCCTTAGAATGGTGTTTGCTCACTGGGTGGCATCATGAGACCAGAATGGGAGAGTCTTGTCCGTCCAGCTGGAAGGACCCAAGGGAGGGAAGTGGTGTTCTCTAGCCCTCGGGAGAACTGTCAGCAGGCACCGGCTGGGCATTGGGTGAGCTGAGGGACAGCAGGCAGCAGGGTGCTGGGGCTGGAGAACTTGCCTGGGTGGCTAGCGGAGGCAGCTGGGGCAGTGCAGATGGTAGATTTAAAAAATACAACTGAAAGACAGAGTGACACTCTTGAGACTGTTCAGGCTTTGGAGGCTGGCCTGAGCCTCTCTGAGGCAGCATGCCTTTGAGCCGTCAGCAGTGTTGCATTCCAGTCTCCGCTGGTGCTCTGATGCCTGGACCTCATCCACGTTCACAAGCCCCACTCCTCCCTTTGAAAGTTGGTAAGTAATGCCTGCCTCAGCGCCCTGTGAGAATCTGCCAGGACTGTGATCTTGCTGAGCCTCATGGTAAATGCACATACTTTGCAACCCTCCATGTGTGCAGAGGCTTTGGGGTGCTGAGGCTGGAGCAGCAGCAGGGTGCTTGTTCCCATCTCCCTCTAGGACTGGCAGCAGTGGGACATGGCCCCTGAAAAAGCCCTGTTGGAGCCTGACGGCTGCCCAGCCTCAGGTGCTGTGAGCCTGTGATGGGCTCAACCTGATGAACTCCTCTCTCACCCTGGGGACTGACTTCTTCCCAGGATGGAGTCTGTGCTTCTTCCTTCTCTGTGCAGAGTGCTCTGAGCACTCCTCCTCTTCAGCAGCCCATGGACTAGGGCAGCCGGGAGAGCCCCACACTATGGCTCCCTCCGCATGGGAGATGAGGACAGAAGGTCTCACCATGAAAAAATGAGTTGTGTTTTCTTGCATCTGTTGTTTGGACATCTTGGGGCATAGTCTAGGACATTGCAAACTTGCTAATGTTCCAGTGATAGCTTAGCATATTTTTATGTCCACTTTATTGAAAACTAATTATTGCACAGTCAAACACATCCTTTCAAGTCATACAGTTGGATGGGTTTGCCATTTGTGTACACCCTGCAAATCATTCTCCCAAGCAGGAAGCAAAGTCAGCGCAGGGAACTCCTGTGCCCCTTAGCAGCCAGCCCTCCCCTGCCAGCTCCAGGTGACTACTGGTAAGCTTTTTGTGACTATGAGTTAGTGCCTATTTTATGTGAATGGAATGATACACATCATTTCCCAAGCACTTCTTTCATTCAGCATGACTTTTTTATTGTGATAAATTATATTTAATAAGAATACATCTTTAAGTTTTTAACTTTTTAGCAACAGTTCAGGAGCAAAAAGTATGCTCACATTATTTTCAGTCTTCACCACACATCTCTGGAACTTTATCTCCCAGATTGCAACTTTATACTCATCAACTCATCAGCTCATGACTTCCATTCTTCTCCTCCTTTCAGCCCAGGGGAGCTACCACTCCACTTACCATCTCCTTGAACTTGACAACTCTCAGCACCTCATTTAATCTCCATGCTGCTTCCTGCATCTGCAAACTTGGCTATTATAGGCAGCGCATTTAAGTAGAATAACATCTGTTCTCTGGAGTCTGGCATTCTTCCCTTAGTGAAGTGTCCTCAGGGTGGGTTCGTCCTGCTGCAACATGTGTCAGAATCCCCTGCTCCGAGGGCTGAGCCTATCTCACTGGACTCACTGGATGTGTGGGCCCTGTCCTGTTTATCCATTCTGTCAGTGGACACGTGGGCTGTCTCCACCTTTGGGCTACTGTGAGTGATGTGTGCATGGTACGCAAACATCTCTTCTAGCTCCTGCTTTGCGTTCTTCTTAGTAGGCATATTGTAGTTCTCTGGTTGGTTTTGGCAGCACCTCAACACTGTTCCCACAGTGCACCATTCACCTTTCCAACAGCTGCCAATTGGACCACTGCCCTTCCTGCTCATCTTTTCAGTTTCCAGAAATGCATGGCATGCTTTTCCCTTCCTGTGGCCTGGGTGATGATGATCTTTTCCTTCTTTATCTGAGCTTCTACCTTTCTGGTCTTTCAGTCTAATCTAATTATGGGAGACTTGCTCAGCCCTGATAATCTCAAATAAAACCACACTAGCCCTTGCTGTGTCCCCCCTCTGTCTTACTAGCTGCAGTTATTATGCAGTTCACCAGCACCCTGTTAGCAGTACAACTGTCTACGTCGTGTAGACTCCCCCGTTATGTTGCCACCACAGTCTTCATCATTGAATCGGTTGTGCTGTACATCCTGTGTGTGTGCACTGAGCATAGCAGAGAACAGCCTGCCCTGCTAATGATGTATGTGACCAGTGTTCTGCTGCTCTGGTCTGACTTTCCGCCAGCTCATTTCCTGTATCTTCAGTGCTGCCTAGCAGTGATCTGCGAAAATTCTTTACCATGACTGGATGATGTTTTTCCACAACAACGGAGCTCATGGGAGGAGAAACTCCCATTATAGCTAAACCACTATTAATCCTGTTTTTTTGAAGCAAAAACCACATCTCCCTGTGATCTGGGGAGCAATGGTTCTCCCAGCTCTCTGCTGCGCTAAAGTCACAATTCTTGGCACATATACCTCTTCAGGTGCTGCAGTGGATGCCTGGTTTTACGAAGGGTTGGAAGTCTTTAGTTTTTAACATTTCTGTATTGTGAGAACATCTAGGTATATCATGTTCATCTTATCAGAATTGCAAAAGACTTTTGAAGAAGTAACACCCTTTTAATTGTATGTAAAGATTATTTCGATGTAGTTTTTTTAAAGCAATTAAGTAAAACATTTTAAATTAAAAATTATTTTTAATATATATATTTTTTAACCATTTAGGTCTTGTTAGGGCAAGATATTATAGTACATGCCTGTGATCCTAGCATCTGAGGCACTGAGACAGGTTCCGAGTTTGAAAGTCTATTACATGGTAATAGAACCTAGAGGAGTGTAAAAGATTTAGGGCTGAAGAAGCAGGAAGCTGGGTGAGAAGAGAGGTCATGGAAGAATAAGGCTGGGGAGAGGCCAGGGAGAGGACTACAGACAGAGTCGTTGACACCAGCTCTATGCTGACTGCCAGGCTGGAGTGCCGCGTCCCTGCAGATGGTGGCTGGGATGCAGTCCCCATCTCTCTGCTTTGTGCCATTCGGGTCCTGGCTGCCTGTGAGCTTAATGAAGTGGAAGCTCCACCCTAAGCCCACTTCCACCCACGGCCACAGGAGTACATGCTTAGCAGCTGCCTCCAGCAGACCCTGTGCCTACAAGTGACCAAGGCACAGGTGCTGCGACAGTCTAGGCCAGGGCCGGGCACGTCTAGTGGTACAGAGTTTGGTCCAGTGATGCAGAGGTAGCTTGCAGAAGCATCCCTTCCTCGTCACTGTGTACTTTTCTCCTGGGGTCAGAAAAGGATAAGGAGGCCTTGACAGCCACTTGATACGCACCATGAGTATCGGCTGCTGGAATACTTGTGCATTTGAAAGGGCCAGTGTGTAAGTGACAGAGGTATCAGGTGGCCCCTTATTAGCCCGCTGCATCTTTGAAATACTTTTTAAAAGCATTACCAAGTCTGTGATCATATTATTTGCACACTTTTAAAAACGATTTTGAGATCCTGCTCTATAGATGAGGAAACTAAGGCTCCATGAGCTCTCCGGGTGCACAGCCTGTATTCCAAGTCTCCTCCCTGCTGCTGCGGCTCTTCTCTAAGCAGTAGGTAGAAGGAGAGCTGCAGGACCGCGAGCAGACCCACACTAGAACATGTGTATCCTGCGTCTGTGGCCCTAGAGCTGCTGCTCCTGTGGTTCTGAAGCTTCCATGAGAGGGCTCTTAGAGCCACGGCCCAGCCCCAGAGGAGCCCCAGGCCCAGCTTTGTGTAAGTGAAATATCCCCACTTGCTGACCTCTGCAGCTGGCCTTTGGGGTCTGTGTTTGCCAAACACCTGCTGATGCCTCACCCTAAACACAGCTGTTGTCCAGAGTGCCTCCTGGGCCTAAGCCCTTCCCATCCTGCTCTGTGCGCCTGCTGAGGAACAGGTGTTGACTGCCCACAGCACCTGTGTCTGAGCCACGGTGGGGAGAGTGAGGGCACAGGGCCAGGGGAGCGTCTTGAAGCTCAGAGAAGTAGCTGGCTGTCCTGGGCTGAGTGGCGGCCCCTGACAGCTCCTGCTTGCCAGGATCGGCAGAATGGACTTCATGTGGATGTAGCTCCTCACATGGTCTGCAGATGGAATGCATTGTGGCATGTGATAGCGGTTGCTCTGGATTTAAGATCATGACTGGGATCTGTGTAAGAGGAGGAGCAGAGCAACTGTGTGAATGGGAGGCAGTCGTGGGAGGGATGCTGCTCAGACAACGCTGGAGAAGTGAGAGGGACCCTCCCTGGGTCCCCCTTTCTAGCGTGAGGGCGGCTTGGTCAGAAGCCAGAGCACCAGGGCCCTGCAGAGCTCTGAGAAGGCCAGAGTGGACAAAACAGGAGCCCGAGAAGGCACAGGGTGGAGCCCTCATGCCATTCAGATCCCACCGGACAAACTTCAGCGTCCGCCCTGCTATGAACACCCATCACATGCCAGCGCCATGCATGTCTTTCTATCATTTCCCTCCTTTTTTGTAAGGACATTAGTGACAAAGGTGTTCTTGCCCTAGCTTTGTTTGAAATTCTTTAAGTTACTCAGGGTCACACAGCTGGTAAGTGGCAGACCCAGGGTTTGAACTTAGGTCTCCTCTGTGTGAGAGGCTGCACACTTGGCCATGACAATACTGTGGCCTACCTACCTTTTAACAATGGTCACTGGAGCTGGTGGTTGACATAGCCAGAAAAGAGCCTCTAGGACCCTAAGAACTACTGGGGCTTCCTGTAGCCTGCTTGCTGCTCCTACCTTCTACCCAGCTCTCTAGCCCCTGCCTGTGTGGTGCAGTCACTGTTCCTCAGATGACCTGCGAAGTTCAGATGTTCACTTAAAAGTGGTCCCCCTGGCAGCTTGTGGCCCAGCCCTTCCTGTCTGACAGTTATTTTCCTTATATGGCTCAATTTAAATGTGCTCCATATGCTGTACTCTAGCATGTGCTACGCAGTCCCAGATCCTGCCACTTGTGTCAGTCTTTCCCAGGATTGAGTCAGAGCACTGTCAACACAGGACTAAGTCTTAGAAATTTTTTTCTGCCTTCTATGGCACCTCAATCTCGAAAGCCACCAAAACAAAAGTTTGAAGGAATGAAATATGTAGAAGACCCAGAGATCATTAATAACAAATAGCAGAAAGAGAGATTAATTTTTAAAAACATTTTTAAAATATGTATGTATGTATGTATGTATGTATGTATGTATGTATACTAAGGAGTCCATATCGAAGGAGTCTGTGACTTTCAAAGTTCATTTGGCTTCTTGTTTCTGTGTGTATGTATGTATGTATTTGTTTGTTGTTTAATACAGGGTCTCTATGCAACTCAGGCTCATAGTGATCCTCCTGTCTCAGCCTCGCCAGGGCTGGGATTACAGGTGTGCACCACCACGCCCAGTTTCCGTGGCTGGCACGGCACACCTGTGGTTCCAGGGCTGGCATGGCATGTGGTACTGGGGATCGAACCTGGGTCCTTGTGCTTGCCAAATAGGCACTTAGACTGCAAGCTATCGCTCCAGCCCAAGAGATTAATTTTAAAAAAATAATAATTTTTTTTTAAAAAGAAAGAAAAGAACTGATATTCCAAGACAAAAGAATCACTAAGAGCTTTGCATATTGAAAACTAATATAGAATCTGAAGTCCCCTTTTCGGTGGGCTTATAAATGACACTTACTTTAATATATTGCTCATGGGATTCAGGGACTTTCTTTTTAAAATTATTTGGTCTTCTAGACACGTGTCCCTTAAGGGTTTGCCCTCTGTGTGTTTGCACTTGCCATCACACAGAGCTCCTCTTAGCTGGCCCCAGTGGAAATGTAGGACACCATTTGTTGGGGTTCCAGTTGGAGCCAACTACCAGGGGCACATATTTTGTATAAACTGAGGCTGTTTCTTCTGTGTTGCCCTCTCCACAGGGAACTGTCTGTTCATGTAGGAGGTCCTGCCCCAGGGAATGTCTAACCACTCTGCTTCTCCATCTCCCCTACAGGCTGGCCATGGGTGACCCTCTCTGTCTTGGGATTCCTGTACTGTTACTCCCACGTGGGCATTGCCTGGGCCCAGACCTACACCGTCAACTGACTCTGCCTTCACCACCAGCATCCAAGGCAAATATATGCCACCATGATCTTCCACTCAAAGGTGGTCTCCAAGGAGTTATCTTCTGGTCATCATCTGTTGAAGATACCTCATTCCAAGACTGGCATTTGATCTCTCATTAGATAATCTATAACTAGATAATCTTTAGACTTTGGGGTCCTAGGCATTTTCTACCCAAATCTTACTTTCCTGAGTAAGCTGGGATGCCGGCCAATAAAGGTCTTACTCAGATAAACATGGTGACATGTTGGTATAGAACCCAGTCCCCTGGCCCTTTGTATTTGTTTTTCTTTACCAAGAGATAAATGTAGTGCATATTTCTTGGTCGAGCATTGGAATCCTGGTTGGTAGTAGACCATCCTCCTTGGAGCATTGTTTCTGAGACATTTTGGTGATATGTTGGTGACTCCTTTCCTGTGGCCCGTGGTGTGGGCTCTAGCACAGCAGTAGAACTTCACCCTGCAGCTCCTCAGTAGGAAGATGACGGCACACTGGAGACTCAATCCCGTGGCATACTAAGGAGTCCATATCGAAGGAGTCTGTGACTTTCAAAGTTCATTTGGCTTCTTGTTTCTGAGATTTGCAGAGCTGTATGAACATGGAAGTTCCTCTGACAGTTAATATTTCCCAGTTAGGAAGCAGACTTCCAAAGTCAGAGGAGGAGTGTATCCAGACAGGTGCTATCAGTAAGTCCCAGAAGGCCAACATGAGGGTCTGCTCTCTGCTCTGCCCTCTCCCTGGAGTCACAACAGTCCTATTCCTGCTCTGAGATTTATGCTTTGTGGATTTTGAGTCAAGTTGGAGCCTTTTTATTACTTCAAAAATTCCTATCTTTCTAAATTTACTCTGATAGTTTGAAGCAAATGTTTAAACTGTAAGTACACTTGCTTACCTCGACTCATTCCTCCAGAAGGATCCAGAGAATCTGCCAATGGCCCCAAGAGCAGATGATTTAGAATATTTTGTTTGGCTTTAGATTTTTGGGAGGAAGGTGGAAGCTTTAAAATTTGAATCCACTGTGTATTTAATTTTGATAAATTTTTCTGTAACATTCCAGGTACATGCATTTTCACCAAGTGGCAAGCTCACATGGACCTTGGGCTGTTTTTATTTGTTCCTTATTGTCCTGGGGTCTTGGCTGTAAGTCAAATTCCTTGAGTCCAGGACCAGTCATTTTTGTTGACTCCATTTATTCTTTGGTGCTCTTCTTGTTTTTTGTTTTTTTGCAGAACCAGGGATTGAACTCAGGCCCTTGCGCTTGCCAGGGAAGTGCTTATTCCACTGAGCCATCTCCCCGGCCCCCCTAGGTGCTCTTCTTGGGAGACAGATGGGAGGGAATAGATGTCAGACTCCTGGCTTTGGTACATGCCATTGGCCGAAGTAAAGGGAAGCCAGAGAAGAGCAAGTAGCCTCAGAAGCTGCCATGGAAAAGTAAGGGACACGAGCAGGAAATTGTGGGGTCCTAGGAAGTTTTAAGGACAGATGGGCCTCGGGAAGGAGAAAGCCCTCAAATGAATGCAGTAGAACTTTATGGGGTAGCACTTAGGACTTGGGGGCCAGCCAGAGGGAGTTCAGCAGAAATCTACTTGGAAAGAAATCACTTGCTAAGATAAAAAGGAGTACTGAAGTGATTATAGGGATGGGTGTAATGTATTATGTATATAAATAATACAAAAGATTTTGAGCTCCTCCAAAGAGAACATTTATATAAAACAAATTTATTCATTCATTGAACTGTGTTGCGTGAGTCAGTAGATGTATTTGAAAGTAATAACCCTCAATTTCTTTTAAACTAAATCATTCAGAGTTGTTCTTAGAAATTAGTAAGGGATTACTGTATTTAGCTCTCTATTTGAGGCTGAAATAATCCATGTGTGGATTACACAAACTCATTGTTTTCTTTAATCTCTTATTGTTCTGTTCTGACAATACTTATCTCCACATGCATATAAACTATAATCCTAGAATTGTATTCACCAAAGGACTGATAAGGACCCTGAGAATTCAGAATGGTTCTGTGAGGAGCACCTTCACTGTCCTCAGCCCTGGGCAACTTCAGCTGGGAAGAAACTAAACAAAGTCCATGGTCCCCACCAGTGCCAGGACCTTCTGACCCTGGCTGTGTGGGCCAACCCAGGGGTTCAGGCATGGCATCTGAGAGGTCAGCAAGCCCTTGGTCACTGTGGTCAAATCTTGGAACCATTGTAAGAAGACTTAAAAAGCATTGTTTACAGATTAATGTATGTGAGGTGACAGCAGAAAGTCTTCGGTTTTGTGAAAGCTACAGGCCTAGAAAGAAAATGTATCACAGAGGCACATCCTGGTCCCTGATTAGGAGACTAACAGTTTGGTAGGTATGGGACTTTCCTGTGAGAGAAACTGAAACTTTGTACTTTGCTTATATGAAATAATGATATAACTTTCGACTAGCTATCAGATTAACCATAATCTAGTGAGCTTTGCTTTTAGCAGGCATGCCAGGACATGTCTGACAGGGAGTCTGAGGAGTCAGTGTGAGAAGCCTAATGATCTCCATGGCATTGCCCTTCTCAGTGTGTTCTGAACTCTCTCAAGTCTTCTCTCTGGGAAATATTTTAAAACAAAGAGAAACCCTCATTTGGAATTTGAAATAACATCACCCTTAAATTTTGTGTCTTGTGCTTTTCTGCAGTGTAAATAAGGGGCAGGGTGTTATTAGGAAGGTCTGCATTCACACTGTGACATTAGGAGATGGGGCACTGGAATCCTGGTTGGTGATAGACCTATCCTCCTCAGAGCATTGTTTCTGAGACATTTTAGTGATATGTTGGTGACCCCTTTCCTGTGGCCTGTGGTGTGGGCTCTGGCAAGGCAGTAGAGCTTCACACTGCAGCCCCTCATAGGGAGGAGATGAGGAACACAGGTCTGAGTTTGGCTTGTACAGCATGTCACAGATTCCTCATCCCTAAATGGAGTTACTGTGCAAAAGGAGCAACACCACTTTTGACATGTGGCCCACTGGGTATTAAACGAGAACTCAGGTTGGCAGGGTTGTGGAGTCTTGCCATAAGCAAGAAGCAGTCCCAGTGAAAATCACAACACACCTGAAGCCATGCTGATGGTAAGACTGCTTAGTTCAGGGCAAGCAGCCCTCTGCCTTAGGAACTCCTAAGAACATCAATGAAGTCAAGCAAGGGTCGGAGCTAATATCACTGACACCGAGTCAGGCAGTGAGGCTGCAGTATGTTCTCCCTACTCAGTGCTAAAAGGCAGGGAGATAAACTTTGATAAGTGTTAAATCAATATGTCCTGGAAATTTGCAGTGATGCCACACGGCTAGGGTTTGGACATCATTTGTCCCCTACCAAGCTCTTGTTAGGATCTGATAGTCATTGTGGAGATGCTGGGAGGCAGAGCGTCTCCAGAAGATGAGCTTGCCAAGAGGGACTCAAGCCTCGCTTGTAGGACTGAGTCTTCGTGGGGGAGTCACCGTACAGCCCGTCACAGCCTGTCTCCTCAGCAGGTGCCTGCTGCTTCTGCAGCCCCCACATAGCAGAGCAGCTCCGGGCCCTCACAAGCAGTGGCTGCCCTGTCAGCGACTTCCCAGCTTCTGGAACCTAAGTCTGCTTTTGTGCTTTACAAATGGCCCACCTTGGGTTCTGTAAGGGCACCAGAAATCAGACTGAGCCGCAGATTTTAAAAGCAGTCTGTGTATACTAGGCAGTACTTTAACACATAATCTTGATGTCTTTAGAATTTTAAGTTCTCCAAAAACTACAATATAGGTGCTATTTCAAGTTGAGCTTCCCAAATCTCAAAAAAGAATAGAAGATACCACCCTCGCTCTGTCTTAGGCCAGAACACCCAATGTGCCGCCATCCTACAGGAAAGACAAAGGCAAGCATCATGTATAAAATAGTTTATTACCATAATAAATAAACTTTTTTTTACAAATATCATTTGTGCTTGTTTAAAAATGTTGAGAAGGGAGTAGTATCATTGATGGAAGGGCCCTAAGGGTCCTGTTCACATCCCAGCCGCAGACTATGATGAAGTTCCTGTCATCAGCCTCCACTGACCACAAAAATAGTATCATCTCATTTGCACTTCGGTTTATTCATGCTCATTTGGACAAAGTGGTGGATGCAAAGGAAAACTCAATAAAGGGTTTGGCAGGACTTAATGGAAAGACTGTTCCTATAAGAGAAGGCCCAGAATGCTGAACTGCTCATGGGCAGAAGTTCCACACAACAGAATGCTGGGGGTGGACTGTCTGCAAGGGATGCACAGAAACAGGATCTGAATATTAAGAGAACCTGTGCATCGGCAGCCCGTCCTTGACATCAGTGCAGCTTGTCTCCTCATACAAAAGCTTGAGCTTCTTATTAAACAGCCAGTGGCTCCGTCAGATGACGCAGAAGTCACAGGTGAAGCGAGAGTGGCTCTAATAAAGTCAAATGGCAGGCAGAGAGGGCAACACCAGGCCTGGCACTTGCAAGGTATTCAAGTCCAGTGTTAGAGATTGCAGAAGCCTGATATGCTTGCATGAGAATGGATCATTTGAAACTAATTTAGGCTGCAGGTAATTCACATCGATTCCTTTGAACAGTGGGGTGTGGAAACTGTAAGTTCTCAACACCGGTGCCTTTGGGGAGAAAGGAGTCCTTTCTCCAATGCTTGCAGTCAATGCTGAGGAGACCAAGGTCTCCAGGTGGAGGGCACAAGAGGGGTGGAGGTCACTTTTAGAGAAGCAAGTGAGAAGGCAGTGCAGGAAGCAGCGACAGAGACTCAGTGGCACAGGAGAGGCCGTCTGGGGCTGCGGTGACCCCCAGGGACCTCCTCATGAAGCCAGGGTCTGTGAGGAGGGGAGGAATGGTGCAGCTCCCTCACAGCTGGGGTCCATTCAGGGGTCTTAAGGCTAAACATCTTTCCCGCAGACATAGTACACTCTGTTAATCAGATGTGCATCAGCAACCTGTATCTCCACCGGAGCTCCTAAAAGTGGCCCAGAGTGTACAGATGACACGGGGGTCAGTGCAACCAGGGAAAAAAGGGATCTTCCTCTAATGTTTTGGAGTTCTTTTCGTTCTCACAGACTTGAACAATTTGGGTGGTAGGTTCATACTTTCATTTCCCACCCGATGTGGAAAATCAAGATTGCTGGTTGGGGTAGGGTGACTCAGTGTCTTTGGCCCTTGACTAGGTAGCCTGGCTTCTGAAGGAGAAAGCTTCCAGAAAGGGATTGACATGTGACCAGTGGCAGCACAGAGGCTACAAGAGGCCTAGAGTAACAGAGGCCATAGGAATCAGCTAGCGAGAAATGTATTTCTAAAAGTTGGCTGGAAGGCTGCCAAAGTGGGCCCAGGTTTTAAACATCCGGGCCACACCAGAGCCTCATTAGTATCACAGAGTACTGTGATGAAGTAGCTGTGTTAGCTGTGTGCAAAACCACAGCTTAACTGCCCGGTGGCTGCTGCCACCTCCCTTGGACCATCATGTCACCCCCTGGGGGGCAGCCTTCATGGGTGGTGGGATGGCCCCTCACCCTGCTGGAGTTGGTGCCCCCCACCAAGAATGAGGCTCCTTATTTTGCAGCCTCAACCCTCATGCCATCGTAAGGAAGAGAGTGTTCCATGGGCAGCCAGGTGGCAGGGGCAGGACCTCCCCACCTCTAAGCAGCCTGTCAAGATATGTAGGAAATGGAGCTTCCCTGAATCATGTTCAAAAATAAGGAGTTCAGTGGAGATCAGGTAACCAGCTCTTACTGGGAAAAGGGGCAACATATCTGTAAAAAAGACACAAAACCTCAAAGAGATCTCTACCTCGTCACATAATTTTTCTGAAGTCTGTAATTCAGTCTAATACTCAGTGAACTTCTCTAATTTCTCTTCAGCCACCAAATATATACTGAAGGAGTCAGTCAGTGGTACCTGAGGGCCGTGTCCTTGTGCAGGTGCCCAGGGTCAGAGCTAGCAAGGGTAGGTAGGTAGCACAAAGCAGCCTGCGCCCAAGTGCATGTCATAGAAAGGGAAGGAAAAGAGGTTCAGCTCATTTTAAAAAAGTTTTTTCAGACAACCATTTTACCAAAAACTCCTGAAAATGATTAAATGGAGAAGAATAAAAGCAGATGCAGCCACATCTGTGCTGCTCTTGGCTGTCACCTACAGGGAATCACATGCAGGCTCCACAGCCCAAGAAGAGTAGGTTCTCAAAGCAAGGCCGGGACTCCAGCCTTCACCAAGTGGTTCTCCTGAATGCTGCCTGAAATTCCATCTCTCCCTACAATGAGTCTGGGCTTTGAGGCTCCACAGCTTCCTTGCCTGTCAAATCCCAGGTTGTGACTGTTGAACAGACTTGGTGCAGAGCTAGAAGGGGCAGAGGCTGAGTGGGGCCTCCCATCAGGTCTCCAGAGAGCCAGTGGGAAGTCCAAGGACAGAAGGCCCTGCAGCTGGCCTTGGGGTTCTAAGGGACCCCAGACTGCCTTAAGAGGAGCAGGTCCCAGGCAGCAGGTTAACAAGTATGCTTGAAGAACGGCACACTGGAATGCCTGGGGGGCAGCGTCAGGTGGGACTCGAGACATTCTAGGATCAGACGGGACTCAGCCTGGTAAATGGCACTTCTGTTTCCTGTGGGCTGCCAGCCAAGGCAAAGGCAAATAACAACATAGTCTGAGGATGCCACTGGCCCTCCACAGGCTTCACACTGAAAGTCACACGTGTGACTCCTTCTGCCTCACGGGGCCATCTGTGTCACCTCGACACCACTGAGGATCAGGTGAGTTGAAAGGAGGAGTGGCTTCAAGGAACACAGAATCTTTGGTGGTCCAGATCTTGATCTGTCTTGTTCCCTAAGGACATTAGCTTTCAGAATTTTGACAGCAAAGTGATGCCAGGCAGAAGTGCTGGGGACAGAATCACCACAGCGCAGCACAGCCACAGGTCCGCAGGGTGGACCAGGCCTTGCTGTCGCCTGTGTGCCCAGTTCCGTGCTCTTAGAGTTTCTGGCCCTGCTGGGCAGCACTGGGTCCTGACTCCGCTCACCATGGCGTGTACCGAGGCCAGTTCCACTTGGCTGGAAGAGACACTCTGCCCTCCTTTCTCTGACACCACTGAAGCCCAGGCCCAGCCCCAGTGGCAAAGCCATGTATGTCCTGAGCACCCTGGCGCTGGGCTCCAACCTTCTTCACGGCTGCAGCTCTTTGGCCTGTCTTCTCCATCTTCTTGTAGAAACAGCTTAAAAACCTGCGGCTTCATCTTTTTCTTTTTATTCTAGCTCCTGAAGACATCGCAGTCATGAACCTGCCACTTTTCTTAGTAGGAAACAGAAAGGTTGTCTTTCCAACAAGGCTATGCATGGCTCCCAAGCATCCTATAATGACCCTATGCAGTAGGCAAAATACAAATTTCTGAAGGCGATCCCTATGAGAATCAGAATACAAACAGCACTTGCTACAATCATTTTTCTGAGGTTGTGTGTGTGTGTGTGTGTCTCTATGTGTGTGTGTGTGTGTGTGTGTGTGTGTGTGTGTGAGTAAAGCAACTTTGGGCTCATGCCCCTTCCTGCTGATGTCCCATTCCCTGAGGAACGCCACGGGAACACTTGGGAAGAGCCAGAGGGAGAAGAGCAGGGCAGCCTGTGCTGGAGCAGGCTGCAGGGCCACCTGGACGAGCATCCTGTAGGAGGCTGCAAAGCCCAGCTGAGCTCCTGGAGCCAGGGCCCTCTCCAGGCCTCGCCCTTGCCTTGCTTCAGGGCAAAGAGACCGAAGGATCCCAGCTGCATGCATCGAGGGTGAGTGAGGGGCACACAGCACCTGCTGTCTGCCTTCACTATCAGGGACAGAAAGCTAAAGGACCCTCCTCTCCCTGCGGCTCAAGCTTCCCTTGTCCCGAGCTTGTTACAAATGGCAACTGTAGAGAAATAGATGGTGAAGCTAAGATGAGCTGTACAAGGGTGAGGAATGCTGGGGAGTCTCTATGCCCACGGTGGTCTCTGGGGACCTCGGCAAGGAGCCCAGCATGGTATATACATGAGGGGTGCTCGGCACTTTCCTGTCAGTCCCAGACAGCTACTGCTCTTCCTGGAAGTTTTAACCTTCGATAAATGGTGTGGCAGTACAACATTTAAAATGAAGGAAAACACCCTTTGGACAGCACGCCCTTCCTGCAGAACTGTGCAAAGGCAGTTGTGACACAGCTGCGGTCTGACAGGCAGTGGCGCCTCCCCGCCTTCGTCCTGCTGAGCCGCGCTGATTTTCTGTCTGGAGAGACTTTGGACAGCACTGGTGGCATGGGTGTATGTGCGCAGGGTGTTGTCAGGGGCGGGGTGCAAACTTTCCTTTACTATTTTATAAAGCAAACCTCTCAACTGGTTCCAAAAATGTCTCTGTCTGATTCTGGGGATTGGGGCCCCGATATTTCAAACAGCTCCTGAGGAGACTGAGAGGATCTTCTGGCAGTTAATATCCTGAGTATCTCTGAGAGCTGGCTCTCAATGCTGGCCATCTTGGCGTTCAAGGCCTTGATGTCCTCCTTCAGCTCATGCTTCACCTCCAGGACGGTGGCCTGCAGTGTCTGCTCTGGGATGGGGTAAAAGGAATGCTTCATCTCAGCCAAGATGGGGCTCCGGTCCTGGGGACTCCTGGCCTCACCCACATTGTCCAGGCGCAGGTCACTCTTGGTGATGCCACTGTCACAGGAGTCTGTTTTCTTCAGTGTGGCCTCACCTGTCGCCTTGGTCCTCTCTGGCAGTGTCTCCATGGACTCAGCCTTGGACACCTTGTTCCAGTCCTCACCCTTCCCGCAAGCATCCTTGAAGCGGGCCCAGCCTTTGCGCTTCGCACAGTCACCACCACCACCCTTGGGGCCCAGGCACTCAGAGCTGGGTGCATGCAGCTTGGCATGGTCTGACACTGTAGAGGCTGAGGCTGCCTGCAGGGACACGGGTGTGGCAGGGCTCTCCCGGACTGTGACCACGCTGGCTTTCACGAGGCTATGGTTGGTGGTACTGTGCTCAGTGAGGGCGCTGCCCTTCTCCACATCTAGGTCATCCAGGTCCCGGCCACCTCTCTCTGCTGCCAGCCTGGCCTCTTTTTGCTGCCGGAACCTCTGGAAGAGTCGTCTGACCGGATGGTCAGGAGGTAAGATCAGGGGCGCCTCGTTCTTCCGCTTCATGCGCTCTTCCTCTTCCCGCTTCACATCACTGATCTTCCGGAACACAATCTAGAGTGAGACAGAGGGACATGCTGCATTAGCCAAGGGGTGGTGGCTCCCTCAGCAAAGCTGAGACAGTCTACCAGCCATGACCTCCCGTCTAACTTGCTGAGCACCGAGAGGCTCACAAACTCTTCACTTCTCCGCACAGCCCAGAGCTTTCCGCATGCCCTTACGGTTCCTGGCTCACTGGCAGCAGGGAGCTGACTGTTGCTGCCATGGTCTTTAGGGGAACAAGCCCCACCCTCACCGTCCCTATGTGCTAAGAGGTTACAGACTCTGAATAGTGTCCTCCCCACTGACTGCGGTCATGAGCCAGGCTCCCTTGTCTGTTCCGCAGTTCACAAGCACACAGTAAGCTTTTAAAACATCTTTCTGATCCAGACTCAGACCCACTCTACTTAGACTTTGAATCTGAAAAGTAAAAAGCTACCCAGGGATTCTGATGCATGGAAGTTGGAACCTCTGCTCTAAACCACACTGCACAGCAAGCAAGTCCAAGTGAGTCCCCAGGTGGGGCTAGCGCTTGTCACAGAGCTGGAACCTATGTCACATCCAGTCTCATATAGAAGCCCACCTTTTCCTAAGGAGCTTACAGTATAATAGAGACCTAAAAACTGGAGCTTGAGCTGTACTCTGTGATTCATAAAACATTTTAATGTTATTCCCTGTATTTTCTATAGCTCAGAGTGGTAAACAGAACCAGTAAGTTGCCTATGAGGGTCTTGGACCCCAGGCACCAAACTGCATCTTCTATAGACAATCCACAGGTAGCTACTGACAATGGCAGGTGCATGCACAGAAAGGAGAGTCAGCAGAACACAATCAAGACTCTGGCTTGGAGTACACATAAGCCATAAATTATGGGGCTTCTTCCTGGGCTCGAGGCTAATTACTGGGAAGGCCTGTAATTTCTAGACTATACTCCATGTGGCAGTGAGATTCCAAGACATGTTTTGACCAGTGCTGTATCTGGCCTTGTGGGAAGCAACCTGGCCAGGCTGCACATTCAGAGATCACGGCTGTATCATTAGAGCAGCCCCAGCACTCACAGCCTGATGCCCCCTTGGGGGGGGGTTCCACTATGGACTCTTCTGAAGCCTCTGGACTTCTTTCAAAGTGCCCCTACTGCTGGGGCAAATGCAGCCCACTTAAGTATTGCAGGCAAACCTAGGGGTGGTGACTGGGAACTTCTGGTCCTGAGCAGTATCCACATCTTCCTCCGAGAATAAGTAAGACCAGCAGCCCCTATGGGGCAGGACACAAGTGGTTCTGAGGAGTTGGTAGGATCTCACAGCCTTGTTGATCTAGCTTGAGCTGCTTTTTTGGAGAGGCTGGTCACAGAGTCTGTCTCAGGAGCAGCCACAGCTGTGCTTCTGGACAAGTATTTTAGGTCTTAGTGGGAAGGAATGGCTGCATGGTCCATGATGATGAGGTCTGAGGCCCCCAGCCACAGCAGTCCTGCCTGTTCCAAGATGCCTGAATTCACCACCACAGCAGTGCACCTTGGGAATGGGGAGAGGAGACACGGATGCTCTCTGTGCTCATCAGGTTTTCTCTGGGGGACTGGCTGTCCAGCTTTAAAAAAATGTTTTAAAAAAATCTATGTATTTATTTAGTACAAGGTCTCAATACAAAACTTGGACTCGTAGTGATCCTCATGTCTCAGCCTCCCCAGTGCTGGGATTAGAGGCATGTACCACCACGTCCTGTTTCGGACAGCAGGCACAGCACACCTGCAATTCCAGGGTTGGCATGGCATCCAGTACCAGGGATTGAACCCAGGTCCTTTTGCTTGCCAGGCAGGTGCTTAGACCACCAAGCTTTCTCCCCAAATGCTGTCCAGCTTTTCCAGTGCGTTTCATCGGGTTTTAATAGGTGCTATGAAAACAATAAACATTTCAAGGTGAAATAAGCTTGAACCACACTGCACCACTAAATGGGTTGCTTCAGTGAAGGACTTTCGTGAGCTTAGCACACTACTGTGCCTCAGAGATCTTCAAGGGCTCGAAGATACTGCATGTGGCATTTTTTAATCGATTTCCCTCAGATCATCTCTTTCAAATAAGCAGCATTCCCCAAAGCACTCT
>NW_004524707.1:6276134-6291222 GCF_000260255.1 Octodon degus
AATTCCTCTGGCTCCCAACCCATCATTCATAATCTCTATGTATGCTAAAGGAATTCAGGTCTAGGAAAAAGCCCAGCTCAGGGCCTATAGCTCCTTTCGATCTCATGCCCTATCCCATCTCTCCTGCATGATGGTTGGGACTCAGTTTAGGTGTCATCTACTCCACCAAACCTCGCTGGATCTCTCTCCACACCCCTGTGTCAGAACAGTCCTGTTTGTGTCCATCCTGGGGCAGTCACACACTTCCACAGATCTTTGCAAACTACCTGAAGGCAGGCACAGTGTTATGTGTTTCATCTTTAACATCATGCTTGTCATACGAAGTGCTCAGTAAATGGTCAGTGAGTACACCAGTGCATGAATTATGGCTATTCCCCCACCATAATTGGGAAGCCCATGCAATGGCAAAAAAAGTGATGCTATCTGCTCCCAAGTCTGCCTTTGCTGTTTGTGGGCTAAAGGAAAGACAAGAGGCTATGAGTGAATTTATTCTGTGCAAATCACATAGGCTCTGAAGGGTAGTGTATAAATAAATTCCTAATGAGTTTCCATTCTTACTCATGCTCATATGACCTCATACTGATTTCATCTTTTCTGTAGGACTGATTTTATTTTTCAAACCCTTGAATAACCTCAGAGAGCTGATATTTAAAGTAGCCCTGAGACAAATTTATTTTTCATTAAGGATAATTGCTCTTGAATTTTCCTTTTCCATAAGCTTAGACCTCCCTAGTAAAGGTAATTCAGTGTCATAGGAAAACCCTGGATCAGAGGCTCAAAACTACAGCGCTTATTTCATTCTTTTTTCCCCCCCGGAAATGGGGATTGAACTCAGACCCTTACACTTGCCAGGGAAGCGCTTATTCTACTGAGCCTTCTCCCCGGCCCCCTAGTTCATTCTTGCTGTCATGCCCCTGCCTTCCCAGCTGGACAGCCCCATGCCTAAGTCTCCTTAGGGCTAGGCCAGGCTTTGTCTATTGACCTTAATTGTAAGATTTCACTTAGGTAAATGGTTGTATGGCCCAAAAACTCATTCTGAAAATCACTGGATCATATAATCTCAAAGAACCCTTTCAGAATGAAGTTAGTGATTTTAAATATATAGTACCTCATAACTTATTTATCATACTCAAGTACATTATCTCATTGAGCTTATATTTCCTGTGAGGTACACAGGGGTCTCTATCACAATTGGGCAACCCAGGAGGCAGATGGAGTGACCTGCTTAGAGTCACATAACTTCAGGACATGAGCCACTATTCCTTCCTTCTTATCAGGAATCCTTAGACAAGTACCAACAGGAAGGTGCCAAGCTATTTGGAGAGGTTGAGGTAAGACCTTCTAATTACCCACTGGAAGACCAAGACTTAGTGGCAGACCCTCTCTATTCCCATCCTGATTCCAGGCATCTTGATGGAATATACCCAGATCCTTCCTGGGTCTACGAGTCCTGCCAGGGACTCCACAGGGACATACATTCTCTCCTGCCCAACAAGTTTGGTACTGTGGAAGCTTCCAGGGCAAGGATGGCCACGGTCCCTTGCAACCCTCTCTGAGGCCACACCAGCCAATGGACCTGAGCCTGGGGTACTTAATAAATGGTAGTTGAGTTGAACTACATTAAAACTCAGATCTGTAAGTTGCAGAGCTTTCTAGACCACCGTTTTTGAAAAGCCATTCCCTGTGTGGATTGGGGTGAGTCAGCACAATCAACCGCCTCTCCTGGTTGCATTAAAAGAGAATACAACCTTTCTCCAATCCCAAGTCTTTCTCAAATGCCAGCTAATACTGGACTAAGCCAAGGCGGCCAGGTATCTCCTGCATGACAGTTGGATAAGAGAGGTCAGGCAAGCCCAGGAGGGGAAGTCCTAAAAGCATGAGGCCTTTTTGGTTTTTGTTCTCTTTTTTACTGTTTTTATATTTAGAGCATTCTTGAAGTTCAGTTTATGTGAAGGGCTCTGAGCAGGGGCACCATTACTTTAGAGAGTTCAGAGTGTAGAACATAAATGTAAACATGTCAAATTTTAATGGCTTTCATAAGTGGGTAAGGGCTGAGGTACAAGTTATAGAAAGCCATTACAACCTAAAGGAAATTGTTTTGTTCTCTGTTGAATTCAGACACATGTCCTCAGTGTGAAATGCTGAGAGAAAAAAGTACAGATCTGGAGTGGGACCAGCTCTGCCACTGGTCAGCCACTGTGTGACCTGGGGTCAGTAGTGGACCAGGTCGATGGTTCTTGATTCTGGCTGTTCTTCTGAGCCTCCTGGAGAGGGTACTGTCTATGTAGGAGAATTTCCTGGGGGAGAGGTAGAAACTGCAACAATGCAGCCCAGCCAGTGTCCATGGGCTGCAGGGTGAATTGCCACACTCCTCGCTCCTCTGCGTGTGGGTGTGAGTGTAGTGACACCCTCCTGGAACCTGGGCACCTGTCTGTACTTTCCTGGTCCCAAAAGGATAACTGAGGGGCATGCTGGCAGGCCCTAAAATCTTTTTTTAGAACAGTTTGCAGTTCATGATGACATTTATCATGGGGAGGCTGCACATAGCACATCTTAATTCTGTTTTCATCTCTTTCCTATCTTTGTCTACTCCAACTCTTGCTCCCCTTTCCATTTGCAAAATTTTTCTTTCTACTTGTTTTCAATTCTCTCTCTCTCTCTCTCTCTCTCTCCCTCTCTCTCTCTCTCAAATGTACTTGGTACAGGGTCTCACTACACAAGTGGAACTCATAGTGGTCTTCCTGTTTTAGCCTTCTTAGTGCTGGGATTACAGACATGTGCCACTATGCCCAGACTCGGTGGCCAGCTCAGTGCGCCCAGGGGTGGGCCCAGGAAGAGATAGTACCATGGTACCAGGGATCTAATCTCGGTCCCTGCTTGGTCTGCTGAGCTTTCTCACCAGCCCTTCAATTTTCTTTTGTACCTCACCCCCTCCTCCCCCAATCTCTTGGTGCTATTTGAAGAAAAAAAATCTCCCTACTTCCTGTTCTCTATCTTTTCTTCTCCTCTTCATATTTTGGGCTTCTCACATAAGAGGAACTGTGTGCCTTACTTATTTAACATTACATTCTCAAGGTGCATCCATTTACCTACAGATACCTCAGGGTAGCTTTGTCTATACCCACAATCATTATTGGCTCCTCTTTCCTCAATGACAGGAAGTGCTGTAACTGGAGTAACACGAAGCCAAGCAATCTGCTCTGAGCATCAACTGCATGCGGTGTGCACAGCGGGACCCTATCACAGTGGGGAGCAGGCCTCCTCATCTTCCAGGGCATCTTCCTGCTGCCCCTGGCTCAGGCTGTACCAGGCCACAGGGCATGACAAGGGACCCCCTTTGTGACACGGCTTTGTGACACGGCTCCCCTTATGGCTTCCTTAGCCAGCAGCTTTGCATCAGGAACTCTGCCTACTGTAACGGTAGAGCATAAAACGAAGATGAACAAACTCAGCCACTCTAGAAACATAAAATATGGAAACATAAATTGTAGATGGGCTGGTAAGGTAAGGCACATGGTTGGGTTCTGTTAGTGAAAAAGGTCACTTAACCCCTTTAGAGTGTTCATTCCTGTCATGATGGGATCGAGCACTGTGTTTTGCCTTCAATAGCAGTGATAGATCTGTGACTTCCCAGAACAAGGGAGGCTGAATCTGCAGGAGGACAGGGACTCCCAGATGGACAAAGGCAGATAAGGTCAGGACTTGTTCACTGGGCTGACTGCCTTGAGTCAGGGCTGGGGTCAGAGGACAGTGAGGCAGAGCCTTTTCCTCCAGGGGATGCCAGGCTGTGGGAGCCACAGCAACTTACAGCTACAGCACCAGGGGGTCAGGGGCGGAGGCAGGCAGGGGCTCATGGAGTCTGTACTAGTGAACACCATCTCTGGGAGACACGCAGAAAGGATCATGCTCCTGAGCCTCAGTTTCCTCATCTGTCAAAGCAGATAATACAGCTGATTCATAGAACCCTTATGGGGTTTAAGGAGAGTGCTTGGTGTTTAGCAGCTGTTTAGTAAACGGATTCTGTGTTATTCTTTGTAGGGACAATCCTGGGGGTGATTCCAGAAGGATGAGCCAGAATTGGTTGGGCAGAAAAGATGACAGATTTGGTTTGGGGTCTTGCACAAATGCCTTTCAGTGTTGATCACTGTTCTGTGGGAGCAGTTTCCATGGGAGGGGCTGACACTAGTGGATGGTTCCAGTGGCATGTAAGGTGTCCACCTGGACAGGTGCCATCTCCTGCCATCCTTCTGCAACCCCAGAGGTGAGTACATGTACTCTCTTCATTTTTCAGATGATAAAACTGAACTTGAGAGGTAAATAATTCCCAAGAGGATGAAGCTATTCAACTCCTGATGCAGCCAGGCAGGCTGCACCCCTGAGGCCTGTGTTCTTAGCCCCTCTGGTAGGGAGGATGCCTCGGCTCGTGGGACAAGGGCAGGCCTCTCAGAGTGTGCTGATGACTTCTTGCCTGGCCTGCAAGAGCAAAGCACTAACTAACACTTAAGTTTTTCTCACTAGATGTGATGAAAAATGATATGCTAACAGATTGGAAAATCTAGAAGAAGTGGACAAATTCCTGGAGAACACAGAAAACCTGACTAGACCTGTAACAGGTAATGATGCTGACAGTAACAATCAAGAAAAGCCTGTTTTTGCTGCTGAATTTTAGCAAACTTGTAAGGAAGAATTAATGTTCCTTCTCAAATTATTTCAAAGTACTCAGAGGAAGGGAACTCTCTAACTCAATTAATGAGGCCAACGTGCTGCACACTCCAGGCTCAGACAAGTGGCCACATCTCATGGCCACAGTGCCACTGTGCACCCAAAGTCGCCTCACCCCCACTGCCCAGCCTTCACTCTTTCTGGGCCCCTTCTGGGTCCTGGCACCTTCATCCCCTCTTCAGTCCCTGGGCCCAGCCAGGGCAGGGGCCCCTCAGCCTGCAGGACCTATACATAGAATGAGAGCCATCTTGTTCCCCTGGTGGGGAGGAATTCTCGACCTGAGGCTCACAGGACAACGAACGCAAGAATGTAGAGATGGAGAGGAGCTGAGGCTATGTAGTCTTTTCCTCTGCTGGTGACAGACCTGTGCATTGTCCCTGGAGCTGGCCCACCAGGAGGACTTCTGTACTGGGCATTACGGTTCTATATTCCTGTCTAAGCCTAACCTGAATTCATCACCTGGTTTTCATCCTTGGTTCTTTCCTATGGAGAGATAGCACTCTCTGAAACTTTATTCTGCTGGGAATCACCATGATCACTTGCAAAGTCTTTGCAGTGCCTACTGAATATGGAGCAAGGAAGGTGGGGGAGATTGGTGCCTAGTTAGAGCCCAAGGAGGCCTCCTGACTGCAGGGCACTGCTTATTTCCCCTGCCTACTCCAGACACTCTGGTGCTGGAAACCTACTATCTGGTTCCCCTGACTCGCTTGCCCGTGGGCTCCTGGTGGAGAAGCAGAAAGGCGGGAGGGGAGAGGAATCTGCTCCCTGCCCTCGTTGCTGCTCCTACAGCTCCAGCAGTGTGGTGAGCTGAGGCCCCTGCTCTAGCAGCTCTCTGAGCACTGCCTGCACAAGTCACCAGCTCCAGCCTTGCACCAGGACAGCTCTCTCAGCTTTCACCTTCACTGAGGACCCAGCAAGCCACACCCCTTCCTGGAGATGGGTGCCTGTTCCTCAGAGGCTGCAGCCTCAGGTGTGTGGCAGGCCCTCCTCCCTGGAGGGCTGGACACCTGCTGCAAGGAGCACCTTCTCCATGCATCTCCCAGGTGTGGTGAGGCTGCTCTTCTGGGCCCCACCCTGGGCCAGGAAGCTACTGCTTTCAGTTACCATCTCTGGGCATCCTTGGTATCTTTTGCTGTTTCAACCTGTAGCACCAACGCAGATTTAATCCTCTTTTAAAAATTAGTGCAGCTTGTTTTCCAGATGGCACCTGCCTGACTGGGTGGGAGAGTGGGTTTGGGGTCAGGCACAGCTGAGGGGGATATGGTCCACGGAACCCTGCCAGGAGCATCTATCTTCTTCCAAAGGAACCAGCAGCATGAGAAAGAAAGGAACTAGAACTCCTCCTGCCTGGCAACCCAGAGTCCTTGGCTAAGGTCACGCCTGCCATGATCACTAGTCAAGGCCTTGTATGTCTCTGTTCTCTTGGTCCCTGGGCTGCAGCCTCCTTCCATGCCCTTCTCTGCTCAGTCTATTCTCCTTATTAAGAGGGAAGGGTAGGGCAAAAGGAGATGGCCTATCCGAGTCTGTCTCTGATGATGTATCTGCTGCCCAGCTGTGGCTGGAGTGAGGCCCTGTGAAGCACAGCTGCCTGCAGAGCAAGCTGAAATTAAGTATGTCACATGCCTCTCTTACTAACTAAACCACAAGCCCATGAAGGTGGGAATCTCGGGTTCAGAGAGATTAAGTTCTTTGCTGATAGCTCAGTCAGGCAATTAATGGGCTGAGCTATACTCAGATCCCTAGTCAGCAGATACCTAAGCTCTGCCACCTGGCCTGGGGTCACTCAGATGTTGAGTGCAGGGGCACTGGGAAAAGAAGGGGCTCGTGCTTCTAAATCTGAGGTGGTCTCTGGTACCTCAGTGCAGAATACCCAAGGGCCAGAGGACCGAACACAGGAAGCAGCAACTTCATGGCTGAGTGAGGACAGCACACTGCTGCTGCCACTGGTTATCACCAAGGCCAGTACACATGGCCAGGGCTCCAGGACCAGCACTTAGCGGGAGAGGTCCGGCTGTGCAGCTCAACAAGCACATCTCTCCAAGGCCTCTCCTGCCCCATCAGCCACCACCAGCCAAGTATACTTTGGGGAAAGCAATCCATATCGGAACAACTGGGAAAAGTTGTCTTCAATTTCTGGAAGCTGATGCAGGGCAGGGTGGGGTGTGTAGCAAGCGTTTGCGTAACTCCCACCCCCCGTATCCTGTGTTTTTTCCCCACATGACATACCACATGGCACACAGATGGATTGTATTTCTCTCCTCTTAATACACAAAAACATAGGAGCCACATGTGAATCCAATGAGACTAGGAAGCCTGGGGCTCATCCTAGAGCATGTGAGGTGACCTGGAAGTTGAGTTCACCTGAGTCCATCTAGTGAGAGCTCTCAAATCCATGGACTTGAGGCAGGCATGGCTGCCATGTTCTGGGCTCTTCTGGGGAAGGGAAGCAGCAGCAGAAAAGCCCTGAGAAGCAGCCTGCTGAGGCATACTGGGCCCCCAAGGGAGTGGCACCTGTGCAGCAGAGCCCATGGGAGGTGTCCCACCAGCTAGGGGTCTGGAGCAAGCAGAAGCAGGCGGGGAGCGGGGCATCTGAGAGAACAGGTCTAGGAGAAGAGAACAAAACATGACTGACATGGAGAGAGAGAGGAGAGAAAATCCCTTCCCAAGGGGGCTCACTGGGCAGGCACAATGAACGAGGCGGCATGAGAGAGGACAGGGAACAGGGACAGAGACATCACAGTGGCAATAAATGATGACTCACATTCACAAATCACAGCAGAGATGCGAGTGCTGTACCACAGGAGCCAAGAATCACGTGACAGTGATAGTAGCCTTCAGTGTGGCCTCTCCCTGTACCCCAGGCTGCAACACTGAGGGTTACTCCACTGGACCTGTCCACCATTCAGGAGAGCACCACCATCATCTCTCACACACGAACATGCTGGGGCCGAGCATGTACAGAGTGAGGAAGGTGCTGGGCCTGCTTACCTGCCACCCGATCCTGTGGGCACTTGTGCGCCTGGAGGCTGCAGGCAGCTGCTTTTTGCTCCTTGGTCCCCACTGGGAGTAGAGAGCAAGGACCCCCCCCATTTGAAAATAGGACTCTCTTTCCTTTTTACCAATTTTAATCCCAGCCTACTGTGTAAGAGATACACATATGGAGCTTAGTTCTTTCGCTGGGTCTCTGTACCTCTGTTACTGCACTGGGGACCTTTTCCTCCCCAAAGTGGTTCTCCTCTTTGTGCCATTCATGTACCCAGCTATAAAGAAGGATATGGTCCATGGAGTGGGCATGTGGACTCAAAGAGGTCAGCCTGACTAACACAGCCTTCAGCAAAGGCAGTCTCTGCTATACCCGCCTTGGACTTAGAACCGCCTTTCTCCCAATGGTCCTTGCATGTGAGGGAGGGACAGTGCTGTCCCTTGACCAAAGGAGCTGTGTCTGCTCACTAAGAGCAGCGGAAGGATGCATTTGTAATGCAAGGAGAATGGCCGGGAGAGCCCAGGCTACGGAGGAGCAGCTTCAAGAGCCTTCTTTGGGGCATGAGTGGAGGCTGGAGGCTTGGGTGGCAGCAGTCAAGCTACTCTGCATTTATCGAAGAACAGAGGGAATCAGGAAAGCCTCTGTGTGCTTCACCAACTGGGCCCACAAGTCCTCTCTTCTTCCATACTTTCTGTGCCATTTCAAACACATTTTAACAATGGACCACATTCTACACATAATGTTTTTCTCCATTAAAAAAAGACAACCTAACCAGTTGAGTTCAGCTGGCAGCTGGCTATAGCTTTTGTCCCATGAATGTGGACTCTGAGACTCAAAGAGCATAGATGGCTGACAAATGGAAGAGTTGGCCGGAATCTGGACACAGGTGTGAGTCCACAACCCCAAGGTTGTTTTGCTTTTCTCCTGCCTGGCTGCCAAGGTCTCAGTTATCATTCAATGACAGCTCCCAGGGATCAGGTTAAATTGGCTGGGATGGCAGGAGCAGGCAGGCGATTGTCCCACCTACCACCTACCTAGCAACAAAGGTGCATCCTTCCTGAGGCTGCACCTTGGAAATCAGCCAGCCAACAAGTGAGCCAGATGAGTCCTGCCAGGAAATGACAACAGCAAAAGACAAGACACATCTTCTTATGTGTAATGATTGCAACAGACCATCCTCCAAGATCCCCAGGAGCCAGGAGCACAGGACAGGCTGTGGGAGCAGACACTGCCTAGTCCTGCCTCATGTTTCCCTCAACATCCCCACCGCAAGTGCGGTGTCCAATGCGGTCTCACACGCACTTGGGGCCCTCTAGTGAGAGCTCCCAGGCCGGGAGGAGGCACACCTGGCCTGGGACTCATTTCCTCAGGGATGTTCTTCCTGGGTTTCAGCTGCTCCACAGTCTGCTGCCTTTCTTCCTACTCAATCTTGTATTCTTGCTTTGCTTCTTTATACTGGTCTGTCATCTTTATACAGTCTATATCTTAATTTGTTGCTGTTTCCCTATTTTAAGAAATAGTCTCCCAGCACAGCAGATGGCAAGCCCCTTCTGCAAAGCCAGAGAGCAGACAGCTGTGGCTCACTGAGCTGAACCTCTCACAATGTCTCAACTCTAGTGCAAAAGCAAACAGGCAACATGGAAACAATGGGCACCAGGATGTTCCAATAAAACTTTATTTACAAAAGCAGCTGCTGGACTGCATTTGGCTGGGGCACAATTCACCAGTTGCTGTCCTTGTCTGCAGTGTGGCTCTTAACCATTTTTATGGTGTCTTATTTTACCAGAGTTTTTCACTTTCATATGATCAAATTTTTCTCCATATCAAATACACTTTCCCATGGCCTGTTCACTCCATAAATGAAGGTGCAGAGGCCCAGAGAAAGAGAGTGGTTCACTAAGATACAAACTGTGGGATCAGACAGGGTTTGCATTTTGACTGTCACTTATTAGCTACGCTTGGGCAAACTTTCTATTTATTTTTAAAAATAGCAGCTCTACCTGGGTGAGGTGGTGTACTTAGGAGGCTGAGGGAGGAGGGTTGCCATGGATTTGAGTCCAGTCTGTACTGCATAATGAGGTTCCATCTCTGAATACATACATATATAATACATACATATATACATACATACATGCATACACATACAACTCTTTTTCCTGGAGTTAAGTTTGCTTGCATTTTTCTTTTGTTATGCTTGATGCTCTATACATTTATTTCACATGTCCCAGTACTGTCTTAAAATGTCTTTTTTAAAAAAATGTATTTAGTACAAGTCTACAGGGACTCACTACATAGACTGGACTCGTAGTGATCCTCTTATTTCCAGCCTACCAAACACTGGGATTATAGGCACGCGCCACTATGCCCAGTCTCAACCGCTGTCTCAGTGTGTCCAGGGGGCAGGGCTGGCACAGCTGGCTGGGGATTGAACTCTGGTCCCTGTGCCTGCCTAAGCAGGTGCTTTAATCCACAGAGCTACCCAGCCAGCCCCCCATAATATTTTCTATGCATCCAAACATCTTATCTCTCTTCCTCCTTAGCTCTGCAGGCTTCATCCTTCCATGGCTCTCTGTGCCCCTGGTCCAGTCAGGGCTCACTGCTTTCTAGGCCTGGGATCTCCTATTGCTGTTCTGTATTGGTTATATTCTCTTGCTTAGTTTTCTCTTCCTTTTTTCTGGAGAATAGCTTCTAGTGAGTCCCAAGAAAGAATGTTCTGAAAGTCACTTGAATCTTTATATTTTAAAAAATGTTTTTATCCACACTTTTAACTAATAGTTTGGTTACAGAACTTTGGGCTGTAATTTACTTGCCCAACAGATGAGGAAGAAATGGGCTTATTAGCTCATATATTTTAGTGCTGCAAATGAGCCGCCCACTCAGATTATTAATCCTCTGGGCGTAACTTACTTCACTTTGGCAGGTTTTTCCCCAAGTGATGTTTCAGAATCTCACAACTCAAACAGCCAATCATTTGATGATTTTGCAATCTGGGGGTCCTTCTCCCTCATTAATGAAGTATTCTCATATTGTTTTGTGTTTCTCTCCCCTCAATGATGTTTGTTACAGTTTGTGTCTGGTTGTCCCCCCAAAGCCTCATGTAGATCATGGGGCAGATGCAGCTGGAGGAGCAGCTAGTGACTTGAGGGGCGGGACCAGAGCGTGGCCCAAGGGGGCAGGGCATGAGGACTGGGGCGGGGCCTAAGGGGTGGGGCCAGATGACCAGGGCGGAGCCTGTGCTTTCTGAGAGATGTGGAGAGGGTCATCCTGGACTCGGCAGTCCCCCATCTTCCAGTGTCTTGAAACCTCCAGTAACTGTGAGCTAAATAAACCTTTCCTTCCCTCATTTTAAGTGTCAGGTTTTTGTCCCAGCAACGAGAGAAGAGTAACTAATACAGTGTTTTAATTTTGTCACCTCTCACTTGCGCTGTCCTCTGCCTTTGTAGCCTTGTGGAACAGCTCCGACTTTCTCTTCCGCACTTTGCCCATGCTTTTATACCATGTCTTAAGTTTTCTGTTTTTTTCATTCAGCTCAACCTTCTTATGTTTTGATGATTTTGTGTTAGAGCAAATTATTTTATTTCATGGATACATATATTTTTATTTTTATCCTGAGCATTTTTCTTTTGAACCCTGTATTATTTCTGCAGTCACTGGCATGCATTGGGTGGTGATGCCGAGTGAAGGCCCTTGCTGTGGCACAGGAAGACTTTTACACTGACCTCTGGTCTGCGCACTCTAGTTCACCTCCTCCACACCCTGTGGGGGTTTATGCTTTAAGACCAGAGATTTTCTTGGTTTTGAAAGAGAAAAAAATGGCTCGCCTTTATCTTTAGCCCTTTGTGCCTCTAGGCTGCAGCCTTTCCCTTTATTAAATCAGCTGCCATTCCTCCATCCACTTACTATTTTCCAAAAATTCATAGAAGTCACACATCTGCTACTTTTTCACAATTCTTTTGTCCTTGTCCCTTCTTATCTTCAAAAAAATTATAGTATCATTTCTTTGAGCTTTCAGGAAAGTGAAGAAATGGCTACTTGTATCTAATACCTAGGTTTAATACAACTTTATTAAATTTTTAAAAAGATACACTGGAAACTAAGAATTTAAAGTCACAAAATAAAAATAAACATTCTGTAATTTATATTATGACAAAAACAGCTCCTAAAAATACAGAAGGACCTGACATACAATGCTGGCCCTGTCCTCCGGGAAGCGCTGAGACAGTGATTGAGGCATGATGGCGCATGCTTGTAATCCCAGCTCTTGGGAGGCTGGAAACAGGAGAATCACTATGAGTCCAGATCTATGGAGTGAGACCCTGTACTAAATACTTTTTTTAAAAAAATGCATAAAGAAAAACCCTGCAATATTTTTTAAAAATTTATTTATTTGATACAGGGTCTCACTGCAGAGCTTAGACTCAGTGATCCTTCTGTCTCAGCCTCCCCAGTGCTGGAATGTGCCATCACACCTGGTTTCAGGGCCAGGCGGTGTCTGGGTTGGCATGGCATGCAATACGAGGGATCGAACTTGAGTCCTTGTGCTTGCCAGGCAGACATGTAGACTGCTGAGCTATCTCCCCAGCCCAATCTCCAATACTCCAATTTAAAAATGGCCAAATAGCTCAGCAGATTAAAGTACCCACAAGGAGGCACAGGAGTCAGGGGTTCGATCCCCAGGCTTGTCATACTGGCCCCGCCCCCAGGGCACACTGAGATGGCAATTGAAACTGGGCATGGTCGTGTGCCCCTGTAATCCCAGCTCTTGGGAGGCTGTAAACAGGTGAATCATTACAAGTCTGATCTAGTAGTGAGACCCTGAATACCCTGTAAACCCTTCTCTAAGAAAAAAAAAGGACAGTCAAAAAGAGATGACAGAAAAGGAAATTTACATGACTACTAATTCTATGAAAACAGAGATGTATAAATGAAAACTTCTCTGAGGTGCCACTTTTTAAATCATCAGCTTATTAAAAATCCCCAAGTGTAATAACCCCCTTTATTGATGAAGGCGTGGGGAAAGAAACATTCTCACACATAACTAACAAGTGTTTTGTTTGCTTGTCTGCATGGTCTGCATGGTTGTTGTTTTGGAGAGGGGTTCTTGCTACGTAGCTCAGGCTGATCTTGAACTCACAACCCTTCTGCCTCAGCCTTGAAAGCTTTGAGATTACAGGTGTGCCTACCATACTCAGCTCACTGACAAGTTTTCAAAACCTCTTGGAGCATCAGTTTCTGAGTATGTAAATAATGCTAATGATAGTGCCAATGTACAGGATGACTGTAAAGATGGAAAGCAACAGTATATTAGAAGAGTATTTAATACATAAGTAGTACATAGGTATGTACTAGGCATGGTGGCGCATGCTTGTAATCCCAGCTTTTGGGTAGAAATGCTACATGTTAATATGATTAACATGTACATGGTCATGTTATTGTTTTCTTCACTGATGCTGCTACAAAAAGCAAGACTAAAGCCTGCCTCCATGGCTCTCTAATGTGATTGCTGTGGACAGGCCTGGACTCAGGTTTCTCTGGCCCTCTTGGAGCCCAGCTTGCTGTAGGACTTATTGCATGTGTCCATTACACAGCTGCCTTTGAAGTACAGTAGTCCATTCTTAGGCTCTACTTGTCATCTTGGGTTTGTGCTCATGGTTTCTAATTATGCTGTGAATTCATCCCAGCTCCAAAAGCAGGAGGGCTCAGGCAAGCAGCTAGAGTAAACAACTGCCATCCAGGCACCAGGCAGGGTAAGGCGGACGGAGGGTTCAGCCACATTGGCCCTTCAGGACGAGATGGGGCACTCAGGATGTCACAGACACCCAGATGACAGTTGAGGAAACAAGGCTAAGGCGGGGAGAGGCGCCTGGGCTGGGTCAACACTGTCATGCAGTCACCCTGGGCCAGGGGTGGAGAAGCTGCTGGTACCACCTGGAAATCCATCTCAGGGGCAGGGGCCTTTCCTGCTGGGAAGCTGGAAGGAAGGGAGGAGGCCAAGGAGGAGGCCAGTGCCCTGATGTCTCGGCAGGCATAGGGACCCTGACTTCCTGGCCACTTCAGTGTTTAGGTTATCATCTTCATTCTCATAACAATCTATATTCCTGCAAGGTTAGAGGCCTAGGACTAACACAGCCTTTCCACCAACTCACACGCTTCCTCCTTTGTTTCCTCTGGTAACGAAGGCTGAGGAGGCTGCGGATGATGCTTTGAGCAGAGGGATATCAAGAGTTCATCCATTTCAGTCCTCTCCTTCAGGCTGGCAACTAAAAGCTGGCATATGCATTGTTCACCGGAATCACGCATGCAGGCAGTGTTCTTATGTTGTATACATGAGGAAGCCAAGGTCACACGAGGCTCTTCTAGTCCTAAATGCTCTTTTCTTTCTTGAGGGTCTACAGAGTTAAGAGTCTATATATACCTTTGGTAGTCAATTCTGCATTTAATTATCTAGTGGTTAGTGCTATAAACACATACACAATTTTCTGTTTTTGTTTAAATCCAATTGCAGGGAAATGAAAACCAACACTGCGTTCCATCCCATCCCGCCTTCTTTTCAGCTGCCACCTCCAACTTCCCTAATGTAATCAGAGCAGATCGGCAGCGCTGGATGGTAGCTCCATGGGGAAAAGCCACTTTCTTCATGTTTTCTGTCTCCTTTGGTCCTTACAGTAGCCCTAAGTGAGGCCTTATCACTGGACTCTTTTTATGGATGGAGACAGTGAGTCTTGGAGAAAGGGAGTGGGAACACTGAGGCTCAAACCCACACAACTGTTCTCCAGTTCGGGTCTTCTCGCATCAGAGTTTCATGCATCCTGTAATCTCCCCTCTTCCACAGCCTGGTAGATAAGAGGCAAATTGCTTGAAGCCAGGCCTCATCTGTTGCCCACCACCTGTGCCTGAGCCACGGCACAAAAGAAATGATACGGGGAAGATGTTCCTCTTCCAGATCCCTCAGGCTTGGCTAGAGTCAGTTCCATGGAATGCAGACCCAGGGCTCGGCCTCAGGCCACTGAGCAGGGGGCCTCCCTGGAATGATGTCCTGCCCCCTTGCCAGCCTCCCTCTCTCCCACCAATATGTGCAGGGTGGACAAAAAACTTCAAATGTTTCCAGGAGCCAGTGTAGCAAGCAAAAGCTCACACCAAACAAGCAAAGGGTCTGGATGTCAAATAACACTGACCTATACTCTAGGCACTGTTTGGGCCATGGCTGGTGTCTGAGAACCTGCTGGATGGTGACCTGGTGATTGAACTAGAAGATGTCATATCACTTTAGCTTCCCTGTGATAGATGAGGAAACTGAGTCTTGGAAGACAGTGATGGGGTCCCTCAGGCCTCACCATCAGGAGATGGCAGCCTGGTCTGGGAGCCAGCTTTTCTCAGCCCAGG
>NW_004524707.1:6291872-6294975 GCF_000260255.1 Octodon degus
GAGGCAGGCAGACATTTACTCAGGCTTGACCCAGAGTCTCCTCCCAGAGGGAGCTATTTACATCAAGAACAGCTCAAGGACAGTGGCAGCACAAGCAGTTACTGGCAGTAAAAGCCCTCTGCTGCCCTTCCTATGCACTGTTCTTTTTGTGGCCTATAAGGTAGCCACCTGCCTTGTGCTCCTGGCCCGTAGAGCTCAGGCCTGAGTGAGCAACCGAGAAGTCAGCTGACTGCAGAGGGAGGGAAGGGAACATTTCCCCACACTGTTGCTGTTGTGCCCTGGCTCAGGAGCAGGTGGTGGGGGACAGATGTGGCCTGGCTTCAAGTATTCTCCAAGAGGCCCTTGTGCACTAACAAAGAGGAAACTCCTCAGTCAGGCTATTGCTCCCACTCAGGATTACACAAAAGGGCCACCCATGTGCCTGGCTCAGAGCAGAATAAGTAGAGGGCCCTTTTCTGTCCTCCCTTGAAATGCCCAGTGAAGCCCTTCAGGCAGCTGTTGCTTTCACAGATCTGCAAGCAAGGCTTTTCTTCTCTACCACCTACTCCCAAGTGTGCTCAGGCTGTGACACTGTTACGAGATTTGGGATCAGATGAGACTGGCCACAAGTGCATGCTGCGCAGACACCTAGACCTGGAGCCACACATGGCTGTCAGATGCGCTTCTCACAGCCTTTGACTGCCCCGCTCTAGGCAAAGACAGCTGTGCTCTGCAGCCTCCACTGGCCCCGCTCTCGGGCCATTCACAGCTCCTGCCGCTGCGCTGCTCTTCCCTTTTCCCACCGCAGTGCTGCCAGCTCAGATCTGCCCCCCTCTGCACGAAGCCTGTCTCAATCTTCCCAGCCAGACGCACACGCACTTTTCCTAAAAATAGCATGATCTTTCCATTCTAGTAATTAACAGAAGCCACCTGGCTTAAATCAGCCTTTGATATGAATATTTGAACCTCCCCAAGCCTGCTAATTTGTCAGCTGCCCAGGGCAGGATTTGTGTCCGATTCATTCCACATTCCCCACAGAGCTGGGTGCAGCACACACCCCTTGTAGATGGGCTGAGGTTGTGATTATTTGTGTTACAATGAATCAGTGAATTTCAGATCAAATTTGTGCAAGGAGATAGGGGGTGCTATTAGCAAAAGGAGGGGTGACCAGCTGGGAGTCCTTCTCAAGCCAGGGCTTCTGGGGTGGCGGGGCCTTTCCAGGGCAAGCTCTGTACATGCAGGAGGTTGATAGTGTTTGGCTGTTGCATGCTCCTAAAAGTTGGACACGAAGACCACTGATCCCTGGGTCGCTGGAGCCTGCCTGCATTTACCTGAGGCTTCCAGAAATCCTGCAGTGCCCAGAGCCCAAATACACAGAAGAACCAGAGAGGCTCTCTACTCATGGAAAGGTGGCCCAGGAGCCCTGAGCTCTATACTAGAACATTTCTTTTCTGTGCTTGGATATTTAGTGAAACACTAAACATGATTAGGTCACATATTTATATATCGACACTCATAAACCGCTTTCCATAAGGTGGTCTCTAAGCTTGCTAGCACTCTCAGCTTATGATTATTTTCTTCTTCCAGGGCAGCTGGGTGCCACCCCTATGGAGTAAAGACTTCTTACTCCTATAGCCACTTGGCCAGGCAGGCGCAGCTGGGCTGCAGACTGGAATCATCATTTACACTGAGTAGGGCTCCTCCCTGGGAAGACTTCCTGCTGGGACTATAGGTATTTAACTGGCTTAGTTGCAACATCCAAATTTCACTTCCCAAATAAGAAGCGGCTGCAGGGTTATTTTATCAGCCCATTGAACGTCCTCCTTCCAGCAAAATTCTCACTTCCCTGGAAGGGCAACAGGACAGGGAGGACAGGGTGGAGGGCATTTGTATCTGAGATCCAAGACCAGGAATTAGGGTAGTTTCTGTGAAAGAGGGGTAACTTAAGAATACCATCAGCTCACATCTCACATACATGACAGGTATAAATAACTCAGGTGTCAGGGGCAGTAGATAACATTAACCATCAATTTTTATGTCCTAGAAAGTCAAGGTTTTGAATTCACATTCTAGGTCCTTAAATCCCCCAAATCTACCATGCTGTGTGGCCAAGGCCCCACACAGCCATCTCCCAATGACACAAGCAGATGGCTAAAATAGTAGGAGACCATTACGTGCCGAGATGTAGCCCTTGAGAACTTTGATGGCGAAATCCTAACCTCTGTTACCTCAGAATGTGATCTTTTCCTGAAATAGGGTAGACCTAGATGTAACCAGCTAAGATGTCATGCTGGAATAGGGTCCCATAGGTGTCATAATAGGGAAAACCTGGACAGAGACAGATTCACACGGGCGAATACTATGTGATGGTGAAGGCAGAGATAAGATGATGCAGCAGAACCCATAGACTGCCCGCAAACAGCCAAAAGCTAGGAGAGGCGTGAAATCCTCATGGCTCTCAGAAGGAACCAACGACACACATACCTTGGTCCTGGGCATCCAGTCTCCTGGACGCTATTTAGCTTAGTTTGTGGTACTTCTTTACAGCAGTCCTACCTAATGCAGACTTACAGCATATGGTGACACCACGAAGCCAAGGTCCCTAAAGTCAGCCCATCAGTGACACCACAAAGCCAAGGTCCCTAAAGTCAGCCCATCATCCTAGTCATTTAAAAACACAGACACTGGGGAGACAGAAATGGATGGATGGATAGATGAGGCCCCAGAGCTGAGGCTATGCAGGGACCACAGCTGACTGTTTCCCATCCCAGGAGACCAACTACAGCCCTGGGGAGGGACTGCTCATCTATGCGGGAAAGTCGCTGGGAAAACATCCCACACAGCGATGGGGGACTGCACTGAATGCTGTATTAATCACTCCTCAAGAGCATCCTGTGACACAGACATTCTTATCTCCACTTTGTAAAATGAAGATATAAAGCTCAGAGAGATTATTGTTTTCCTAAGGCCACACAACTAGCAAGGAGCAGCCTGGGAGCTGTACTCCAATGCCTGTCCTCAAAGAAGGGCTCCTTTCATTATACATGCTGCTTGCACAAACTCTGCTCCCAAATCGGTGAATTCAGCAGTCCTCACTCAGATCTACACTGACTTGGAGAGAACA
>NW_004524707.1:6296028-6297985 GCF_000260255.1 Octodon degus
GATCTACTTTCAATTTTTTCCTTCAATTCAGTTTTCTTACTTCAGCCAACATGATTGTCAAATCCTCAAAAACAATGCTGTGGGAAGCATGAAGTGATGGCAGGATGGGTCACTACTGTCAGCCTGGCTCCTCTCCACTTAGGAGATCCATTTTGCCGGACTGAAATATTTGCCCCTAATATACATGGCCTTTGCATTTCAATTTTAATCTCATTGTAAGGGTTCTGAGAACTGTATTTCCACATTAACAGGAATCTGTGCTCATATGTAAATCTTGGAATTGTGGCCTGTGAGTCCAGGCCCAGAGCCAAGGCCGTGGGGAGGCCATGGACAGTCGCCTCCTTCCTCCTTGACACTTCTGGCGCTGCTCACACCACTTTTCTGCCAGGAGAGATGCTATTATGTAGGAAGTGTACCTTTAACAGCCATGTCCCACTTATTTTATTCATCTTTCAAAAGCTTTTCTTCTTACAAAAAACTCAGCAGATTTAAGGGTGCTGGCTCGATGTATAAAACACAAGATATGATAGCATAACAAGAGGACAGAAAGGCCAGAAGAAAAGCAAAGGTAGGAGACCAGAGAGAGCCGGAGACCAATCACAATATTCCAACAAATGCCTCCAGTCTGACCGGGCCTCAGAGATATAACACGAGGAGACTCCAACTGGAGCTCCTCACCCTTGCCTCACAGTGAAATCCCTGAGCGGCGAGATCATGCCTCTGGCCGGAGCAGCACTTGAGTGCCAGCTCTGGGAGATGTGGTCTGTTCTCCCCTTTCATCTACAGATATTAAAAGTGCAAGACTAATTGCCGGGGCTTTGATGAGCTCTGGCGTAAAATATATATCAAGGAAATCAGAGCTGCCTTCCTGACTGTTTGACTTTGAGTGCTAAGAGTTTTCTCCTGAGGGATGGGAATCAGGGACGGAGTTAAGGAAGAATTTCCTGTCTGTCTTTGATTTTTCTCTTTCCTCACCCGTAACACACAGCCCTTATTCTCTGCCCAGAAAAGTACTGGCTTTCGCAGTCCAACTCAAATGCTGCTCCCTTAGATTTCTAGGCCCATTCATTGTCTTCTCAGCACATGCCGAGTGATTCTGCTTAGCACTTATTAAATTCTTTCCTTCTAGTGTGTCTGTTTCCAAGACACAGACCTAGACCAGGGACATAAGCATTAATGAATGCATGTCTGCTTGTGCTGGAGTAAAGGGAATTGGTTTTCATGGAGGGGGAAATTCAGAGGTCAGACATGTGGGAGTTCATCTCATTTCAGACCCTGGCAGCTCTGCGTAGAGTTAGCAGGAATTCAGCACCCACAAGCCAGACCTATGTCCTGGAAGCCTGCAAAGACGCACATACTCTTCTGTCTCAGACAGGGGCTTTCCACGGCTGTCCTCAAAGAAAAGATGTGGATTTTTCTCCAAACTAGAGACAGCCAGGCTGCCTGCATGGCTTCTGCCATGAGCAGCGCTAGAAGGGATTTCCCTTTGCTAGGCTGGGCCAGGGAGGCAGAGGGGCTTGCAGAGTTCTGGCCTGTGGAATTACAGGTGAACTGCGATGCAGCCTCTTTGTTTAATAGGCTGAGTTAAATGGCTGCGTGCACCTACAGAAGATGGCTTAACCTCTGACCCCAGTTCTAACAGCTGTGGAAACAGTCTGCCTCATGAAATATAAAACATCACTATGACAAGGTAGATGGGTAGGTTTACCATGAAATCTGGTTCCCCACAGATGCCAAGTAAATGGGCTCTTCCTGAGTTTGGTTTTGCTTTGTTTTTTTGCTTTACCTCCAGCTGGTGGGGAAGGTTCTTACATGGTCTCACAAGTTGTCCAACCCAAAAGTCAGTGTCCTATTCAGTGACTGGGTTGCTGAGGACTAAACACAATGACATATGAGATGTGACTTTTATAGACACATTAGGGCCCTGAATATAGCTGTGCAGAATAGACCTAAGTTA
>NW_004524707.1:6299625-6300636 GCF_000260255.1 Octodon degus
GTCCTGTCCTCCCAACCAGCGCCAAGCAGAATCGCCTAGGACTCTGCAGAGAGCAACCGCCGGACATGCAGTCGATTGACCCTGCTAGAGCACCAACTTCTGTTTGAATTAAATCTATTTGGCTACCTGCTGATGCATTTCTAAAGTCACTTTTCCAAGTGGTCTTTCTGTGTATCCCCTGGAGCGTGGAGAGTCAGGTGAGATATGACAGGAAGGAGAAAAGCTGCCCTCATTGGCCCATATTGTGGTTTCCAAAGAATTCTGAAGAGCCAGGTCTGGGCTAACAGACAGAAGATCCAGTTTCTGGCCTGGGACTGATTGTGCAGACTGGAGATGAGCCCTTGCTTCTGTGTGTAGGGGCTGTGCTGACACCCATCAGCTGGATCCTGTTGGGCCAGGAAATGTGTGACCTGTGGCCCCCTAGACTGTACCCCAGCATGGCTCCTGCTGCTTCCTCTCCCTCAGATCCAGTTTTTCACCAAGGAAGCAACCCTGGCTGCAGGGCTGAGGCTGCTGCCTGCTCCCTCCCCCATCCTCCTGGGGCCTCACCTGCCTCCTGGGTACACCTTCAGCCTATAAGGAAGCCCAGCCCCTGGCTCACAGATGCAAAGGGCTAGGGTCCTTTTCTTCCACAGTTCCTAAGAACCCAGTTGTTGGAGTGGTAAGCTAACATTTTGCAATATCCTCTCTAGTTCTTCCTATTAGCCCAATGCCCCTTGTAGTGTCTAGATGTCTGCACACTCAGGCAGTTTACATCTCTGCAGTGAGATCAGGAACTCCCTCAAGCAGTGCTGTCTGACAGAAAAATAACGTAAGTACAAATGTGAGCCATACATATAGATTTTGTAGCATCTATGTTTAAAAAGTAAAAAAGTAGGCCAAATTAATTTCAACGTTTTTTTTTAAACTCCACATGTTAAAAATATATTTCGGTATATAATCAACATTAAAAAATGAGTTATGTTATAGTCTTTTCATACTAAATGCTCACAATCCACTGTATAGTTTATA
>NW_004524707.1:6302046-6329375 GCF_000260255.1 Octodon degus
GGGCATGAGGGTGCATGCCTGTAATCTCAGTACTCTCAGAGGCTGAAGAAGGTGGATGAAACATTTGAGTCTCATTTGGGCAACTTAGTGACCCAGCAAGACCTATCTCAAAGAGTTGGGTACACAGCTTGATGCAAAGGACATAGATTCAATCTCCAGTATTGAAAGGGAGTAAAAAGTAGAAGTGAGAGAGAGAAGAGAGATTTATCTTGGTTTGCAGGAGCATCACGGTGAAGAGAACAGCGACACACAGCTGCCTAGTCTTCGGTGACAGAGAAGTAGAGCAGGGGAATCACTCCAGGGAGGGAGAGCAGGAGCCAGAGGTGGTGTTCTCAATGACAGGGCTCCCAATGTGCTCGACTAATCCTGCAGGGCTCCCCAAGCCAATCAAACACACCATTCAGCTTTCCAGTTACAGAGGGGGAGGTGGCAAGCCTGGGGGGTAGAAGGATATAACCAAGTGGAACTTCAGCGGAGGTCGACTCTACACTGGCTTGTCCACTGTGTCCTCCTCTGATGACAGGCTGTCAAAGTAAAACCAGCAGCAGCAAATCAGGTGGAGCCACTCCAGGTCAAGTTAGCTTAGGGACTGATGGTCTTCAGAGGAACATGGAAGGGATCTGTACTGAGGCCAGAGGAGAATGAAATAACAGGGACAGAACTTCAGTTATATCTAAATGGGCTAATATGAATTTAGTTGCTCAGTGAACTGGAAGTAAGATAAATCTATCGTTCTTTCTTCAAACCTCTGCCAGCACTTTTGCAGTGACACATTGTCTCATGCTCTGCTTGGTGGAGTTCCTGCCTGGGGCATCCTAGCCTTGGAGACTCTGGCAAATCTTTCTACTGACCTGGGGCAGGAGCAAATATAGCACTGTAGATTATTTTCCCTGCTCCTTGCTGTTCTTCAGGAAAGGAGGCTCTTGCCTCCTCACAGGACAGTGAGAATAGGACAGAGAGAAGCAGATAAAGTTGTGGTGTGAGAATTTCCGTGGCATTGATTCCGCCTCCACCCTTGGCATCTCCTTCTTTAACAACATCAGCAGCCCACATCACCTCTTTCTGAGCTGTGGAGCTAGGAGGCACCTGAGAAACCCGTCCCTCATGCTAGGACTCAGGGACCCAGAGTGTTGAGGGAGGAGGAGCCCTTAGCCCATGGAAGTCACACCAGACACCGAGGTGGCCTCCTGCTCTTGTCCTGGGATTCCCCAGGGTAATGGGGGCCTCCTCACCTGGCACTGGTGTTATACACGCAGCGATGCTTGACACCCCAGTGACTAAGCTCCTAAATGTAACCAACATAACCAAGGCCCTGTGTTCCTGGTTTTTAGCCTCCTACCACAAGCTGCGCTAATAATCTGAGTAGTTTTCAGTTCTAACAGACAGTTCTGAATGGTAGTGCTCCGGTTCACAAAGACTGCCACCACTATCTACACACTTTGTGCTTTGGGCTAATAACATGTTTACATCTTACAAAATGCATTTTCTGTTGAGGCACTCTTGTGCTGTTTTACAATGATGAGATCCCAGACTCCAAGACTTAACAGAAGACTGAATAGAAGTGGATGGCTGGAATGAAAGTCAGGCACTCGGCAGAAGCATCGAGTACCTATTGTGGCTTTCAGCTCAGGAATTACATCCTCAGTGGAGGGCCATAATTGCTCCTAGTCCCACTGTCTTGAGAGATAACAGAGATACACCGAGCTAGGGCTCCAGGAAGGGCCCCCAGATGAGACAAGCTTTTTGTCTTGTTTCTAGACCAGCTGCAGAGTCTGCTGAAGATGACCCTCTCCCCACAAGCCCAGCTACTTTCCTCCACTGCCAGTCAGTGGCTCACTGAGTATGAGCAAGGCCTTGGCAGACTCCAGTGGCAGGCTCTGTAAGCAGGTCCAGGTGCTGGGCTGAGACCCAAGCAGCCCCTCCTGGTCCTGCAGGAACAGAGAGGAAGAACTGTGTAGTGGTGGTTACCAGGCTGCAGCGGGGCTCAGAGGCAAAGGGGGACTGGAACTGGTACTTCATGAAAGATCAAGCGAGACAGAAGGGATCACTGATTCTTCCCCAAAGGTCTTCAGGAGCTTTGAGGACTGTTTTGGATTTAGCGTTTGTTGTCACCTGTGCTAAATGACAACCACACAGGGCTGCATTTCACGTATCCATTTTGCAGGCAGGGACCACCTCCCCCAGGACAAAGGGCATTCCAGTGGCTGGCTGGCCTGCAGTTATGCAGGCATCCAAGGAACAGCCAGTGAATTAAGGACAAATAGGGCTCCTGGGAAGGGAGCCAACACTCTGCACCCAGGAAGCAGGGCCAGAGAGGAGCCTGGTGCTACGGATGACCACATGAATGCCTTTACCACTACCGTGTCTGCATTCTCTGCTGGCCTCTATCACTTTCCTCTCTTACAGTTATCATAGATAAATAGCTCATCTATTTCTTCTCCTAGCCCCATGGGTTTCTCCTTAGACACTGGTCTTCTATTCCCTGTTTGGCCACTGTATGAGCTCAGTAAAACAGATGGAATGGATGTATCTTCTATGAGTTATTAAAACATCTTAGACTCAGCTTCCATAAAATGCAACCATCTAAAACCTAAAGGACAAAGTAGGAGAAATTAAATTTACATGACGGTAGAGGCTTGCCTCCCAAATTTGTTTGTTTTAATCCCATTAGTATAGAAGAATCAAAGCATTTTGGAAAAGCTCCATGCCGTCTTGCTGGGGTTAATGTGTTTCTTGTTCCTGACAGGTCTCAGAGAAGACAACTTAACCTGATAAAATAAACATCAGTTTATGGAAATGGAAACAGACCTCTGAAGGGTACACAACTGTAAGGGGAAAATTAGTCACTAAAGATGTTTGATCAAAGCACTGAAATAAGTGGAGGAGATCAGATGGAAAATCCTGACAGGAAACCTGCCTAGCGTCATCCACGGCCAACAACTTTCAAAGTCCCTTAATCCCTTTCTTTCCTTAAAAAAACTACACTTTTAAAATTGAAGATTAAAAAATATGTGATACAGAGTAGACCCGGGTCTCCCTTATCCTTAGGCACCAGAAAAGTGCTCTTTTGTTACAGGGGCATGGTGGTCAACACAGTGCTCGGAGGCAATGATCTCTGCCTACAAGTGACTGTGGCTCCCCTCTCCTGACAGAGGTCCCACTACCAGGATGCAGCCACTCCTCAGACTTGGAGACAGGGAAGGACCATCCTGATCTCCAGGGAAGACCCAAGAAGAAACCCTTTCTCAGTAATTCTCCCCTTTCACACATACTTAATTGGTAATCATGATGACCCCATCGAAACAAGAAACGCCCACTGCTAACAGTGGGGGGGACTGGATCCATGTGTCAAGCGGAGTGAACAAGTCAAGGACTTTCATACCCTTGGCTCTTCTGGCTTTAGGATCCTTTTTTAAGCCTAAAGACAGAAACAACAACCCCAACCCCCCAAATATCAAAAATTCTCCAACAAAACAAAAATCTTAATCCAGCACTTGAAAGACTGACAGAGATGTGACTATCATCGTTGTGTGGCCCGGTGAACTGTGACCTGTCCTTGGGGTTGAGACAGGACATTAGGGTGTGACAAAACTGGCTGGGGAAGTAGGTGTGATCTGTTAATTACACAGTCCCAGGACACACGGGCAGAGCAGTGCCCCACGCCTCCAACAAGGACTCCCCACCTAGCTGTTCAATAGGGCAGCCCAGCCCACATCAGCCTGAGGAGTGGGTGACACAGAAGGGCAGCCCATACTATTTTGGCCACTGCGCTCTCTCTTACACAGTGGCCACCCTCCATGCTGTGGGATGAGCTTCTGCTACTTTTCCTAGCCGTAAACTCACTCAGCAGAGCCAGTTGCTTCTCCTACTTGACCTATTCCTGGTGCAGGACAGAAACAACATAGAAACCATCTCCTGGAGGAGGCTTCATCCAGTAACAGAGCACAGCGATGACTCACTCCCATCACAGGCCACAGAAGCCTTCTGGTACGGTTGGGGGAGTGTGGCCTGTGTCAGCCACAAGAGATTCAGGGAGATCATCTTACACAGACTCTGTGAAATGTGATGACACCAGCAGTCATCACTCACTAAACAAAACTTATCTCATTGCACGCGCACACATTTGTGAGGTTCATAATGTAAGTCTGCATTAACCACCGAGACAAAAATAGAATTCAGAGTAAAAGTTGGGTAACTTTTCCAAAGCAATTATTTCAGTACAATGGTCCTAAGAAGTACTTTAGAATCTCAAGTCACAGAGCCCAGGCTGCACCTGACACCACAATCTCGGCTCAGAAGACTTTAAGACTTCCAAATCTTGCAGTATGCAGCCAAGGCTGAAGAAAACTGGTCCAGTACACAGCAGAATCAGGATCTGAATCTGATTCCAGACTCCAATGACATTGTTGATAGTGAAGGAACAATCCATGGATTTAACAAAATATTCATCAAATAGCTTTTCTACTGGAGAAGAAATATTTGGAATTCAGAAAAGGTAAATCTATTTGGTGTAATGTTCACTTTCTTTATAAACAGAATAAAAGACAGACTGAGTGAGTTTCCTCTAACAAATAGCAGGGCTCTGTGAACAGGATCCTCAGACACAGTCTTTTCACTTTGCCATTAAGCTCCAGCTATGTGTTCAGTTGCCAGCTGTAGTTTGAACTCGGGGCTCCCTGCTACTTCTGGGCCCCCATGGGAGCATAGACCCAGGAAGAGTGCCAGGGCCAACAGCATCCACGTGACTTCTCTGTGCACACGGGTGGGTCCTGCTGCCAATACCAATGAGTGCCTCAGTTAACATTCCTCACTTCTAAGGGCAGAGGAATCAGAACTGAGCCATCTTCCTCTGGCCACTATATGGAACAGAATATCCCCTTTCTTTGACTTTTTCTGTCACTAGAAAATGATAGAAAACAATTTTTCCTGTTTAAATGTCCACTTCCTTGAGGAATGACCAGAATCACTTTAGCCAAAACATTTTGGCTGATATAAAAGCTTGGCTAGGTCCTGTAAGATAGCTCAGTGAATTAAAGTGTCTGCTTAGACAAGCTTAAGCAAGCACAGGGATTGAGGTTTGATCACCGGCACCACATGCCACACCAACCCCACCCTGAGGGCGGGCTGAGCCAGCCACAGAGACTAGGTATGGTGGCACACCTCTGTAATCCCAGTGCTGGGGAGGCTGAAAACAGGAGGATCACTATGAGTCCGAGCTGCATGGTGAGACCGTGTAACAACCAAATAAATTAACAAAATAAAACAAAACAAAAACCTTGGCTAATCAGAACCACCAACCTATTACTGTCATCCAACTAATTCTTTCCTCCAGGCTAGATTATAGTTTCTGACTACATTAAGACTTCCTTTCATTAAACTTCTACTTCAAAGGCATCCTATTTATTGTCCATGGCCCATAACTGTACTATGGGGTTTAGTGTTTGAATTAATAGTTCTGAACCACTAGATGTAACATATTGCACCCCATCTTTCCAAGGGTATTAGGGCATCCATTCAGTTTTAGTACATTGATCCCAGATATATTTATTAAGCAACCTCTCTAGTCTATCCTAGACACTGGACAACAAGTACTAAACAAAACCTAACTCCAGCCCTAAAAAAAGCTTCTGGTCAGATGTGGATGTTTGTAAGTAAGGTAAGTGAAACCAACATGGTACTAAACAAAGCATCTCCAAACAGATCACTGACCTGAGCAGGGAGAAAGGGTGACCAAAGCAGGCCTCCTGGACGGCAGGGGGCTGAGGGCAGGGAATCTGCCTAGAGGCATCCAGGATGAATAGGAGCTTATGACCAGCTGTCAAAGATCACCTTTTCAGGGTAACCAAGACCACTGCTGCCTCACTCAGGAGTTTCAGTGGCTCTCAAGGTGCTTCAGAAATGGCTTTCTGGCCCTTCACAGTCTCTGTGCTGAATCCTGCACCACTGCTCAGTTCCCCAACCAGGTCTTGGACTTCCATATGTATTTTTTGATAAAGTTGTACTTTTTCTTAGGAATACCCATAGACCCTATCTGTCTACTGAACTCATCTTCCAAGGTCTGGAACAGACTTCACTTTCTCTGTGAAGACTCTCCCACCTCTGGGCAATCGCAGCACTTATAATAGTTACCTGTGTGCCTACAAGGGATGTAAGTTTCTGGAGGACAGAGCTGCTCATAGTCTCATTTTTCCAGAATTTTGCATAAAGGAAATGTACTTATGGCTTCTTTTTAATAAAAGAATAAAGCAACTCATCAAGTACTCACAAGAATTGTTTGCACCAATATAGGGGACAGACTTTCTTTAGTGCAGGCTACAAATAGTGTAAATGAACAGGATTCTGACAGCAGCTCCTGACACAGCCAGGGGGTTGCAACTGCCTGACTTCTGGAAAGAAGTCTCAATCAGCACTTGGCCCATGCACGGTCACGAGATAAGCAAGCAGAAGCAAACGAGGAGGCTTTAGGAGCAATTGATTATATATGAATCCAATTACTAATAACAACTCAAGCAAAGGCTCCTGTCAGATATCTCTAATGATTCACATGAAGGATGGAGGGAATCCTGCCGAAGGGACCTATGGATGCTGCCCCATGAGGGACCTATACAGGAGTGTAATGAATCACCCCATGCAGGCCAGTTTAAGTCTTTAGACCTGATATTGGCAGGGTCAAGGTCAGGATCAGGCCTGGGGAGATAGCTCAGTAGAATAAGTGTTTGTCTGGCAAGTGCAAGGTCCTGAGTTCAATCCCTGGTAACACACACACACACACAAAAAACCAAGCCCCCCTTAAGGTAGGTCACTGCACAGTGAGGCACACTTTTCTACAGCCTGAACCCCTTACCCAAGCCAAGCATCCCATAAAATGTATCACAGTTTAATGATAACACCTTCAGATGCAAGGCCAGGTTATCAAGGAAATTGTTTTGACAATCATTTCTCTTGCTCACAAGAAAAATGTACTACAGTGAATTCCCAAACAGGATGAGTCAAGGAGGGAAACATACTTAGTATTTCAGGATGCCAGAAAGCACCTGGGGGTGGGTCAGGCAGGTGCTGTGCCGCTGAGCCATTCCTTTGTTCCTTCAAAAGGGCAGCCAGCAGCAGCTCCTCTGCCCTCAGCAGAGAGTGGTGGGTATGGAAATGCCCCCCCACATCTTTCAGTAGGAAGACAGTGAGAAACCAGGAAGAGCTCAGGGCAGCTGAAGTCATTCCTTTGTTACCACACTCAGCCCCCCAACACACACACACACACACACACACACACACACACACACACACACACGGTATGTGTTTAAAGGTCAACAGTTGTTATTAATGATAAGCTATCATTTATGACTTGATGCTGTGTGGGCTTAAGAGAAGCAAAAGTGTCTTTTCTTTTTCCATCATGAGTCCCTCATTTGTTTTGGACATCTGGCCTGAAAAGATGTGGGTTTCAAAAGGGCGAAGAAGAGATATGCTTCAACATTGAAGCCTTACTTTTAGTAAGCAAAGCAAAAGCATATTCCCACTTATCTCCTTCATGGTATGTGTCTGAGAGTTTCAATATTTGCATGGAAGCTTACTTTACTCAAGGAGCCCACAGGACAAAGGACCTTGGTTAATTTCTCACTGCCCATGATGAAATGGTGGAAAGGCTGGGCATAAACTAGAGATGCAATACAGGAGAAGCAAAAGGTAATTGCAAAGAATGTATCTAGACATTTTGTAATCAGATATACAAGTTATCCTGGCCTCAAAGAAACAAAAACTTGTCAATCAAAGTCTGAAGGAGTCTGGTACCTTGGAAATGATTTGTCAAGCTTTCTCTGGAGTCTAGAGCCTGCTAATGTGCAAGTGGTAGGTGCATTGTTTCTACAAATATTTAAGACAAGACTGTGCTGAGATAGGAAGCAGCAAAACTTATAGGAACAGAATTCTCTGAAGCCTGTATTCTATCTCTATAGTATTTATACCACTGACCCCTCAAGGATCTCAATGATCCCCAAAACAAAGGGATTAATTTGACCTTATAAGCAAAGGAAAGTAGCTAGAAGAACCAGGGAAGAAGGACAAACCAGGCTTGGACGTTCTAGCCCTGTGCTTTTCCTGGTCAATAGACAACTTACATGAGAGTCACCTGGTAGCTGTTAAAATGTAGACTGCTGGGAGACATCAATCTCTCTTGGAACTTAGTCCCTAGGGATTGATACCAGAGTCTACATTTCAAAATAAGCTATGCAGGAAGTAAACTAGGCAGACAAATGCTCCAGGTCTGAAGGCTGTTGGCCCTTTTCCCTGGGTTCTGATGTGCTCTGTGTCTTCAGATTGTCTTGGTGCCCTCTTGATGATAACTTTGGAACCTAAGAGCATGCACAAGACCCCTGTCATGTCTTGTGCCTGGCATCTAAAGGAACTCTGTGAATAGTGGATAGTTAGGAGGAGTGACCTGACTACAGGGAAAGGTCACATGGAAGTCCAGGTGATTGGCAGAAGAATAATGAACAAATGGAGGTGAATAGAAAACTTAATCAATCCCAGTAGCAATTGCCAAACATGAACAGCAGGTAATTTTCTCTGCCTTGATGACAAAATCGTAAGATAAATAAATTCGTCTTTGCTCAGTCAATGTCTTGTATTTTAAATAGAGAAAGAAATCATAAAGAGAGATGACTGGTTTGAGGTATGTGAGCAGAGAAGTGCTATGTATGTACACACACACACACACACACACACACACACACACACACACCCCAGGGAGCCACTCCCAGATCCAGCTGCCATACACCAATTAAACAGCTTAGTGGAAAAGCCAGCTCCCACTATATTTATAAAGGAAAAGCAAACGTGGATAGATGATGTTCCCGTAGAAAGTGTATCTCCACAATTGGATGGTTCTGCCACTTCACCTGGGGTGCACAAACAGAGCCAGCGGCTGTCTTCCTGGAAACCAGCCAGACTGAGCACACTGCTTTTCTCTAGTCCCCCACCTGCATCACAACTTGCCAACAACCCTTCTCTGGCCCTTTTTTGTCCAAGCCATTACAGTACTTTTTAAAGAAAATTTTTGAGACAGAATACTGCTCTATAGTCCAGGCTGGCCTCAGTCGCACGGCAGTTCTCTGCCTCAGCCTCCCAAGTGCTGAGAGCAGGGGTATGCACCTCCAGACCCTGATAAAGCACTGCAGTTCATAAGAGGTCTTGTTCCTAGAGACATGTAAGCCAAAGCAAATATAGTCAGGTGAGAACCAAAAGCTACAAAAGGGAAAAGAAAGCTTAAAGTAGACTATAACAGGGTGAGGTTGGATTCTATGCAACTGCAAGGCCAGGCTTCCAAGTGGGCAGAAAGGGATTAGCAAAAGTGATGACTTCCTCAGGCTGCCCTGTGCTATAAAACTTCCTGACATGGAAGTAGAGGGGGGAAGGAATTTAAAATATATAGTACATTTATGAACAAAGAGACCAACTCATGATAAATAGCTTCTTCTATGTTTCCTTATTCCTTTGTCAGCAAGCCTGAACTTTGGTTAAAAGAGCATCTGAAAAGTCAGCTGTTTTTTCCCCTTTCTTCAAAGTCAAAGGGAAAATTCTGGTAGAAATACCCTACCTATTCCAAGTTTTAGCAGTCAGTCCTTAGCTGACAGACCCTAACGTGGAGACTGTGAGCCTCCTAACTTGTGGGCAGTCACCCCATACTTGTGGGCAGTCACCCCATATTCCTCTCAGCCCCAGAAAGCACTCTAAAACACAATTGAGAAGGGCATCATTATAACCTTCAAGACAGTGTAATGTTTTAGGATAAATCATATGAAAAAATTATAGTCAACTATCACTTACAAAAGACCTTACAACTTATTGTGAGAAAGAAGTCAACCTTACTTGATAGTAGATGTTATACTTGTTCCGCAGACTGTCAGAGAAAAATTATAAGAAACTAATGAAATCCTTCCTTCATAGTGAAGATTGTGACCTCTTTCCAAAATACATCAGTACTCTAAAAATAGATCTCAAAAACTGTAAATGAAGGGTCGAAGCCAATACCAGGGCCATGCAAAGCCTAGCTGTATGTATCAGCTTACTCTGAGACTCACTGATTCTAAAGAATATACATTGTCTTTTTCACACACCCCACCCTCTTTCATGGATATACGCCACCCAGGTCTGGGAAGGTCAGATAAGAACAAAAATCAGGGTCTCCTGGCTTTGGGCTAGGCCCTGCCCATTCTTTTCCTCACAGGCACTTCTCAGAAAAGCCCAAGATCTTACCCTAAAATGATAGGCAGTGGTCTTGTTTTACTCTAGACACGTGGGTGAGATTAAAATAGTGACAAATGCAAAGTGCTAAGGATACTGCCTGGCCTTAATAGGTGCTATTTAGGTGCTTGCTTGCTATTCTGAGGAGGAGGGCATTTTAAAGTTACAGAGGACTATCCTGCCTCAGGCTAAGAAGGAACATTAGACTCCTTCCAAATGCCCTTCATTCTAAAAGACAGGTGTCGCTGACTTCCAAAGGGACAAGCTTGGGCAGGGGTGAAGCCCTGGGTGTCACCACACAGCTTAAGTATGTCAGGAGAACTCCTGACAGGGCGAATTTTTGAGGGAGGAGGGGTGGAAGGGCCCATGCTATATGCACATGACCTTGGTGACTCAGGGGCCTGCCTCTTCAAAAATTGCTGTTTTAAAGGTAGAAAACTGGCCTCAAACTGAGAAGCAGTTGGATGATAACCCAGGCTCACTCTCCACCCTGACCCTCTACGACGTCTAGAGTATCTAGTGTCAGTGAGGAAGCTTGCTGTTTGCTTCTCCCAGGTGGCTCTTCTGGTGGCTCACTGGGACTTTCTGCAATGGCAGAGGCCAGACATGGGAGCAAGGAAAGCGATATAAACTTTCCAGGTTCCCAACTGTGCCTCGGGGCCGACTGGACCCGCAAGAGGCTCTTCCCAGGCTAGAGCCCAAGAAGCATCCAGTTTTAGCTGTTTTCAAATGGCAGCTAAGACGATTTGGAATACTCGTGTGCTGACTCGTGTCCAGCTTTTCTGTCATCCCCAGGAAACTGTAACAGACACAGTGGTCACTGTAACCCTCTCCTCCCAACACCATCCAGGCAGACACTTCCACTGACCTTCCTTCTCCACAACTTTCCCTTATTCCAGATGAGGACTTGGTTTACAAGACAACTGCGTGTATGACATGGGAAGGATCTATGGATGGGGGACAGGGAACGAAGGTTTGAGAGTGGCCTCTATCTTGTGTTTTTCTTCAGCCTTATCTTTAGGAAAACAAAAGCTTCTCAAGAGCAGCAATGATACTGAACCCTGTCTGGCTCTTCTATCACTTTTCCTAACATCTTATGAAATGTTATTTGTGTTCAGAGTAATACTGCATACGAATCTCTTTAGGTTTTACTCCATTATACTTGGAGTAAAAATCCAGGGTCTGCCACTTAGCACAGAGAAGGTGAGACATCTGAGCACATGGCCAGACAGGGAGTGGCAGGGCTAGGAGCTGCTTCCAAGCCCCGAGGCTTCCGAGGCCGGGCCTTTACCACAACCGTCCGACCATCGTGCCTGCAGCTGCCTGGCTAGCTGCTATTTGCTCTGTCTCTCACAGCATTATCTCTGTCACTGAAAAATGATCCAGAGGCTTAAGTGAGTTACGAAAGTAAAAAGGGTCTGGTACACAAGCCAGGAAGGAGAGGCATTTTCAAGCTTATTCCTGTTACTGGGAAAAATTCATAAAAGAAGTGGGATTTCCAAAAGCGCCAGAAGAACTTTAGAAAACAATGAATGGTATAAATCTAGATCAAATTACCTCTTTAAAAACAGACTTGTACTTGTTCAAATACACAGCTGCCTTGGGGAGGCTCAGATAAGAGTTCTCAGGCAAAAGAACAGAGCTCAAGGTACATTTGTTAACCCCCAACCATTACCTGAATAAACACTGGGCCGGGGAGAGAACTTGTGGAAACATCTGCCTGCTAATTCCCCTGCAGGGTGGCAGGGCTCTCCACCATCCACACTGAGAATCGGAGACTGCAGCCTTCCTTTTGGCCTCTTTTGATTTCCTAAGCAAAGCCACCCTGTGTTGGATGGGGGCAAATAATTGCCCTCTGCTGGCCCAAGGCCAGGGCGCTAAGGAAGGAGGTGGGCCCCAGAGTGCCACAGAAAGTCAGCTAGGAGCTCATTTCATCAGAGGGAGTTCAGGTCAGCTGGGGCCCCCAAACACCCAAAATAGTAGCAGCTGCAGCCCCAGCAGTGAGCACAGCCAAAAGGGGTGAGATGGCAGGGGTGAGCTCCTCTCTCAGGAGCAGTCTCCTTAGTTGCACCCCCACCAGAAGCCCCAGGAGCCCATGTCAGAGCAGTACCACCAGCCCGTGTATGGACTCAGCAGCCTCTGGTGCCAGGTCTGAGTGGTCCATGATCAACAGGCTAGGGGAGGTCCCTGGAAGACACCCAGGTCCCTAAGCAGCTGAGACCAGAGGGCACAGTTTAGGGAAGGTTTATTTTTTGTTTTTAGTGCAAGGACCGAACCCAGGGTTTCCAGCTTGTTAGGCAAGCATTCTACTGCTGTGCCAAATACCAAGCCCCCAGAAGGGCACAGTTTAGATACAAGCTCTGGAGCAACTCCCAGCTGCTGGAGTCCACGTGGAGCTCTGCCCTTCCAGAGCTCCTGCAGGGATGTCCTGCTTAGTGCTGCGTCACAGGCTGGGCTTCTGATGCAGTGTGCAAAGCTAAGCACAGAGGCTCTGCGTTCTGGGGCCAAAAAAGGGTTGATTCTGCCTGCTTGGGCTGCTGTGACAAAGTAGCTTGGACTGGGTACTTTATGGACAACTCACTGCTCACGCGTCTGGAGGCTAAGAAGTCCCAGATCGAGGGACACCAGCACAGGCAGTGTCCAGGGAGGTCACGTCTGCTTCATAGAGTGCTTTTCCTACCTAGGCCTCCCGCAGCACATGGGGAAGGCAGCTCGCTGCGGTCCAAGGGTGCTCACCCCATTTGCATGGGCAGTTTTCTTCACTGCCCCACCTGCCAATACCACCACCTTGCTGCTTAGTTTTCAGCACGTAAATTTGGGAGATGTAAACAGACCGCAGCAAGGCGCCAGCACTTCCTGGATGGGGACACAGGTAATTCAGGGCCTCAGGTCAGAGGCTCTGGGCGGTGAGCCCCTCAGCTACCCAGGGCCTCTCAGTCTCTCCACCAGAGAAATGCCTCTTTCTCCCGACTTTTGGGGCCAGAAGAACCAGCTGATCCAATGACCAATTAAGCAAAGCACACTGAATGGATACCTTTATTATTTAACAGGACCTCATTTTTTTTCTTTCTCACCTTAGAATACTTTTCTTTTCTTTCTTTCTCTTTCTTTTTTTCTTTTCTTTTCTTTTTTTTTTTTTTTTGGCGGTACTGGGGATTGAACTCAGGCCCTTGTGCTTGCCAGGGAAGCACTTATTCCACTGAGCTATCTCCCCGGCCCCTTAGAATACTTTTCTAAGAACACACAGGAAATGACAAGTTGGATAGACACTTTCTAAGGGGAACAGGTCAACAGGCTTGGTTTGGAAAATGCTTACTTGAGAAAGGGGAAGTAAAGTTTACCTGAGGGCAGCTTCAGATCCAGGTGGGGTGCTCTGAAGCAGCACAAAGCTTCTCTGAGCATGATTAGATGACACAGGAACTCCAGGAGCCCCCAGAAGCCCCATTCGCTCCCTGTGACCTTTCCACGCCAGCTGCTGTCAGCATGGCAAAAACTACAGAAACAGTTAACTGATCTGGGTTAGAGCTCTAAATTCGCAGTGAAGTTTTTATTTGAACCAAAAGATATCACTATGGTTGCTCAAAGGGCATTATCTTCTGAGCAGGGTGCACTCTGCAAGCTGTGGCATTTGCCAGGGCAGTCTAGGGTTCTGCCCCTGCTGACACAGCGGGGGACTTCAGGTGCCAAGAATCAGAGCCCCTCTGGGTAAGGCAGAGGCAGGATGAGGGGGTGAGCACGGTGGGGAGGGGAGGAGGGCAGACCTCAGCTGTGCCGCTGTCTCTCTGGTTCAGGCTATGGTCCCACCTTCCCTGGTGCCTCTAGTCCCCCACAAGTTCATGCCTAGAGCATCTTCCCTCTCTCACACATGGGGGCTCCCCTTGGGGGGACTGGAAAGCTCCATCTGGCCTCAGGCAGGCCAGGCTACCAAGTCTTGCAGTTCAGGGTTACAGACTTCAAAGTCCAAATTTACATGCCTGTCATGGTGTCTGCTGGGCTGGATTCTAAAGGATTAAAACTGATTAGCTTACAAGGCAGATGAATTGGGGTGCAGTGGGAATTGATTACCTGAAGGGAGTTCCTGCTGAGTGAACCCTGAAGCAGGAATCAGTCTCCCTCATCCCAACTGTCCCCAGACAGTATTCCCCTGCTGGGACCTCACCAGCAGCTGTCTCTTCTTTGGGGCTTACAGAACTGATTACCTGAATTCCTCAGCATTCCACACCAAAATGGGCCAGGACAGGCAGGCAGCAAGAAGGAAAGCAGAGGGCCAGTTCAGGAACATTAAAAAAAAAAAAAAAAAAAAAACAAACAAACAAAAAAAACAACTTTCTTCAAGTCCTAGATTTTATTTTATAAGTAGGTAAATTTTGCATTCTAACCCACAAGCACTCTGTTTTATTCTTATATAATTTCCCCCAAAATCTTGGGGTAAACAGGGTGCTCAAATAAGCAGCCCTTGGAGGTCAGAGGCAGGCCCTGCTGCACAGCTCAGGTTTCCCTCTGCCCCTCTGAGTCAGGTGGGGGCAGTTGCTCTGCTGCAAGCAGAGAATGCTAAGGGCTGCCTTCTGTTCAGGTGTTTCCTAGGGGCCACCTACAGGGACACAAAAGCTGAAGAGCACCACCCCACAAGCTTGTTTGGAGGACTAGAGGAAACGATCCCTAAAACCAGCACTGCAGAAATGATGCACCTTTATCTCAGCTACTCCCTTCGGAGTGAGGAAGGGCTGCCTCTGTTCAAGAGTTCAAGACCAGCCTGGACAACACCATGAAACCCTAACAAAAAAGAAGGCAAAGAAAAGCAAGGAAAGGAAAGGAAAGGAAAGGAGAGGAGAGGGGAGGGGAGGGGAGGGGAGGGGAGGGGAGGGGAGGGGAGGAAAAAGGAAATAGCCTGAATATCTCTCCTTCTTTTAAGTCCTCTCCCCTCACAGCTCCTCAAGGCTCTCTGTAACTGGCCTGAGTCTCAGCCTTCACCTTCTGCTTATCTCCTCAGTCACTCTATCTTATATCCAGCTGTTCAGTTTGAAATGATGTAGAGTTCCCTGATTTCCCCAATTGTCTCTTTCTAGCCTTGGGGCCTTTGTGGTTCTGATTGTGCTACCTAAATCTGTTCCCCACCACCTCCCATGCCCAGCAAACTCCCCTTCCCTGGTAGGACTGAGAACAAGGCAGCACCTCTCCTCTGAAGACCTCCCAGCCTCTGCTGCCTCTGCAGCCCTGGCAGGGGGCCAGTGCCAGGAAGGACCTTCGCGCTCCAGCGGCACCACTGGCTCTTTCTCATGTGATCACTTAAATGTCTAGTTCTTAGGGAATAGGGCTGGGAGTTCACCTGTGTAGGCCTTCTTTATTTACAGAGAACACATGACAAATGTGTGTGTGTACATGCGTGTGCACATGTGCCTGTGTGTGTGTGTGTATGTGTGATGCTTGGAAGATATGAATGCCCAGCACCAGACCCTGTGAAAAGACTTCCCTGTATAAGAGGCTGCCCAAAGGTTTCTATGCTGATTGTGATGGTCTATCAGTTGCTACCAGTTTCTCCCCAAAACTAAGAGCACAGAACCAAGAAACTGCTTCTGTTCAAGACTATGTATTTATGTAATATAGGAATTTCCATCATCCACTTTTCTTTCTGCATGTTTCATTTTACCTTATTGTTCTGCAATATTTTATCTCCTGAGTTAACCTTTAGGTTTTAAAAATAGGATGACCCTGGGTAAAGGGAGGGCAGCTATGAAGATTTAATGACTAGAAAACAGAGGCTCCATATAGTCCCTGTCCCTAGGAACAGTGAAATTCAAGATAAGGGTGGGACAAATCAAGAGAGAAAAATAAGACAAACTCTTAAAATGTATATACAAGCATGTTCTAAATAATCTGAGGCATCACAGTACTTAGGTTCCAGGAAGATTTGTGAAGGAGGAGGTTATAGCAGCCCTGTAAATGGAGAGGGAAGAACTCTGAAGCCACCACGATTCCCTGGTAGTGGATGCTTTTGTCTTCATGTCTTGTTTCTGGGCCCTCTACGCACCACGGGCAACCACGAGACCTAATCAGCCAGGCCCGGGTGCACTGCCTGTCTTCCGTTGACCTTCCCTGAGGCAATACTACCATCTCTGCTGAATTACATAGTCCAGTTCTTCTGGAAAGGGACTTACATGGCTTCTGCCAAAACACCAAAGCAAAGAAGAAGGCATCCAGGAGTGGCCACAGCTAAGCAGTAGCAGGTTTTGAATTGTCACCCTCATCCTGCCCTGATAGAGTGCCTGGGTCTTGTGAGAGAAATGTAGGGGGAAAGCAGTCACTGAGCACCAGGGAGCAAAGTATCAGCCATTTCTTCTCAGGGTGGTGGCAGGAAGTGATCTCATCATTAAGTCATTCTGTGGCAGAGAAACTATGTGGGGAGATAGACAGCCAAGGGAAAGAGGCCAAGGAAGTAGCAAAGAAGGGAAGTAGGAGAGAAGGAAAGAAGAAGGGAGAAAAGAAGAAAGGAAAAGGCAAGAACCACAGAAGAAAGAAAAAGAAAGAAAGAAGAAAGAAAGATAGATGCTAGATAGATACTAGATAGATAGATAGATAGATAGATAGATAGATAGATAGATAGATAAAAAGAATCTGTACAATTAAAAAGGTATGCATTGGAGGGGGTATGTGTTTTTACCCTTTTTCTTCTAGAATAGAAGACTATGTAGCCCTGCTTGGCAGCACAAGCCTGTAATCTCAGCACTTTGAGGAGCTGAGGCAGGAGGATCAGAAATGTGAACCCAGCTTGAGCAAATTAGCAACTTACTGAGACTATCTAAAAAATGTAGTTCAAAGCAGTTGCCCTGGGCTCAACCGCTAGTACTGCAGGGAAGAAGGAAAAGGTGAGATGCTTGCCTGCTGCCTTGCCTGTTAGCATTAAGAATGCTGTACAAGTGTCCTTCACTCATTGAACTGAATCAGTGTCATCGTACAGGCTTCCCACCTGGGACTCTGGTTCTAACCTCTGCTTCTCCATCTGTCCTTACTCTTCAAATTGTCCCCCTAGACTTCAGGCTATAAATGTTATCAGTGTGCTTATAACTTCCAAATTTATATCACTGCCCAGAACACAGCCTTAGTTACTTTTCTCATTGCTGAGACAAAATACCCAACTCAAAGTTAGAGGAGGAGAGGCCCACTGTTTGCTCCAGTTTGTAGAGGTTTTGGTCCATAGCTGGCTCTGAGGCATGCCAGTACTTAGCAGAAGGGCATCACTGAAGAGAAACAGTTCATGGAGGGAAGAAGGTAGCAAAGCAGGCAAAGAACCTTAGCAACTCCTTTCTGCCTCCTTTATATTCTACCTAGGCTGCTGGAATTAGTATGGTGCCAAATCAACCAATGGACTGACTTAGTAACCACACAACCTCAATCCCAGAATTGCACACTTTATATTCAGCTACCATTGACAACACCCCCACCTATGACTGCATGAGGCTTGTGGGGACCATTTAGATACCAGCTGTAATAACCCTCTTCAATCTCTGAATCTAGACTCCTGCTCTCCACCTCTCCACTATGCTGGTCCCATTCCAGGTCACTATGCCATAAGTCTTACACGTGTTCAGTCTCAGATACTCACAAAAAGCCCCAAACTTCTTCCCAAACTTTAGTAGGACTGCTCTAGTTTGTTCTGTACATAGCCCTCAAGCTAGGGGGTGGGTCCTCCTAGGTCACATGATTTGCTTGATAGCCTTTGAAAGGCTACATCTGGCCATAGAAATGCCTCAGAGCTGATTACAACCTGGCAGAAAGCAAACCCACCAGGAGCATCCTCTGTTGTGCTGGTCCTGAACTTTCATATCGACATCACTCAGCTTGTTATCACTTAGAATAGATAAGCAGGGGTCAGAGAACAAAAAGTGCTCTCAACTCCCCTACAGTCTGGCAAGAGTGCCCACTGACTGTCTTCCTCAGCACTAACAAAAATGCATGTAGTTTTCAGTTTTGTTTTGTTTCGTTTTGTTTGGAAATCAGCCACAGGCTTTTAGCCCACATGAACTGTCAAACTGATATAGAAAGTTTAGAAGTCAGCACCCTGGACAGTGCTCTTGCTAGCGGGAAAGGAGTAGCTCCTGTAGCCAGGGGAACCCAGTTCAAGGAGCTCAGGTCCTACACTGTATGGGTGGGGAAGCCCAGCTGTTCATTTCTGGACTCTTTTGGTCCTAGAGGTCAGGCCTGGGGGCTAAAAAGATAAAAAAAAAACCCATGACATAGACAGTAAAAGCTTGGGCTGCAGCAACTCCAGAGTTACATACGGTAGGACTAGTGGACAGGGCTTCTTGGAAAAAAGAGATCTACCATGGAATTTAAGGGAAGGAAGGAACTGGATGTGCTACACAGAGGGGCACAAATGGCAGGAGGGCGCAGACAGTTGAAAATGGAGCAAGACTATCGATACATTCAGTGTTTCCCACATCAGGAAATGCCATCTCTGAAGAGAAGGTCCCACCCAAGTTTTCTTCAAATATAGTCTCAAAATCAGCTCTACGATAAGGTTTCTTTTATTTGCTTCTATCTATTCACAAATGAACTTTCACCTTCTAACAATGGCCCCTATATTTAGACTCAAAGAAATGGTAGCCAGGAGCCAGGAACAAGGACGTGGGGCACCTCTATATTCAGTCCTGCTTGTGCCTCCCCTGATTACCTAATTGTATTTTTCTGGGCTTACTTTTCCCTCTGATTCTGAAAGCCTTCATCCTACACTTTTCCAGGAGCTGGTCTCTTCTTGGAAAGCTTTAGAATTTTACTTAAAGGCTGGACTGACTTCTTTCCCCTACTCTCTGTTACTTACCCATTGGGATTTTGTTTGATGGATTTGAAATAGTCCTCTCCTCATACCAGCTGCCTCTTCTCCCCCTTCCTCTTACTTTGAGAAAAAAAACCCTTTTATTAAAGCTTATGATTAAAAATATTTTTCTTTATTAAAAGAGCCTGTGGCAGAAAGAAACTCAGATTATGAGGGCCATGGGTACTCATCATGTCTTTCACAAGGTGCTGACAGGGACTGCAGAGGAAGGGAAGGAGTGGCAGTCGACACCAGGGAGCACTCACAGCCACCAGGCAAAGCCAGTTCTACAGGCACATCCATGGGCATTTGAAACTGATCCGTTCAATCACTTCTACTCAAGTGATCTAGGTGCCTGCTTTCTCCTTACATAAACCATGTGTCTAAAAGGACCACATAACTTCCAACTACAGAGCACACCTTTATTTGAATTGACCCAGTGTAGGGTCACATAAAATGGTCACTGGGATCCTTCAAATGACTGTGCTGTGCTGTTGACTGTGAGCAGAAAGGTGTTCTCAGTAATGTCACCACAGCATCCATGATCACAGAGGAATGAAAATGGTCAGAGTATGGCAAACCTCCTTTCATTTTAACTTCTGTAAGGACTTTTTCAATGGTGGGATAAATGAACTCATTTTAACAATCTGACAAATATAATATCTTTCATACAAATGTCACACACAAAAAGATCACCAAAGGCAAGTGGAATGCAGGAGGGCTTGAGCCAAAGCAGTCCCCTTCAGCACTTTTGCTTTTCAGTCCATCTGCTTGTACGGGTGGGGGAGGCGAAGTGAGGGTGGGATGAGAGAAAAAGCAACAGCTGAAAGAGACTTCCCTGGCAGATACAAGACCAGAAGCAGAACTAAGACATCTTCCTCCCTGAGAGTGCTATTTTGAGATGCAGCCTTCCTATGTTGCCTAGGCTGGCTTTGAACTACTGGGCTCAAGTGATCCTTCTGCCTCGGCCTACCAACTAGCTGAGATGATAAGGCCCATGCCATGGTGCCTGGCCTTTCTGAAAATCTTGATTTTAAGCCGCATATGAGCAAGCATTCTGCCCATGCAATGCTGCAAGGAAGCAGACAAGAGACAGGTGGCAGACAGGAGACCACAAAGGAAGCTCTGGTGCCCATAATGTCCATCCAAGATGCAAGGACAGCCAAGGCTCCCTGGGCCAGGGATCAGACCTGCCGCAGACACCAGGAAGAAGCAGGCAAAATCCCACAGGGGCCAGCTAGACCACCATTGATGAGCACCATGCAGAGCCACTGAAGCGGACCCTAAGTGCCATCGTGTGCCCACCTTCAGGACTGCCAGCTCCTCTCCCATCACATCCTATACAGACTGCACCTAGGGGGCTGGGCACTGGCAGCCTACCCCCTCTGAGGCAAGGCCCAGGATGTATTTTATATTCAAACAGACTGTTAGGAATGGAAATCACCTTTCACACTCGTGTACATAAGCAACTGCATGGTTTCACAGAGGAGAAAATGGAGACACTGGAGATGATGGGATCATATGAGTGTTGGGCAGTAACACAATGATGCAGACTTTGCAGAAGTCCAGCCTTCTTAGCACCCATCTCCGTGCCTCTCAAAACCCCTGAGACACTCTCCTTCCTTGTATTCTTCATCAAAACCTGAGGATGGCACAGGGCTGCAGCGTGCAGCAAAGGATCTATGATCTTCTAAGGGTACAGAACATGCAGGGTTTTCTGCAGAAAGGCACTGAGGAAGAAAAGCACTGACCCGAGCCTGGTCCTCCCTGGCTTTGGGAATCAGCCAGTGCAGTGATGAGGATGGACTCAAGAGACACCCACAACTTTACTACGCATGGAAGGACAGAGAATTGGGGGAACAGCTGGGAGGGACTGCGTTGTAAATAGAAAATAATGCACTAACTTAGCTGAGAGAACTTGGTAAGTCAACTTTTTAAAAAAATGGGTCTACACTACCTGAATTCTGCACGTTACTAAGCATTCTTGGAGAGTCGCAGTAAAGGGTAACCACAGTGCTGGCCCAGGGCCTCTGTCTGCTCTGTGCAGCTGAGTGCCAGTTGGTTTGGGAGCCAGGGACTCAGAGAGGAGCACACAGTTTGGCCTCCTCTGGGCACTTTCATTTCATTCCAGGTTCTTCATGCAGAGTGAGGAAGGCCAGGAAGGTGCCCTGAACAGCAAGAGGTCCCGTGAAGTCGTATTTAAGGTGGGAAGGATGGAGCTAGCCCGTGCCGCTGTATTTACTGGAAGATTTAATGAGCAGCTTCATGAGCAGTGGAAACTCTGGAAGGAGCTAAGGTTAGAAAAGGGTGAACACACAGTTTAATCCTGTCTTTCACATGGAAATAGCTACTGAAGAGCAGCCTATTTCAGTTCTTTGTCAAAGCAGCCCCCACAGGAGAACATTTGTAGCCCTGTTCATGACAGTGCACCTGAAGTTCACAGTGTTCCATCCACTTCTTTAATAGTAGTTGATGGGTTATGATTTCATTAATTCTCATTTGGATGTAACACCAACTGGTTTATATTTGTGAAATTAGGCATGTTCATCATCATCATAAAAAATAATGTACAGGGCCATTGAAATAGCTCAGTGGACTAAGCACCTGCTTAGACGAGTGCAGGGACTGGGGTTCAATCCCCAGTACCGACCCTGGGCATGCTGAGCCACCAGAGTTCAGGTGTGATAGTGCATGCCTGTAATCCTAGCCCTGGGGAAGCTGAAAACAGGAGGGTCACTGTGAGTCTGACCTGCATAGTGAGACCCTGTATATATTCCTAACTGCACCATGGAACCATTACCTCAAGAAAACCCCACAAATACAGCTTAGCTCTTGAGATGAGATCCTTTCACAGGAAACAAGAGAACAGTGCACTTTCTGGAGGGAGGGAGAGAGAGTATGTGTGTATGCTTGTGTGTATATGTGTATGCATGTGTGTATATGAGTATGCATGTACGTGTGAGTACATGGATATTCATGCATGTATGCATGTGTGTGTTCAGGCATAACAGGCTTACCAGCCCTGCCCTTGGCTCTGCTCTGAACAGAGCCCTAGTTTCATTCTATCAGGGGCAAGGTTGCAGGATATGAAGCCCAGTCTCTGGGACAGCACCACGTGCAAAATGCGAGAGGCCAACAAGAAGCAGAATGCCACTTGTTTCTGCATCCTAGAGGCTTGCAGGACCTGTCTGTGAGTGGGGTGGATTTCTGGGTTCTCCTATCCCATGAGCATCTCTTCATGCCCGACTTGAGCTGTCAAAATGCACACCCCATTCTCGATCCAGTTATTGTTACTTCAATGATCACAGGGAGAAAGAAGCTCTTCTTAGCTCATGGAGCATTTACTGAGCAGTTACTATGTTCAGAGCTCCCAAACCATAATCCCTCCTATGAAATCCTAGGACTGGCTTTAGGGACAATGTGGTATACTGGGCTGTACACTGAAGAGAAGTTATTATTAGTGGGCCTAGAGCATGGTGACAAGGAAAACCAGCAGAAGGACCGTGGCAGCTCTGTGTAACTCATGACCACGACCGACTCCTGCTAAGCACTGGCCCTAGAGGAGATGCCAGGCCCAGCTCTTCCTACAAGGGAGCCCCTCCTTAGCTCTTGCTGCAGAGGCCCTCCTCCTGCCCATGCAGGCTTTCATGCTAAGGGCTTTTCTAACTGAAGGGCACACTCCTTCCTGCCAGGGCAGACCGACCCTTTGGCTTCTGTCAGCCTAGTCTCAGTCCCCTGGGGCCACTTCAGGGCCTCAGGCCTGAACCCCTCATGCCCACCTGTCCTGCCTACTTCTACCAGCTTTGGTCTGCTGGCTGCTCCTGTCCTGGCCGTGCCTCTCCCTGCACACCTGGCTCTCCTGCAGCTTCTGTTTGGGTCTCCTTGCTCTGCCCCACCTTATTCCTATCTGCTCCTGAGCTTGCAACAGCCAGGTGCAGCCTGGGTCTGGAAGTTGAGCCTTTGACACCCACTTCTCTCCTATTCCTCTCAATGCCACCAGGTCCATCCAGGCCCCACAGGATGACCCCAGAAAGAATAAGTTTTCACATGCCCTGGCAGGATGGCAATGTAACCCTTGTCCGCCACAGCCAAAGTAACACACAGAGAAGCAAACGGGATATGGGGTGCCCAGGAGAGTTTCAGTAGCTTTCAGCTGGACTGTTAAGAGGGGATAATAGTGGATAGCCAGACTCTCACTCAAGGGAAAGAATACTTTATATGGGGAAAGAGAACAGCAAAGACAAGACAGCACTGATGATCCCCAAGACAAAAGGTGATCTCAGTGTATGAAGGAAAGGTCCTTCAAGTCACCTATCCCTGGGGAGCCCCATTCTCACCCCACTTAGTGCCTGCCTGGCTGTGGTCCTTAGAGGCTGTCACGTTTCTGTATCTGAGCTCCGGCTGATGATGATGAAGGCCTGTCTCCACAGGAAGCATCAGCATTCCTGGGCGCCTGCCTCTGCCACATGAGGAAAGACAGTGGATTTGTGGCCCAAGCACAGGGGATGTACTGTACGGATACTCTGTCTCATCTTCTGTAGGTGTCAGCTAGAGCTGCCTACAGCCCAGCCACTCAAAGCACACTCCTCAAAGTGTCATTTCAACCAGCAACACCTGTCCCCTGGTACTTGTCAGAAATACAAAGTTTTGACCAATTCACTAACCCACTGAGTTGGAATCTGCATTTTAACAAGATTCCAGATGGTCTCTGTGTGCATTTATTATTGAGAGACCCTGATACAGACAGCTCCTCTGGGTGGAGCTGTCAGGAGAAGGTCCTCAAGGCCCTGAGTGAGGAGACTCAAAGCTTCTCAGCATCCTACTGCAGGCCTGCAGAGGATTTTGAGAAAAAGCATGTGGTGTGGAGCCATTACAGCTCTGCTTTTGCTACATATGCATCACATTTCACTTCTGTGAGTTTCAGGGTTCCACATGGAAAAATAAAGGTGCTAATAGTACCAACTTCACATAATTTTTGCAAGGATCAGATAAAATAAGTAAAACTGTCTTGTCCAAAGGAAAGTGGGGTACAAATGTTAAATCCAAGTGTGCATATATACACACAAAGATATGCACATATTTTAGAGTTCTAAGACAGAAATATCCAGCCTGTAGAGTTCACAGATTCAGTTACATTTAAAACATTCAAAGGCAGCAACACGTAAGTCCTGACAAGTTTATCTGGGGCATGGATAGAAAAATCGACATATTTGGGGTCTGGTGGAATCTAAGCCTAGGACAAGGATTAGGAATTTATCTTCTCCTCTCAAATCTTTTGTAAGCTAAATCACAGGAAAAAAAAAAAGGCAAAAAAACTATGGTCTTCTAAATGTACTTTAAAATCTCTTAAACTGTGGGTGGTGGCTTATTTTGGCTGGCCAGGATGGGATCAAAGAGGAATCAAAGGATAAAGACAGAAATTACAAGGCAAGCAGGGACAGGTGGTATGGAATGCTTCATCACAACATGATATTTCGGACGCCTCTTCCCAACACCACCACGCTTGCGACACTTGTATTTTCTGTTGCCCTAAGCAGAGAGACTAGGCTGATACTCTTAGAGTCCAAGTTTGGTGAGACTGGTCAAAATATGAGTCTATTTAATTTTCTCATTTTGAAATGAACAAAATTCAGGGTGAGAACTTGCCATGGTGGTAAATTTGGGTTGAACCTATGTCCTGCCGTCTCCTTCAGGGCAAAAGGTCCCTCCCCCCAGAGGTCCAGTGAGAACATTGAAAGGGAGGATGATGCGGTAGTGGTGAGAGGATAGGATTTCCTAGGGAGAGCTTCCTGGAAGAGGCTTCTTTAGAGAAGGCAGAAGACAGGAAATAGAACTGGAGGGGATTTAACCCAAAGAACAATGACACTGGGTTTCACAAACACATCTCTTACTTTTCTGCCATAAACTTGTACTTTATTATAATAGTAACTGGATGTGGGCCTCAGTATCTTTGCCTGAGGAATACAGGAAAAATCTTTATATTTATCCTCTTGGTACAATGAAAGACAAGGTATGGTCATGTGTGTAAAAATGTCAAAACAGGATTTTCACAGACATCATGCTCTCACAGGTTTGGCATACACTTACCTGAGCATCACAGAGGGTGTAATACACCCACATCACTCTAGGGTTTGTTTATCAAAAAAATTTCCTGGTAGAGATAGCCCATTTCAGTACAAAGACATGTGAAAATCCAGATTTGCAAGTTTTAGAAGAGGTCAAAAGTGTATCATCAGATTACTCATGCACAGATGATGAAGATGATCCATTGTAACATAATACGTGCTTTCATAATAGAACAGTGGTGTGGTGGATGATGATAATGACTTCGATGTTGTTCATGCGAGCCAAAGCTCCTGTAACAGGAAAATGGAGCAAACATGGACTGATATAGGCACAGGCAATGCGGACCTCCTTCACTCAGTTGATGAAGAAAGCAATGTGAATATGTATTTGACTAGCTGAAATGTGTTGCAAAATGGTCGAGTAGCTAAATGGAAATATTCAATGCTACAACTAGGTCCAAAAAATAGTGAGAATTTTGGCTGGGATGAAACATTGGACAGAATACATGCACTGCCATTTGATGTGGGAATTGCAACAGATGAAATGCTATAAGATGCCGTGAAATACACAAAGGTTAAATACAAGGAAGACATTTATTTTTTTAAAGTAAAATGTTCTATATGTGACAATAGCCATATTCAAAAATGTTTTTATTATGACATCTCACTAGCTGAATTGAAAGCATTCATAAGACTTCTGTACTTAACAAGGATTTCTCATGGTGATTGCAGAAATGTAAAAAAACTCTGGAAAAGCAATGGATCAAATTATGGCATAGACCACAGGTCTGCCATGCCGACCCCACCCCTGGGGCACGCTAAGATGGCAAATGGGACTGGATGTGGTGGCGTGTGCCTGTAATCCGAGAACTTGGATGTTGTAATAAATGGGAATCACTACAAGTCCGCTCTAGTAGTGAGATCCTGAACACCCTGTAGACCCTTCCCTAAAATACAGGAAAAAAAACCAAAAAACCCCTATGGCATAGAATTTTTTGCCTTTCTAGATGCAATGATTTATTCTACTTTCAAGTTTTAAATGTATTGTGGAATGCAGTTACCAGGTCCTTATTCATATGACAATAACCAAATGATGCTGTGAACAGACTTGTTTCCATTTCCAAACTAACTGTATTACCACACCAGACAATTGGTTTACCAGTTTCCAGCTAAAGTTGTATTTGTTAACAGAGCACAACTTGACCAGTGCAAGAACTGCATGAAGGAACAAAACAGAAATTCCAAACGAAGTATTGAAATTCCACAACAGACAATTCTATAGCAAAACCTTTGGATCTGAGAAAGATTTATGTTGGTCTCATATATGGCAAAGAAAAACAAACTAGTACTATTAATGTCAACATTGCACCAGGATGGAAATATTGATGGTAAAACCTTGACAAAATGGAAGCCTGACTTGGAAATGTCCTACAGCCTGGTACATGTCACTGATGAATTATGCAGCAACTATGATGTCACGCAAAGCACAATGTGTTGGCTAATGGTTGTGTTTTACTTGATCATGTATGTCATAGTTTGATAGTTTACAAAGAAAATAACAAGTGCAAATTTACCACAGAGAAATTTTCTTAGACAACTGGGACTGGAATTCATAAGAGATCATTTATAACAGAGAAAAAAATCAAACGTTTCTGCCCAGGGAACTATGTAAAAGTACTGTGGACGACACTCAAGCTGACAGGTGAACGGAGAGGTGAAGCATTTCAAAGACTTACTGTAAAAACAGGAAAACCAAAACGATGTCAATTGTGTCCTACAAGAAAGGATTGGAAAACAGAATATCTGCTATCTCAGTAAATGATATTTGTATATGGAACATGCAGTTTTCTTTTGTGAAGACTGGCTTTTTTCCCCATAATTTTATTGATAAACAAATAGCAATGAGACAGTTTCAAATCAAATTGGTAGAGCAGTTTCAATAATTAACACATTGCATACATTCTTCCTAGTAGTTAATTGCTGTACAAGATGTGGACATGATATCCTATTTACAAACACCATTAGAACAAACCACTCTATTCATTAAGAGAAGGTAACTATTTATCTATCCTAACCACTTTGAATACACAGATACAAAATGGATATTCATCTGTGTACCATTTTTTGTTAAGTTCCGTTATTTGAATATTATAGGTGTGTAAACTCAGCAAAATATTCTAAAACAGTCCAGTAGCCCATAATAGTATTGGGTCTTCCAC
>NW_004524707.1:6330733-6331221 GCF_000260255.1 Octodon degus
CATTCTTAATAGCTGAATAATACTCCATTGTGTAAAAATACCGAAACATTTTAAACCATTCCTCAGGTGAGGGGCATTTTGGTTGTTTCCAAGATTTGGCTATCACAAATTGTGCTGCTATAAACATAGGCACAGATATATCCCTATGATAGGATGCTTTCAGATCCTCCGGGAAAATTCCCAGTAGAGGAATTGCTGGTTTAAAGGGGATTTCCAGTCCAACTTTTCTAAGGAGTCTCCACACACATTTCCATAATGATTGCACCAGTTGGCATTCCCACCAGCAGTGAAGAAGGGATCCTTTTTCCCAACAAGCCACTCCAACATTTGTTGTTGGTTGATTTCTTTATGATAGCCATTCTTTCTGGGGTGAGATAATATTTCAATGTTGTTTTAATTTGAATTTTGCAGATGGCTAGTGATGTGGAGCATTTTTTCATATATTTAATCGCTTCTTTAATTTCATCCTCTGAGAAGCATGTGTTCAT
>NW_004524707.1:6341174-6345852 GCF_000260255.1 Octodon degus
TACTCTGTGTGCGGGGTTTGTGGGGGTACTATGGATTGATGGGGGCTTCCCAAGGGGGTGTAAGAGGGTTTCACCCACGCTGCACCTGAGCTGGAACCAGTAGTAGGTCCCTCTGGTGCAGGGTAGCTTGAAGCTGTCCCACACACTCACAGGGCCTGGGCTAGGATTGGGTGTGGCAGTTTACGGAAGGGGGCAGAAATCTGAAGATTGTTTTGAGTGTGACAATTGAAGCAAAGATTATTTCTGTGCTACACTTTTGTTTGTGTTTACATTGTACTTTACATACATTTTTTCCTCCATAATTTTATTGAGAAATAATTAGCAATGAGACAGTTTCAAATCAAATTGGTAGGACAGTTTCAATAATTAACACATTTCATACTCTTTTCCTGGTGGTTATTTGCTGTACAAGATGCAGACATTATATCCTGTTTACAAACACTATTAAACAAATCCCTCTATTCATTAAGAGAATGTAATTATATATCTAACCTAACCATTTTGAATACACAGATACAAAATGTACATTCATCTGTATCCCCTTTTTTATTTAGTTCCGTCATTTGAATTTTATACGTGTGTTAACTCAGCAAAATATTCCAAAAGAGACTAATAGTCCATAATAGTATTGAGTCTTCCACTTGACTGGCAATGTCAGAAACTGTTGACCTGAGCTCAACATAACACCATGGGTTTACTTCTTACACTTCGTTTTTATACTTTTCTGTTGGATGGTTAAGGTCAAGATAAAGCAAGACCTATGCAACAAGTCTTGTAGTTTTTGGGTCTGATAAGGTCAGTCGAATCCCCTCAGGATTTATCCTGAGATTCTGTACCTCAGGTTGTAGATCCTTTGTCAGTGTCAGCTGTGTAGATGAGTCATGGCCATTGCTTGGCCAATTTACTCTCTGTAAAATCCTGAGAGAATATTTTCTCTCTATGTGCCTCTCCTTAGCCACACTCTACATCATCGATCACTTTCCTCTTGGTCTCATAATCTCCTTGATCAGAAAATTTGGGACACTACTGAGTTAAATGACGTTACAGTGAAAGTTCTCATATGTCCTGAGTCTTAATTGACCTTGGAAGGCTAGGGCCAAAATGTTGGCTTTCCTTGCAGCCCTCCTTTTTCTCTAATTTTCTCTAACCCTCCAGATGTTAACCCTCCAGAAGAGAAGCTTATTGTTATTACCATACAACCTAGGCTGTTAAGCTTAACCTTACTATCTGTTGGAATATCAAACATCTTAGGCATAATGTGGAACAGGTATTTTTCATCAAGCATTGATATATTAAACTTTAAGTCCCTACAGAATATGATAAAAAAACATTGAAAAAATTAAATTATAGTTAAAAAATAGGCATAAAGTATTATATAATTCTTATGTTTACTCATAAGTCCAGAAATCTAACCATATACAACCTTGTAGCAGGACAGTCCCACAACATTCCTTTTCCTGTCTCCTGCCTTCATTCACCACCCCCTTCTTTTTGAACAATCATCTACCTGAGAGACAACACGGCAGCAACTGGCATGTCATGACAAGCAGCCCGTATTCAGAAGACCAGAATGACTGGCACTCCAAGCATGAACCTACTATTACAAACTGCCATCTTCAGTGCAGTTCACATAGGTTTTTGTTCCTGCTGTTATCCCTTAGGTTTTATAAGCAAGTACACAGCTGATATGGAAATGGTGCTGTCTATTTTAAGTGTTTTTTACTCATTTGATGCTGTATTTTTTTTTTCATATTTTATTTCCCCTCTAAATGCATGATATACAACAAAGCAGGAAGTTCTTGCTAAAACAGGAAGAAAAGAGAGGTGATAAGAACAGTCTTGGGGAGGTTTTGATCCCTGGCTTGTTGTGCCGGCCTCACCCCTGAGGCATGCTGAGACAGCAATTGAGAGTGGTTGTGGTGGCATGCACCTGTATACCCAACGCTTGGGAGGCAGAAAACAAGGGAGGATCACTACAAGTCAGATCTGGTAGTAAGACCCTGCAGACACTGTACTAAATAATTTTTTAAAAAATAGCCTTCCACATAGGAAAAGAAAGCTAAGCACATGTGCTTTCAATGTACCAGATGTATATGGAGCATGAGGTTGTCATGTATGGAGACTGCCCGGGGTGTAGCAGTTGGAGTAAAGATCATTTCTGTGGTAAACATTCATTTGTGTTTACACTGTAGCTCACATAGGTTTTTAGTTTTGATGTTATCTCTTAGGTTTTGTAAGCAAATACACAGCTGATGTGGAATTAAGATAAACACAAGACCCCTGGGGCTGAATCTTATACTGTGGCTGTTAGGAACTATAAACTATTCAGAACAAGAAAATGTGAGCAGGGCTGACGAGATAGCTCAGTGGACTAAGCACCTGCTTTGGCAAGTGTAGGGATCAGGATTCAATTCTCAGGACTGCATTCTGGGCCAGCCCTGCCCCCAGAGAGTGCTGAGCCAGCAACTGAGTCCAGGCATGGTGGAGCATGCCTGTAATCCTTGTGCTTCGGAGGCTGAAAACAGGAGGATCATTATGAGTTCGAGATGTGTAGGGAGACCCTGTATCAAATGCATCAATGAATACAAATAAACAAACAAACAAACAAAAAAGAAAGAAAGAAAGAGGTGGAGACTACAGATGCTCTTAACAATCCGAGGTGAATGCAAGCCCATATCCCTGGGGCTTGCTTAGTACAGTCTCACAACCAGTAGAAAGCTCTCTGCAATTTTGATTCAAGTCTGTTTCCCAAGATCTTCTGTTCTTTGTGAATCCCTCTCTCAAGCATGATTTGCTGAAGTTCTAGCTAGATACTGCTCATAAGAAGGTAAAGGAAAATGGCACTTTACTCTGTGTGTCAAGGGGACTAGTATTAAGCACATAGACCATCTTCCAAGAACCACTGAAATACAGCTTATATAAGAACATTTTGTGCAAAAAGGAAAATAACTATCCTGGGCTGGAGGGCCTTAAAAAGGATAAAGAGGAAGAAGAGAAAAGGAGAGCAGAACAAGAGAAGGAAAAGGAGATGAGAACATTAATATAAAGATGAAGAGAAGGTTAAATTGTATGATGCCCCAAAGATACATCCAAGTCCTACAGCCTGACACCCGTGACTATCAATTTATTCATAAATAAGGCCTTTGCAGATGTAATCCCAAAATGAGCTCATCTAGGATTAGGGTAGGCCCTAAATCCAATAACTAATTTTTCTTTGTTCAGTAGCTGGGTTGGTCTTGGGGACTTGCACTTGTCAAGCAGGCACTTATGCCACTGAGGCATCTCCCCAGCCCCCTAATAACTGATGCTATAGGTTAAATATAAAGTATCTTCCAAAAACCTCATGTGTTCAGAGGTGAGGCCTTACAAGGTGATGTGATTGTGAGGGCTCTAACTTCATGGGTACATCAATTCCCTGATGAGATGGTAACTGAGGGTCTTACTGCAGGGTGGTGGAAACGGGCCTGTAGAGCAGTTGAAGGGCACGAGTCATGGGGGTGTGGCTTAGAGACTGCCTTCTCCCTGGCTCTTTCCTCTTTCCCTTCCACTGTTTCCCGGTTGCCATGAAGGAGCTGAGCAGCTTTCCTCTGCCATAGTCACACCTCTAAAAAGTCACAGGTCAAGACAAATATTTCCTCCTTTAAGTTGTTATTCTTGGGTATTTTGTCACAGCAGCAAGCATCTTACACAGTTGATATCTTTTTATGAGAAAGGAGAGGGATATTTGGTACATGGAGAACCTGAGGGAAGGAGATCTGGACGTAGAGGCACTGGTGAAGCCACACAATGATTTGCTCAGTACTACCAGGAGCCACCAGAAACTGGAAGAAACAAAGAAAGGTCTTTCCCATATCGTTCCAGGGATACATGGCCCTGCTGACACTGGTTTGCAACCTCTGGTCTCCGGAAGTTGAGAGAAAACACTTCAGTGGTTTCCAGTCATCAAGTACAGTATCACAGGCACAGGTAACGAATCCACTGAATGTCCGGGTATATGTGGATATGAGGGTGGGTGTCCAGTACTAACCTCCAGAAGCTTCTAGGAAGCTGGAGCCTGAGGAGGAGGAAACTCTGAGGCTTCAAGGGAATACCAGACACAATTAAGAGAAAGAATATGTAAAGAATATGTAAACTAAGAGAACGACAATTGAAACATGGAGTCTGGAAGCCACTTATGGTATAAGAAAGCCTGGAATCTGGGCTCCTCTTCACTGGGCTGTTCTTGGCTTTGAGGGGAGCAGGAGGGTTGGCTTGGACACATGCTGAGCCCCAGTCTTTAAAGGCATGACTACCACCCCTTTCATTGGAAGAGTATCTACTGTTTCCCCAACCAAAGCTCCAGGATTTTAAATACCCTGTAGTAAGCTCGCGGCCCAGTGTATGGCGACTGCTTGTAACCACATCCAAGGTCCATGGCATAAGAGATCCAGCACCCACAGTGCATTACACACCCAATATTTTTTCTCAGCCCCTATCTACCGCACCACTATGTCCAGTCCATTATAATTATTAAGGATTTGGGCTAAGGACCTGACCCATTTGTGCTCCACAGTTGACACATACACACAAAGAACAAGTGACTTCTAATGTAGCATTTTTCAGTATTTCAAGTGTACAATTATCAGTCAAGACCTCTGGCTGACCTGAATGAAAGACAGTTAGAACTTCCCTAACCAAG
>NW_004524707.1:6346006-6365434 GCF_000260255.1 Octodon degus
CACACACACACAGAGAGAGAGAGAGAGAGAGAGAGAGAGAGAGAGAGAGAGAGAGAGAGTCATAGTAACACTGCTGGCAGTAGAGGCAGAGGCAGAAAGACCAACATATAAGAGTGGCAAGCAAACTCGCAGCCGTAGGTGTGACAGGCACACATGCGCACTTGCAATCAGTGCCTTGCTCTGTACAGGAGACAATGTATCCAAAGCCAGTATGGTCCCAGCTGTCTGAGGCAGCTGCTTATGCTCTACCCCTCTGTGGCCCCTGTGAATCCAGAGGAGAAACAGATTTGAGGGGCGAAGAAACTGGCCAGAGAGTGCCCTCAGAGGACTTTCTCATTAGTTCTTCCTGTTTAGCAATTCAAATTCACTGTTCTCAAATCACCCCAGTCAGGCAAAGTCACCTTCCTCAGCAGTGTCAGAAAGAGAAGCCAGTACAGAGAGTGCACAGAGGTGGCCCCTGCTCATGGGCGCAGAAAGCAGCTCCCGTCAGTTAGCTGGTGCTCGCAGACAGGGAAAGTGCTGCTGGAAATGATTGCTTATGGATTCCGTGGGGCTCTGTTGTTCGTAACCACAGATAATTAGGAACTGCAGCACTCGTCAACAGGCTTAGAGGGAAGAACATTCTGATTCAAGTTCTGACCTGAGAGAACTGTCAGAAAGGAATTAGGAAGTGCTTAATACAAAGCCCAGGATGAAAATCCTGGCAGCCCACAGCTGCCTCAGCACGCAGTATAATAGTGCTCCAGAGCCATTCTGCTGCTAGGTTCATCTGGCCAGCAGGGAGAGGGCTGGGAACACTGGCTTCAGCATGGATGCCCTTCCCTGTGTTCTTCTAGCCCAGCTGCCTGTTTGGGGTTTAAAAAGGCATCTCCCTCCCAGGGCAGGAAGGCTGGCTATGCAGGGCAGTCATCAGGTCCCTCTCTTCAATAAACAAGATTTATAAAATCCACTCACCAGCCCAAACCTCTCCTTTGCTTTTATTTATGAATGCCCCTTCCTCGCTTAGCTCAGTCCATCTCCCCCAGAACCCCTTTTATCATGGGCTTTGTGAGCCTCCCCCTTAGCCAAGTGAAACCAAAGGGAAGAGCAGAGAAGAGCAGCACTAGTCAGCCACACTTCCTGAGCTTTAAATAATATCTCATAATCTCTGAGGAAATAGAGCTGAATTCAACTTCTGTGGTGAAGTTCCTCTCACTGCTTGCGCGAGGGGCTGTGGGCAAGGAGAGGCCGCCAGCATGCTCACTGTGCACACGCTGCTCCTGTGGCACTAGCACACTTTTCTTGGAACTTTCAATATTCTAATTCTATTTCCTGACACTTCAGGTGCTCTTGCCTTTCGCCACACTCTCTTCCACTCTGCCCTGTGTCACGGGACTTATTCTACAGCTCTCCCTGATTACAGCGCTGGGAACCCTACTTCGACCTCCACCCACCCACCCACACAGCAGCAGAGGTCTGAGGGCTGCACCGCAGTGCCACATCTGTCAACAGGAGGCATCAAAGCGTGCTGTGCTCAGCCTGAGTTGTGCGGGTCTTTAGATGCAATAGCACGAACAAGTATCTTCTTTTAAAAAATTCATATTTTGTGGGCCGGAGGTTATTCTCACATCTGGTTTACACTTTTGTAAAAAGTGTGCTGAGAAATATGAGCAGAATACAGGTGCTGTCTGCAAGTAGATCTCTAGTGGTAAAAGATGATCTTTGGCATGTACCCTACAGCAAGGGGCTTTTAAAAATTAAATCTATCATGAAAAATATGCTGGCTCTTGCTTCTGTGCATAGCTTAGGGACAGTGAGGTAGGCAGAAAAGCCTTGGGAGAGAAAGGACTGAGGAGCCAGTGGGGCCCTATAACACTGCCATGTAGCTCAGGGATCAGGGTGCAAGAGGCTCACTCCTACCCCAGCCAGCACCGCTGCACAGTCTGTGGGGGCCCATTTGTCTTGGGAGGCTCTAGGCACCTACAGAAAAGGCTAATTCTGAAGGTTGCCCTACCTCAAGACTGATAATTCCCTCTTTAGTTTCCAAGCAATAGCCCTATAGGTAAAACCGGGTAGGGAAGGAGCTAGAAACAGATTTGGGGGGTGAAGAAACTGGCCAGAGAGTGCCCTTAGCAGGCTTTCTTATTAGTTCTTATTGATTAGCAATTCAAATTCACTCTTCACAAATGGGCCTGGCTAGACAAAGGCACCTTCCTGTTTAGTCAAGAGCCTTTTAATTAACCAATCTGCAGCCTGTCCAAAGTTTCAGGGCATGCTCATGTACAGGGGCCCTCAGAGCAGTCTGATTTTCTCCCCCAGGTGAGCAAACTGAGTTCACTGGTGAGTTCTCAGCTAAATCTGCTGTCAGGAAGTGGGCCTGGCTGAAGGAGGGTTTACTGGGGCATGACCTGGAGGGGTGGATCCTCCTTTATGTCTCTGCTTCCTGGCTACCACAGGTTGAACAGCTTTCTTCTGCTATCCCCAGCTCAACAGTAACTAAGTCCTCAAAGCCTTTTCTATTCCTGGGGCTGGAAAATACCTCAGAGTTATGTCATATTCCCCTTGTCCTCCCATCCCTGGCCTGGCTCTGGGCTGCTGCTTAAGTCTGCAGGGGCCTGCCCAGTTGCATATCTCTAGTCATGCTGGCCACCCAGCTGAGGGCTGAGTCTTCTCAGCTTCTCACAACAGACAAGAGCATTCATTGCCACAAACCATTCCAAGGCTTTGATGCTGCTGCCACTGAACCAGAGATGCACCATAAGCCAAGTAGAAACTTGTCAGATCAGTCAGCCTCATTAAGCTCCATTGTTGGATTATGTGAACTCATCCTCAACCGCTTCCCCTCTTTCTGAACAGGCAGCAAACCCTCACACACCACCAGCCATCTAGCCACAGAGAGCCTGCAGAAGGTCCAGACATCTGGGGGGCAACCAGGTCCTGCTGCTGTCATGGAATTACACAGATAAGACATGCTGGAGCCCCCAGCAGCATGGGGCAGGCAGAGTCCTCCTGAGGTCACAAGGACCCACCAGCTCTGCTGCTTCCCTAGGACTCCACATATGGGAAGAGGCACAACATAAAAACAAGAGTAGGGTCTTAGGCCCTGCCATACTTGGGCTCCAGTTCTAACTCCAACTAGCTTTTTAGATAAGCTCCTTGCCTCCCAAATCATAAGCCAAGTTAAATGTCTCCTCCTTTAAGTTGTGTCCGGTGTTCTGCCTGAGCAATGGGAAAGTGAATTATATACCAGATCTGTGTATTTCTTTCTTCATTGGAGGATCAAGCTCTGAGATAGTGGATTAGGACACATGTGACTCAGGCAGACACAGCCCAGTCTATAGCAAAGACACATAATAAATAGTTAATTGGAGATATAATGAGTGTTATGAAGAAGTGACTGGTGCTTATTGGATTGAAAGAGAAGAGGCTTCACCTACCTAGAGAGATTTAAGACAAGTTATACGACAAAGGTTCCCATTATGGGTTCAAAATTTCAGTCCAGAACTCTAAATTAAACACAAGTGCAGCAGGGTTATTAGATAACATTAGTAAGAAGTGAATGGCAGACAAGAAAGTTTGTAGTGAGAAGCGCCACATTAGGGTGGGCCCACGACACACGATGCATTTGCAGGGCATCTGCATTGAGGTAGATGTGTATGGGAGCTCTTACTGCGTGCATTCAAAGTCCCCACAGAGATGAACTTACATTATTTCTATTAACCTGATCTCTTAGAAGGTAGATGTTATGAGAGTTGGAGGGGGAGCTTGGGTTCACATCCTCAACTTTATTTATTTATTTATTGGCTTCAAATGCCTTCAGGGCAGGTTTGGCTGGCTTGAGTTGTGGGGATCAAACCACAGCAACCTGAGCCTGGCTGCTTTGCTGAAGCAGCCACTTAAAGAACTGAGCTAAGGGGCAGGCCCCCACATCCTCAACTTTATAAAGGCCGGGTTAGGAAAAAAATTCCATGACTGACTAGGAAGATTTACAAGGATATGCTGCAGATCACAGAGCAAAATTTTAAGGGTGAAAGGGGCACTTAAAAAGAGACAAAGAAGCATAGACGTGATATTTCACAGGCAGCACACGTCTGCTCTGTCTGTCAGCAGTCATCTGAGCTGGAAGACACATTAAAGAACATCTATTCCCGGATTCTTAAAGTTGTTCCACTAGCTCTAATAGGCATTATATAATAAGTAGTAGATACATATAAGCATACAAGAACAAAAAGTTCAGCATTGAATAAATGAGAAATTTGGGGCTGAATATTTGAAACATCAAGAGACCAATTTGCTCACTCGAGTATAAATCCGAGATCATTAAGCACATGAATCAACACACTCAATTTATTTTAACTCAACCAACACACCCAAGAAGACTGAGAAGACACAAGTAAGCACTCTGTTCTCCAAGGACTGATCTGGCCCTGTGCTCCTCTAGACTAGGCCATGTCTTTTCTGCTCTATGGTAAACAAAGCATGTGATAGCACATTTAGTGACTTAATATAAGATAAATTCTAGCTGCCCTGTGCTGCCCACCTTCACCATCGTGTGGCAGGAGGAGTGAGCTCTGGGATGAGTTCCCTAGTACCACTCTTCACCCAGCCCACTGATGAGCTGCCTGGGTCACTAGTGCTGCCTGAGGGGCCCAAGCACAAATTTTTACTTAATTTTTCAGAAGGTTTCTGGGGCTGGGGAGATAGCTCAGTAGAATAAGCACTTGACTGACAAGTGCAAAGGCCTGAGTTCAATACCTGGTTCTGAAAAAAAGATTAACAAATGTGGGAGGCCATTAATCGGTATTCAGTCTATTCCCCTGCTGAGTTAAATTTATGGTCCTTCTCACCTTGCCCATGCCCTGTGAATCACGTGCTATGCCCCAGGGTTTGCACCTTCCCCGTTGCCTAGATACCTGCTGACCCCAAGAGCCGAGACTTCCTCATTCCAACACCCCCTATATATACCCAGCACCTCCCCTAAATAAACGGGACTTGATCAGAATCCTGTCTTGTCTTCATTTCTCGCTTCTCCTGTCCTTTGTCCCCTCTTCAATTCCCCGCTCCTCCCCCAGGTGACCTTCATTGACTGACCTGCTGGTTCGGGACAAACAAAACTTTAGGGGCTAGAGAGATGGCTCAGTGGAATAAGTGCTTCCCTGGCAAGAACGAGGGCCTGAGTTCAATCCCCGGTTCTGCCAAAAAAAAAAAAAAAAAGTAAATAAATAAAAAATGAAGGTTTCTAGGTATTACAATTTCATACATTCTTTCACCCTTTAAAGCACTGAGTACCTGATGGGATCTCTGAATCACAACACAACCAAGTAATATGTCTGAGGATGATGATATCATCATCATCCTTAGCATCAGCAGTAGCATCTTCCTTGTCCTCCTCAGTGACAATAATGAGAGCAACACACACAAGGAGAATTTGCTTTGCCAAAGCACCTTTCTAAGATACTACTGTTGCCTGTATTTTGTAAATGAGTGAACTTGCAACTAGTGAGCTTACATAAGATCACCACATAGAATCCAGACTTGAATTCAAGTACTCTAACTGCAGAGACCATGTTTTCAACCATGATGCTCCACTGCCTCCATTTCATTGCTCTGGGAACCAAATTACAGTGGCTTCTACAGAATTTTCCTTTTTGAAGTTAGAATAATAGGTCTGTAGACACATAAGGCAACATACTCAGTACTTTATCATTCCTTCCTACAACTACCACTCACAAAAGGCAGTATGAATCCAGGTGAAAGGCACAGATGTTCTCGTCCAGTGTTCATGCCTCCCCATGTCCACGCTAGCACAGAGTCTACATGTGAGCGAAGTTCTAGGTGCGAAGCTCATGTTCGCTCTAGCACTTCACTGCCTGCTCAGGACTGGCCAAGTGCAGCCTATCAATTTCCTTCAAGATAATTTCCACAAGCTAAAGCCCAGATGCCTTCACTATCTCCTCCACCCAGAGTGGTCCTGGGGCTCTGCTTCCTGCTGGTTGCGTGATACTGCAGAGAACATTTGGGGAGCCACAGAACGGTGCGCAGGTCCCGCACGTCACTCTCTAATCCTCTTGAGGAAAAAAAGAGCTTGATTTTTTATTTATACTTTGTTGTTTTAAAACATTATGGTCATGTCACTCATATCACCTGTCCCTTTTTACCACCCCTAATTTCAACACCATGATTTTATCATCTCGTTGGCTTGAAAGTCTAATAGGTGATTTTATATTTCACAAAAACCTTCACTACGGAGACACGACAAGGAAAATATAGGCTATGCAGGATCATTTAAAAAACTGAAGCCATGACTCAGTGGGAAAGTGGGTGATATTTGTAAGCACTAGCTCTCTGGTCTTTCTTTCTCACCAACTTTCTAGAAGAATTTATTCAGGGAGAAAACTGAAAGGCTTCCCAATGCTCCTTAGAGCAGAGGTCTCTTCAGAATAAAATGCCCTTTGGTCACAGTGGGCTAGAGATGTAAACAAGGTATTCAAAACAGTTCACTATGGCAACCTCAGGCCTAGCAAACAGGCATTAGGAGTCCCTGCTTTGAAAGCACGGGTAACCATGGCTCCAGCTCCCTCCCAAATTTTCTAATCTGATACTTTATGATTTAAAAAACCTATCTTGGAACAAATTAATATAAGCAAACACTGCAAGATATACTCAAATATATAATAATATTGGCTTTAAAAATAAAACTCTATATAAAGAGAATGAAAACCACCCTACCAATTACTTACTTGCTAATTACCCCCTGCACTGGCTGCTGTTAATTATATAATTGTTTATGTGCAGTGGATCATATAATTGTGATACTTTACTGCACTAATGATCAGAAGGCAGACCTAAGCCCCTAGCACCTGGGAAGTAAAATTTCATCTCTGATTGAAACAAAATCAAGTCCAACTGGTCAGCTTATAAAACAGGAGAATGAGGCCAGAGATAAGCAGCAGGGAAGAGGGAGGGACAAATATGTATGAAATGCCCCCTACAGGAATGATATCACTTTTCATTTTTGTTTTAATGTATGTAAGATTTTCCTTTATGTTATTTTATAAGGACTTGTATTGGCTGCTTTTTGCAGTCTTAGACTAGTTGAGTAATGTGCCCAACATGCTGACTTCTAGTCAGCAATCTAATGATTATTCAAACTGGGCCATAAACCCAAAGCAGGGCTCTTTCTAGTAAGTAACTGTCATGACCAGGTTACACCACAGCTGAACACAAATGTCATGCTCCCTGACCCCGCAAGCAACATACTGTGTGCCATCTCTGGCGGGGGAACACTTCTTCTGTCTATAAGTCTGGCTATATCTAGGATTTTCACTGAATAAGTACAGGCAGTAAATAGCAAAGGCTACTGCAGAACATTGTGCTACCCCTGAAAAGCCAACATACTGGATGAGTCCCAAAGAATGCCACACTTCCAAGAGGCAACCACAGGATATGATGCTGCTCAGCTGAAATAGCACAGCCAGGACTGGGATATGCTACTTCACAGCTACCTTGGAAAAAGATGTTTCTCTACTGGGGCCTAGTTTACTCCCTAGAGAGATGGGAATGTCACAGTACTGCCATGAGGCTGCTATGGGAATTTAATGAGCTGACATGATGCTGTACCTCGCAGAGTACCTCGGGTTGGTAACAATTTTACTATTAATAATGTAAAAAGTTCTGATTATAGATAGAGGAAGGCCTGCAGAAGATGCTCACAGAGCCCCTGCCAGCACCCTAGGTAAGCAATGTGGGATGGAGAAGCCTCTATTTCCCTGTCCTGTCTTTCTTTTCTTTTTTAAAAATAATTTTATTGAGAAACAAATAGCAATGAGACAGTTTCAGAACTGATTACTAGCACAGCTTCAATAATTAATACATTGCATATTGCTGTCTTAGTGGTTATTCATTGTAAAAGATGCAGACATGATATCCTGTCCACAAACACTACTAGAACAAACCTCTCTATTCATTGAATTAAGAGAATGCAGCTGTACGTCTACCCTAACTATTTTGAGTATACAGATACAAAATGGTCATTCATTTGTAATATACTATAGAAATGATCCCTGAAAGTATAGCCTTAGGTCATTCATTTGTATCCCCATTTTTTGATTAGTTTTGTCAGAGAAGGGCATCCCATTGTCATTTAAATTTTGTAGGTGTGTGAATTCAGCAAAATATTCCAATATAGTCCAGTAGTCCATAATAGTAGTGGGTTTTCCATAAGACTGGCAATGTCCAAAGTTGTTGACTTTCTTATACTTCGTTTTTATACTTTTCTGCTGGATGGTCAAGACCAAGATAAAGCAAAATCTATGCAACAAGAGTTGTAGCTTTTGGGTCTGATAAGGTCAGTGAAATCCCCTCAGGATTTATCCTGAGATCCTATACCTCAGATTGTATATCCTTTGTCAGTGTCAGCCATGTGGATGAGTCATGGCCATTGCTTGGCCAATGTGCTTTCTGTGAAAGCCTGAGAGAATGTTTTCTCTCCAGGTGACCCTGCTTAAGTGCATAGGCTGCTTCCCCCAGAAGGCACTTCCTGTCACTCTATCCTCTTGACTCCTTGCTGACTGCCCCACAGTCTCAGCACAGATCGATCACTGCGGGGATGAAAAGTGGGTGAGTGCTGGCCTCTCCCCTGGCAAGCATGAAGGGACACAGATGCCATGTCGGAGTCTGCTTTGCAGAGAACACTAGACTAACACCCCCCCTCAGAGCAAATTCCACAAAGCAGGAGTCCTGCTGGAGAGAAGGCAGGACACTGCCTTCTTTTTCTTTTTCAAAAGGCAAAGATGATAAAGAATAGTGTGTGATTCAAATTGACAAAACAATGTCAATCACCCGCAACTTTCCTGGGCACTTGCTGTGTCCCAGTGTCTGTACAGGCTTGGCAAGTATTATCCAATTTACTTTTCTGGGGTACATTATAAGGCAGAAATCTTGGTCACCCATTTTAAGATGACAGTGTTTTCCTATCTCATCTAGAATGGCAGAAGCCCTAAGGAGCAGAGTCAGGACCCAGGGCTCGTCCAGCGCAGGGCTTCCAGATAAGAAAGACAGATGGCCTGGGTCAGAAGGCCAAATTGGCCTGCAGGTTCTGCCTCCTCATGCTTTTCCATGACCTCCTGTTGCTTGGGGGAAAGTACAGGGATTGACAGGTCTTCCCAAGTTGCATTCCAAGGGCTCTGCTGAGAGCTGGGCGGTGCTTATACCCCTGGGCTCAGGCACCAAAGGCTGGGGCCTAGAAGACAAAAGCCAGGGCAGGCCAGGGGGCTGTGAGAATCAAGGTCCTGGTGGAGTCATTATTTCTGACAACAATTATTTCACTGCCAGTTCAGTTCTGTGTCCTTTCTATAAAATGTCCTATTCATTTTTTTAATGTCCTATTTGTGATACGAGGATGGTGGGACATGGAGATAAACCACATGGCCATGGCGGCACCTTCCAGCTCAGAGCTCTTCTCCTACCTACTAGAGGAAGGTCTACATGACCAAGTCCACACAGATATTGAAGCACTGTCCTAGAAGCACTAAGCAAATAACTCACTTAATTTTGCCAAGATTAAAACAACCATAAGAATACATTTCATTTTGTCAGGGAAAAAATAGCTACCAGAATAATTCATGCATGTAATGTTCTCATCATCTATGCTGTGAACTAATTCTCAAAGGGACACAATGGGAGACTACAATGGCAATACCAAAGTGACAAGTCTCTCTTTTCCAAGGAAAGAAAGGCTACCTCTTTATATACAAAGCTCTCTCTGAAATTCCTCTGGATCCATACCAGACACATTAGTACATGGGATGGGAAGGACATTTGAAGGTGAGCTAGTTAAGTTCTCCACTGGGTGCTTAAGTTCCTTCCACAATGTTCCTGAGCAAGGGTATCCTCAATATTCACATAGCACACCTGAGACCACTCAGAAAAGCCTTTCTTATACCGTGCCAAATTCTGTCTGTCTGTCCACAGGTTTAGTCCATCTGCATTTGTAGCTAGATAAACTCTCCCAGGGGAGAGCTCTTTCAAAAACATAGATCTCATTCAATTCTTCTTTACAGTTGTCAATCATTCTGCACTTAGAAAACAACCTGACCATTGAGGTATAGGTTTTTAAAAAAATCATTCTTGATTTTTTAAAGGCAGATTTAGGTAAACCACAATTATTCTATAATTATTACTCCTCCAGATAATCCAAACTGCATATTTTTCAAGGCGTATTATCAGAAACACTGACAGCTGATTACAATCAACTTGCTTTCACAGAAAGAAGGAACAAATAAAAAAAAATCGATGCTTAGAGAATCTAGTTGGCTAAAAGTATCACCAGCAATCATTCCACATTCACAGCCAACAGACAAACCAGGAAGAAGTGGATGTGCACTTCGCCACTGCCTACTGGAATCCAAATGGGCAGGCTTCAAACCATAGAACCACGAAAATTGTTTAGCCCCAACCTTGTATTGCATGCAGCAAAAACAGGTCCAGAGTTCCCACCTCTTTTTTCTTGCTTCTGCACATATTTATAAATTCTAGGTGCTCCATGCTTGGTTATGCTCAGAGTGTGACAACAGAGTCTTGCCCCCTCAGGTCTCCAAGCAAGGATTTGCAAAGCAATAAAATTCTCGGGATTTAAATTAGGTGGCAGCATATCTTCATAAAAACCCAATGACTGGCATTTCATGCCTTATGGAATGGACTTAGAAGACAAAAGTCTTTTCATTCTCTGGATTTTGGTCAGACGGTCCCTCCTAGCAGCATACCTACTGGGTCTAGCTGGTAAACACATGCGAGGGACTTGGACCGCTCCCCAGTACGTTCTCCCCTGGAGCTGCTACCTCCTTTCTTCTCCCCCAGTAGCCCATGTAAGTCACAAGCATTGTATCAGGTGAACTGCAATCATGCTCTCTGTGTTCTTGTATATCAGATAGGGAGTTTTGTTCTCACTTGGTTTTACTTATTTCAGTCTAGCTTAGTTGGTACAAAACTAGGTTTGATGAATGAACAATGTTATGGTTTGTGTGTATTTGTCCCCCACAAAGCCTCATGTAGTCACTGAGGCGCAGTTCTACAGTTTGTGATTAATTCATGATCCAAGTCTAGGATTATGGGTCTGAGTAGTGCTGGGGTTATAGGTTAGAGTACTGCTAGGATTATGGGTCTGCGTAGTGCTGGGATTATAAGTGTGAGTGCTACACCCAGCCTGGGGCAGATAGTCTGGGTGTAACATAAGAGCGACAGAGAGACAAACTTGCTCTCTGCAGCCACTGTTGCTGTTGCTCCTCCCATTTGCTTTTGCTCTCTGCTCTTTGCTGCCACCATGAAAGGCTGCTCTCTGCCATGTGCCACTCTACTTTGGAGCCAGCCAAGTATGGACTGAAACCTCCAGTAACTGTGAGCTAAATAAACCTTTCTTGCCTTCATTTTGGGTGTCAGGTATTCATCCCAGCAACGAGAGAAGAGTGAGACAAATAAATAACACTGCAGTTTACACAAACAGGAGAGGAAGAATCCCAGACTAAGGAAGCAGCAGGTGGAAACAGAGCCCTGAAAGGATACAGGGTGCTGCAGAAGTCTGTGGGATCCTCATGCTGGCAGTTCAGGAGGTCAAGAGTGGGACAGGGGAGAAGGGGCGGAAGACAGGGCTTAGGGGTTACGCTTGGGTCATATGTGGACAACCATACAAGATGGGCTGAAGTACAGACATAATCCTGTACAGGGTCAGAATTGTTTTCAAGGTTGGCCATGACAAGGAAGTATGGTGATGGCACAGGCACCAGGCAGGACTGGAGTCTGGAGGCTACTGCATGGTTCTGCCAGGTGCTGGCAGTTCTGTGACCTAAGCTCAGAGGAAGGAAACAAAGTACATATTTAGATTGGCCAGCTCAGGTGGAGCCAACAGGATCGGAGGAGTAACATGTGAGGGGGAAACAATATCAACACTGATGCCAGGGTTTCTAATCTGTAACCCTGGTCCAAATCAGACAATGCAAATAGAAATAGGAACACGAGCGTTTAGGGGAAAGATGGTGAGGGCATTTGGGGAAGGTTCTTAGGGGAAGAAAGGGAAAGACAAGTATGGCTGCTAATGGCCTCGTACCACTCAGAGTGTCCCAGGCACCAGGGAGACTTCAGTGTACATTCGGTGGCTTTGTGCAGCTCTTTTACTGATGAGCAACCTCATGTTTTACTCATCCTTTTAAAACCTACAAAGTCTAGAAACTGCTGAGGACAAAGACCCTAGACACACATGGGAACAAATGCCTCCTGCACGGAATGTGATCCACTTTCTAATGTAATCATTTTCCTTCTCTTCTCCAGTTTACAGGGAGTTCTGCAAAGTAAGCAATAAACAAAATGCTATCAAATAAAGGGTGAAAGGACTTAGGGTGTTCCTTGCCCTAGTAGTTATCCAAAGTGTATATGAAAAAGAAAAGTGTAGAAAAAGAAAAAAAAATTGAAGCTCTTAGCTCACCCTCTTCCTCAAGTTGTAGGTGAGAATCAGATTCCGGGAAAAGGAATGGGAGAAGGCGGTGTAGAACTCCAGCACTTTCTGCAGGGCATCACGTTTGATCACGTGCAGGTCGCAGTAGGTCAGGGCCCTAACGTTGGCACAGGACTGGGCGAGAGTGGCTTCCTTCCAGAACACATCTCCAAACACATCCCCTTTCCCTGAGGAGAGAAAGTCACCAGGAGGAAAGGGTCAGGCAGGAGGGGTCTGGCCATCTAGCTGTCTTGCTTTCCCTCCCCAGAACCCTGTCCATTTGGTATTCTGCAGTTTGGGCTCAGAAAAGGAAAAAAGGATTTTAATTGGAACTTTAACAACATGCAATTTTAAAAACTTTAAAATATCACATAATACTCTTCCAGGTTTAACCAGTGGATGTGGAATCAGTAACATCACCTCCTTTAAGGTTTATTCCAGTTGCCTTAATGAAAAGGACCCCTCATTATTCTTTATCACACTTCTATTTTTCTGTAACACTAATCAATCTGTAATAATATTATTTGCTTGTTTACTGGTTTATCGAAAGTCTCCCAACAAGTGAGCTCATGACTCTACATAAATAGTACCCTAGTCAGAACACAATCAACATTTTCAGGCAAAAGAGAAATGCACAGAAAAGAGGACTATCCACACCCTCCCAGACTTGTCTGCTGCCCTAAGGTTTTTATTTGCGTGGTGTTCCCTTCCTCTCTCCCATGTTTTCCTGAAACCATGCCTCTTACCTTTATCAAATGCATGCTTAATAACATAAAATTATCAGCCTTATATAATGGCCTCTCCCAGGTCTTCTATCTCTAGCATTCCACGGTATATTGCATAAGTCAAAATAGCAATGCTATGAACTGAATTCCACCTCCTCCATTCTTACACTGAAATCCTTTCCCATGGTGTAACAGTGTCAAGAGGCAGAGCCTTTGGGGGATGACTAAGTCACAAGGATGGAGCCCTCTCAGTGTCCTTCAAAATGACTCAGAGCTCTCGTGTGCTCATTCTGCTATGTGCAAACGCAGTGAGAAGCGAGCAGTCCACACGGTGGAAGAAGGCCCTCACCAGAACCTGCCATGCTGGTGCCATGATCTTGAACTCCTGGCCTCCAGAACTGGGAGGAATAAATTTCTGTTGTTTGTATGTGTTACAGTTTACATACAGAAGCCGGCCAAGGCCCCACATGCTCACAGGCAGGACCTGCCGCACAGGACTGGGCCATGGGGGTGCTGCCACCGCTCACTCTCAGGAGGTGGATTCACTGAGGACATGACTGGAAGCTTCTATCTCTCTTCCTGGTTCTTCCCCCCTCTCTCTCTGCTCCTGGGCTGCCATCTTTCCTCCACTCAGGCCCTTCCAAGATGTCATTACTACATGTAAGCTTATGAAACACGGACTAAGACTTCTAAAACATAAGCTTAATAACCATCGTGGGGATGAGGACATGCCTAAGATAAGGTGCAATCTATGGCATTTTGTCACAGCAGCTCAACTAAGGTAAGCACTGACCCACCTACCCATACTCTGGGCCAGCTTATAGAAATTGTCTCTAAAAGTTTACTTTTCATATCTAGGCCTATTCTTCCTGTCTTTCTCTGTGATCAACCAATATTTTAATGTATGGCTAAGGAAAAGCCTAATTTATTCCTGGCATAGTCTCTGGTTATAGATAACTTAAATGTTTATCTTACTCCTAAATTTTCAGCACAGATAAACACAAATTTTCATCCCTAGGGAGCCAGAGAGGTGTATACACAGGAAAGGAAAAATGCTACAAAGGGTGGAAACTAGCATATTCTCAGGAGCTGTGTATGTGTCCGGGTCAACTGAGCTCCACAGCTAGAATCCAGGTACTTGTGGCTCCTGCAATTAATGGGACAGCTGTTTTCCTGATTAAGGCTAAGGAGGCAATTACATTTTCTAGCATATAGACAAACTTGACTTTTTCCCAAATGCCAAAATATATCTACTTTAAGTATGTAAGATACTCCAGGGACACAGCTTCGTTCATGCCTCCAAAATATGAGCAAAAACTACATGGAGCAAACATTACAGTTCTCATATGTTTAGGGATCAAATGCCAAGACAGTTTTACTGATTTGATGTAAGTAGAATACATGCTTGGGAGATCTTCTAGATGAATGTATCTTTGAAACTATGCTATTTAGACTCCCTTACCAAGTTCCCTTTTCAAATATCCATAATATGGGTGAGCTAATTGAGGGCTGGGGTCAGTGTGTAGGAGCATTTCTCCCCGTGGGATGCTAACTGGCTGCCATGGAAACAGGTGCATTCAGTGGGTGCTTTCTAGCACTGATTTCTAACCTGCAGTGAGGGCCAACTCATTTGCATGTATTAAGCATCTGTAACCTTCCAACACTGCCCACAGTGGCTCGAGTGTTCTTCATATTTATGTAGTCTTACTCCTTTTCAGGATGCTCTACCTCTAAAATAGCACAATAGACAGTTTGAAAAGACACCTTCCGTTCCTTTCCCAGCTATATGCTGCAACTCACCAACAGGTAAAGCCTAATTCCTTGCACCTTGAATAAGGCCTCTCAAAACACTCATCTGGGGGAACCTTTCCTCATGAATCCAATTAACATGTGAGAAGCACAAGCCAACCAAGGGGCTGCATGTAAGTTCTCTGGTTCAAAGTTTAGCTGAACTCGCAGCTCCCTCAGCTTCAATTCTTGTCATGTCTACTGGTCATAGCCTCGGAGAGCGAACTGTGCAGCTGAGCTACTTAACCCATGGAATGGTAAGAGACAATAACACATTTTAAAAAACTGTTACACTTAGAGTTCACTACACAGCAACAGAAAAGCAAACTACAGAGAATAATGAAGCTCTAGGCTGAAAGGTTCATGAGAGATTACCTAACAGATTACTGAATATTCCAGCAGAGTATCACAAGTCAGCCCAGGTCTGAGCTGGCAATTCACATCTTTCCCTGAGAGAAGAGGATAAGAGAAATGTACTGTGGTTACAAAACCTGCCATTTCCTATTAGGCTGAAAGGTGAGATAATTAAGCTAAAACTGTTGAGAGTAGAAGCCTATTGGTGATTCTGCATGATTCTCAGTAAGACTACCTTGTGTAAAGAAGGTCCAGTATGAGCCTCATGTTTCTTAAATGCATTTGGGAATAGTTTTCCTAATATAGAAGAAACCATAAAGTAAAGTACTAGTTCTTCATTTGCACTTAATATATAAATTAGATGTAAAAGCTCAGTTTATAAATAACTTCTTATTACACAAGACAAAGCTCAGTCATATTGCAGTTATTACACACCATGGGAACAAATGGCTGCTTTAGACATGACAGCATTCTTATGGTAAAAAGATATTTCCAATCAAAAGTTTCTAACAAACAATAAATGGCAGGTATTTCCTATAACAAAACTATTTCACAGTAAAATAATCACAGTTAATCCATAAGGTCTGGGAACTTCAGTGTTGTCATAACTTGGATTTGATTTTCAACCCAAAATGAAAATCTTACCATCTTCCTTCCTGTCAAGGCAGCATTTTTGTTAGGCCTTGTCTATTAGTGAGGCCAAAGAATGTGTCAGAAGACCTGTCAGATTGAAAACAAACCCCAGAACATTCTGGAAAATGAGAAATGTTCTTTACGACACATGTAACCTGGGAAAATTGTCAACAGGAAGGATGCAGAGCAGATGGCAGGCTGTTCATGAGTTGTATACGTTGCTGGGAACAATGACTTCCCAGGGCACAACTGAGAATCAGGAGAGAGGACAAGCCCTACACAGCTATTCATGGCAATCAGCTTTGTTGATTTATTTGCTTGCTTGCTTGCTTGATTGATTGAATTTTTGTGGTACTGGGGATCAAACTTGGGACGTTGTTTTGTCAGGCAGCTGTGTATGCTGCTGAGCTATCTCTCCAGCACTTGATTTATCTATTAACAAGAGCCAGAGTGCAAAAACGTTAAAACCAACGCTCCAAGTCTCTAAAACACTAACATTCTAAATGGTGTTCTAAGCTAGGGAAAGCACAAGGAAGGGTAATTTAATTAAAACTCCCTGTCATAATGAATCACCCAAATCCCAGGACACACAGCTGTCTTTCCTGGATCTTCACTCCTGAAATGTATGCCAACAATGGGCTACCAGCAAAGGGGATGCACACTAATGCACACACACGGGAGGTGGAGCCTGGGCTGGGGTCGCACGGACAGGGCGGTGGATCTCTGCTAGGAGCACAGCACAGGACGAGAGAGACCTCTGCAGCCCACTGGTAGAGTCTGGTGGCTAACGGGGACCTGGGCAGGGGGCAGTGGGAGCCTAGTTAGAAGGGTTGTGTGGGTGAATTCAGGTGGTGTTAGACAGGGTTCTGAAAGGATCACATAGCCTTCCTGAATGTTAAAGAGTTGTGGGAAGTATTCTGATCTGAACCCCCACAACTGGGTTTGGGACTCTTCAGAGCAGACCTTGTTATTCAAAGACACCTGGGTGAACCTGACAGCTAGAACAGAGCACAGATAAATTTTCTGGATGCCTCTCCTCACTGTTCCTCATTATGTGCTCTTTTAAGGACAACTCACTATGGTGTCCTCTTCTAAGCAGAACACAATTCCAAATGAAAGTCATAGGGCTGGCCAAACAGCTCAGTGGATTAAAGTGCCTGCAAGCAGGTGCAGGGAGCAGGAGTTCAATCCCTGGGCCTGCTGTGCCAGCCCTGCCCCTGGGGCATGCTGAGATGTCAATTGAGACTGGGCGTGGTGGCATACGCCTGTAATCCCAGCACTAGGGAGGCTGTGAACAGATGGATCACTAAGAGTCCAATCTAGTAGTGAGACCCTGAACACCCTGTGGACTCTTCCCTAAAATACAAAAAAAAAAAAAAAAAAAAAAAAAAAAAAAGAAAAAAAGTTAAGTCATTGGCGGTTGCCAAGCATGTCCAGACTCCAACCAATCAGAAGAATCCAGTACATGATTCATGTATCATATCAATTGCCAGGACTGTTCTAGTGCCAAAGTTTCAGAAGTGATAACAGAAACAGCAAGACTCTGGGGGACATAGATGACTGTAATACATCAGAAGATACCACTGAGCACATAGGAGGGGCATCTGGCTTGGAAGGGAAGGCTTTGCAGACAGGATGTCTGAACTAAGGCTTGAAGGCCAAGGTTGGGTAAACCAGAACTACTGCATGGAGATGACTCCAGGCAGTGGAAAGGGGCATGCAAAGGCCCTGAGAAAGGAGAACCTGGCTCCCTAGCAGAGGTGAAAGCTACTAAGAAGCCCCTAGATTACCCACATTCTGAATTATCTGCTTCCAACTCACCTGCAGAGATTTTGTAGCTTTTGAGGAAGGAGCCTGGTCTCTTCATTTGGCTCCAAACTCACTAAATCACCTCCCATACTGAGAGTGGGCAACACAGAATTGCTAAGTACCTGTTCAAAGGTCTGGATCCACTACTCTTAGCAGGAATTTGTGGGGGAGCAGTGCTGAGAAAGGCACCAGAAACCCCAGGTACAAGGATGGCTGTTCTTTGCCACTCCCTTTCTTACTGCTCATCCTCATGGCATTAGCAAGCCATGTTAAGCCATCTAGGAAAAGAGGCCTTTCCTCTCCCTTCCTGGAGATGCTGAAATGCAACTGTAGAGATACTGGCAATCAAGACAGGACCCGAGGAAGAGGGTCTGGGAAGAATTTGCTGGTGAGATACAGCAAGTGGGCTGGATTCACATTTCTAAGCACTCCTATCAGAATGCATGAACACCCACTGATCACAGGGGACGGAAGGACAATGACGAGAAAATGAACAGTTCCTAGGCCACCTGGACTCACCAATATATGCCAGATACATTTAATCCAGCCCTCTCTGTAGCAGTTCTCAGAGCCCAGTCTAAGACACAAACAGAACATGCCCAAGTGTTTTCTCTCCAGTCCTGCTCCAGCAGGTTGCTCAGTATCTTGATCTTCCATTCTCTCACAATGAGTTTAGGGCCTGACAAGCTGGCTATGGCCAGGTCCATTCTGTTGGACATTGCACTGGCCTCTAACAGCTTCTTCTCTAGAACCCTGAGTCCTTGTGAGGAGTCTGGTTCCCCTTTCTCTTTAAGTCTTCCCAGCACCAAGGTGCACACTCCTAGCTAGCTGCTCACTGGCATTGTCTGGAATGCACCAAACCCTCCACCCCAGCCCTTGGACAGAGCACCCTCATCACTGCATGCTTCCTCTGAAAATGTCAACCTCCTACTCTCCTAATAATTGTGCATCTCTGGCACATGGCAGGTAGCTAGTGACTGTTGAATGCATAAGCAATTGGGCATTCTAGTAAGTCTCTTACAGCCTCAATTTATTCCATTATAAAATTTAGATAACAATACCCATTTTGGTGCTATTGTAAGGTTCACGTGAACATTCCGAGCAAAGCACCTAGCACTGTGCTGGGACTGTGGTGCTAAATGGTGCTGAAAGCCGCTATAAAAGACAGATCCTTCTTACAGTACAGAGAAGCAAACTCAACAAGAATTATCACACCCACTGAAGGGAGGAAAGTGAGTCAGAAGGTCTAAGATGTTTGATATGCAGAAAGATAGTGAAGTTAAGTTCAACTGCCTATGTTATAGGGTAATAATGTCATTAAGCTTCTCTTTTGGAGGTTAAGTTTGCAGACCAAAAATTAGAGAAAAAGAAGGGCTACAAGGACAGTCAACATTTTGGCTCTAGCCTTTCAATGTCAGTGAGGACTCAGGACCTGTACTGTAACATCCTGTTATTCAGTTGTGTCCCAAATTTTCTGATCAAGGAGATTATGGAGTCACAGAGGAGAGTGATCAATGATGTAGAGTGTGGCTAAGGAGAGTCACATAGAGAGAAAACATTCTCTCGGACTTTCACAGAAAGCAAATTGGGGGGCTGGAGAGATGGCTCAGTGGTCTAAAGCACCTATTTGGAACAAGCTTGGAAAAGCACAGGGAC
>NW_004524707.1:6367308-6387861 GCF_000260255.1 Octodon degus
CTTAGTTCACAGGTGTCAGTATATATAGTTAGTCAGGGTGAGAATCTTTCCAATTAACTGCTAGATTCAAAAATCTGAAGATTCTCAGGATCATTGCCTTACCCATCTTCTACATATAACTGTGTGGCTTGCCACTGTCGTGTTTCCTAGCTCTTCTCCTTTCCCTCTCTTAATTAGTTAGTCTTTAAGTTCTTGCTTTCCTTTTACTTGCATTATACTTTTCTATTTGTATTTCTTCTTTTTAGTTCTTATACTAGGGAAACTATATGATATTTCAATATGTGTGTCTTGTTTATTTCACTTATGAGTATATCTTCAAGTGGCATCCACGTCAATATAAAGGCTTCGAGTTTATCATTCTTTATAGCTGAGTAACACTCCATTGTATAAAAATACCACATCTTTTTCATCTATTCCTCAGGTGATGGGCATCTTGGTTGTTTCCAAGATTTGGCTATCACAAATTATGCTGCTATAAACATAGGCACACATATATCACTATCATATGATGTTTTTAGATCCTCTGGGAAAATTCCCAGTAGAGGAATAGCTGGCTTAAAGGGGATTTCCAAACCAACTTTTCTAAGGAGTCTCCACACTGATTTCCATAATGGTTGCACCAGTCTACATTCCCACCAGCAGTGGAGAAGGGTTACCTACAATATTTAAATGACAATGGAATACCCATCTCTGACAAAACTAAACAAAAAATGGGGATACAAACAAAGAACCACTTTGTATCTGTATATACAAACTAGTTAGGATAGATATACAGCTACTTTCTCTTAATTCAGTGAGAAGAAAGATTTGTATTAAGAGTGTTTGGACAGGATTTCATGTCTGCCTCTTGTACTATGAATAGCCACTATGAAGACAACAATATGCAAATTATTAATTATTGAAACTGTCCTACTAATCAGTTTTGAAACTATTTCATTGCTACTTGTTTTTAATAAAATTAATAAAAAAGAGATAGAAAGAACGTGGTTGTCTGTGACCCACAAGATCTTCCTGCACTGCTGTGTGGCCTCTATCCTGGGAGAAGCAAACAGTACTCCAGGTGGTCTGTTCTCTTGCATCCTCTCCCTCAAGCAGCCTTCCCACACAATCAGTATCTCACTAGATCTGCCTTGGATGGACACTGAGGTAGGCCGTGGAAAACGTATAAGTTAGAGACAGCTTTGACCTTCAGGAGCACTGTCCTGGGCTTCCAGCTGTTTTCCCAAATCGATTTTCTCCTCTTACAAGATGGAACCAGGACTTTTAAGTGGGCACCAAGATGACCACAATAAAGACTCCATGATGGAGTCTTTCCAAGTTCTAGTTATAGGGACTTGTACAGTTCTAGGTCATATCTTTATGGGAAAGGAATTTGGTTTTCCTTTCTTGCCCTACTCCCTGCTGTAAGGAAGAAAGATGTGAGCTCTGTTAGACCAAATGCCGAGAGTTACATCTACTGAGGGTGAAGCAGCACACCAGAAGGAGGCTGCCTAACATGTGAGGTTGCCATGACAGCCCTCTTACACCTGGACTGCTCAGTAGACAAGACTGAGCTGTGATTTTGTCTAAGCCTCTATAATTTCTGGCTTTGGAGGAGCAGCCAAAACCATCCCCTAGCCAATTCAAGAATCTATACTCCAGCCAGAGGGACAGTGTGCTGAGCCCTGCAGGGAGTAGTACACACAAGATGCCTTCCTCACCTGCTCCAGGAACAAAGCATGGGCTTCCACACAAGAAAGATGCAGTGGTAACATGCTGATGAACGTTCTGAAAGCACATTAAAAGAAGAGGCCCAAGTACTTAGGGTAAACACATTGGTAAAAACTACCTGCTTCCCAGCCCATCCCTGACTGTGATCAGAAAGTCAGGACTGCAGAGGACTCTGTGTGCCCTGCTCAGTACTGCCTTAGCCCTAGGGGCTGCAGTCAAGCCTCAGTGTTCCCTTTGGAATACTCAATAAATAAATCTTCTGCATGTATTTAGAGCTATTTCGCTTGGATCATCTGCACTCACAGAGGACAATAGGCAAGCAAAGTCTTGAAATCTTGTAAATGCCTTCTCTTTTGTGTCAAAAAGCTACAAAGTGCTTCTTCTTATCCTTATTGCAAAATTAAATACTGCTTCTAGTCTGTGGCCTCCATTTCTTATGCTGTAGTTTAGAGGTACAAGAACATACATCAAATACACACAGACACAGTGAAAGTCTCATCGGCTTGCCTGCTGTCTGAGTGGTAAAAATATTCCCCCAGGAATAAAGCTTCAGCTCTAGGCGCCAGGGCGGAGATGACTGTGTTATGGTGCTGCGTGCTTAGCCAACATGTTTTATTAGGCTTTGTAGAAGAGCTCAGAGAAGAGCAGAAAGCATTTGTTCCCTTTTGGGGTTGGTATAAAGAATAGCAATAGCTGCATGCTCTTCTACAAACTAGCTCTATGTTACAGATGGAACACTGGAGAGTGACAGCCACCTATGTGGTCAGTGACATCCACACAAGGACCTGTGAAGTTATAGACCAGGTCTCAGTTGCATCTGACTGTCCCTTCCAAGTAGTTCTCAAATTAAAGTTTCTAAAGATGGGGTTGTGCTTCACCGTTTCTGTATACACACAATATAGTCCAGAGATGTGTTCTTACGTACTACAGATCAGACAGCTTGGCAGCAATTCAGATAGAACAAGATGCCAGCCCTTGCCATTGTCGCTTCTGTGTTCTCCTGCCCTCCTGCCCTTCTGGTCTCATCTCTCTTTCTCCTCTGGCATTCTCACTCAGTGCCTGTGCACATCTCAGAAACTGGCCCTGCCCGAGCTTTGCCTAAATCTTGTTATTTCCCACCCTCCCCTTTCCCTTAAGTGTCCTCAGCCGCTCCCTTACTTTTCACTGCCTCCTGGAGCACACTGAGCCTAGATCTAACCTTCAACCTCTGTGTCTCTTGTGAGTCCAGAACCTCTCACAAAACACTCACTCAGGTTAGACCCATAGATCTTGGTCTCCCAGGTAAACCTGCCCCTCTCCAGGGTTGTCGGTCCCAGTGAAGTTGTTACAGTCATTCCCAGGGGATGGTTTTGGCTGCTTCTCCAAAGCCCAAAATTATAGAAGCTTAGACAAGATCACAGCTCAGTCTTGTCTTCTGCTTATTTCATCTGTTGAATATCTCTGGCTCTGTCTACTTTTTGTTATTTCCATGGATGTTAATTCAGGTCAGGTCACTTTCATCTCTCAGCGTTCTCCTGGTCAGTCTCTCTTCCTCTAATCTTGGTTACCCAGCTGCCAGGATAATTTTTTTAAACACAAATGCAATTATTTCTTCTGCTTTAGGATCTTCACTGGCTCCTTCTGCATTCTGTCCTGTCCCTTACTGGGCCCAAGGCCCCAGTCTTCTTCATGCACCTCCCTTGAGCTCGCTGGGGCCCCAGGTACTCTGATCACCTGTCCATTCCCAGATGTGTCTTCCACACCTTTGCAGTTGCTGCCCCTGCTGCCTGGAGCACTCATTCTCAAATCCCTCTCTCTTACCAACCACCCACAGGCATAGGTAACCCACTGGAACTCAGCTCTGACATCACCTCTGTCAGGAAGTCTTCCTTAACTTTTCCTAGAGGGTTTAGATTACATGTCTGTCATACAAATTCCCACAGCATTCTGTTCATAGCCCTATTATAGATCTTGTCCCTATAGTATCACATGTGCATTGACTTGTATTTTTCCTCAGTGAGAAAGAATGTCAGGCCCATGCTAAGCATTTGTTTCACTGCTGTTGTGACAAGTCTCTAACATTATACAGGCTCTGGCATGTTCACTTAACAAACAAATCAATACAAATGTGGCTTTGGTAATACAATGCTAGGTGAACCAGGAGACCGAAGATCTGATGGTCCTAGGCTGGATAACCCTGAGAAGAGGCCTGGCCCACAGGGCAAGTAGGAGGGCCACATCCACAGGTAGCTATCTGGCCAATCTGAAGAAAGAATTTGCTCACTGGAAGAGAAATACTCCTATAACTCACTATTGTTCAGCTTAATGTTAAGCTTAAAGTTTGCAGGCAAATTTAAAAAGAAATAAAAATAAAACACATTAGAAATTATTCTAGGATACAAAAGCTCAAATTAAAACACCACTCAAAATATGAATCACCAGTGTTCCCTGTGGGGCCCATGCTGAGAAGAAGCAAAAGGTGGCTGTCTCTATCTGAATGCAGGGTTAAGGGACAAAGCCTTGCACTGTACAATGATTTGACAACTCTCCTGCTCTTCCCAAATGCAATTAGAAAAAATTAAATTAGCCAAATGTCTCCCTACCAAGCAAAGAGTCACAAATCTTTCACTGAAAGGAGGTGAAAACCTTTCCAGATCTCTACAATGACAACTGAAAATTAATTTTATTTTTCTCCTGGTAGTTCTTCATAAATGAATACGAATGAATTATAGAAAACTGAAGTATTAAAAAAGTAGGAAATAAAAGTCACTCCTAAGGTTACCATTCAGAAAACTTTAGTTTTATGTTTTCCAACTTTCTTTAATATATCTGTATGTTTATGTAACTGAGATTACTATATATAGTTATATATTCTGCCTCTCCACATTTAAAACTATATTTGCAATATTTTTATGGCAATAAAACTTTAAAGAAAGACAACTGTCCTGATGGAACATTATGATTTAACGATTCCCTCTGTCTGGACACTAAATTTATGCAAACTTTCTTTAGAAAGATCCATTATAATAGCTGTAATATAATTTCCAGTTTCTCAGGGACTACAAACCAATTTTTTACATTGCTGAAGCAAAAACAGAATTAAGAAAGATAATCTGGTCTACACTCCCACCCTCTCTCGAACAGATAAAATTGAGCATTAAGCTCTAGAAGTATTGTTATGCTTTGGAAGTTCAAGATTATTCATAATGTAGACCCTCCCCAGTGGAGATTCAATGCAGTGATTCAGCTGATGGAATGCTTATATGGATACTGATGCTTGGCTGGCTCAAGAGACACCGAAGCACAACCTCCACGCCCTGTGCTGAGCCAGAGCAAGCAACATCAAGATGAGGCTAGTGGCATCAACGTCCACACAGTGGTACCCAGCACACTGTGCAGCAGTGTATCACAGGGAGGGCATGGAACAGGTGCCCACTTCTACCCCAACCAGCTCACAGGAATCTTGGGAAACATCTTGTGAAGTTCTAAGAGAAGGAGGACTCACGAATCTGCTGTGGTGGGTGGAAACCTTGGTTGAGAAGCTATTCTGTCTTCACTGTCTGACTGTCCTCTCTGGAACTGCTCAAGGGAGGGGTTAGGTGGTACATACTCAAACAGATGCCTTTTTTTCTATAAATAGTAAACAAAATGCTATCAATATATCTACTTGGAAAATAAAATATTCTTTTAAAATATTTTAATAATCAGAAGCATCTGTGAAACTTGAAATGATGCTGAGTTTCTCGAGATCTACTTGAAATATTTAAATTTCTTGTTTTGAACAGAGCATATGCTCTTTTAAAGAAAACTTGAAAGCCAGACAAATATATATAAAAAAATTAAAATCTGCCACACAGCCTCCTCTACAACTTATTCACTAAAACATATTGGTGAAGATATTTATGGGCTTTCATCGATGGAAGTTTTTTTCTCCCTTCACATACCTGGAAGAATGCATTAAAGCTGTAGCTTACTTACCATAGAAATTTCTAGTGTTTAAAATTCCTTGGGAGCATTTTGAGTGGTTACATTCAAGCACTGTGAAATACTTGATCATTTTGAAAAATATTTACATGTTCTCTCTGTGTTTTTCCCTTTTTCTTTAATATTTTGTTGTGGTATTATAAGTTGAACTAAATTCAGAAACTTTAAATATTTAAATATTTATTGCCCACCTCTTTCTACTTTGAGAATTCTAATTATATGAATAAATTTCTTAGTTTTGACACAGTGAACTATTATGACTGATCTGTAAATTCTTTCTTCATTTTTATTTTGGACAATTTTTATTGTTATATTCATTTATGTTTGTAAATAATTTATTTTCAATTTGCAATCTATTAAAAAATTTAAAAAAAACAGTTGTATCCCCTTTTGAGACTGGGGATGGTGGTACACACCTGTAATCCCAGTGCTTGGGAAGCTGAAAACAGAAGAATCACTATGAGTCCAATCTATGTAGTGAAACCCTGTAGACCCTGTAGACCCTGTCTTAAATACAGAAAAAACATAAATGTGTACCTTAAAAAAATATAATTTTGTCTTCCTTCCCCTGAATCTGAAGCCTCTATCTTAAGCGCTGGCTTCTTTTCCTGGTTCCAGCCCAACTTTCTGAGGGACACGGGTGCCTCCACTTGGATTCCTCCCTGCCCTCCAGGGGCAACCAGCCCACCAGAGGCTTGCTCCGTCCACCCCCGGGCTCTTCCCCAGCTCCCCACTCATCACCAGCACCAGCTCCCACTTTCCTCTCACTTAGATGTCAGAACCTCCTCTCCTACCTCCTTTGTTCCCTGCCATACCCTATATGTGCCATCTCAGGGGTTCCCCTTTGTGACCTCTCACCATCTGTCCCTTCTAATAAACTTGGCAGACTGAGCAAATAAAAATATAGGATACCCAGGTAGAACTAAATTTTAATGAATGAGTAGTTTCCTTTGAAAACATTTCTTGTGCAAAATTTGGGGAAATGTTCCATTAATGATTGTTATTTACATGAAATTTATATTTAACTAGCAGGCCTATATTTTGAGAAACTCCCCTTTCTGTTTCCCTCTTTATTGCCTACATTTTATTATTTCTTCTTTCTATTTTTTAATGTATTTAGCACAGGGTCTACAGGGTCTCACTACACAGATTGGACTTGGAGTGATCCTCCTGTTTTCAGCCTTGAAAGCACCGGGATTACAGGCACATGCCATCACGCCCAGTCTCAGTTGCCATCTCAGTGTGCCCCAGGGGTGGGACTGGCACTGCATGGGGATCAAGCCCAGTCCCTGTGTCTTTCTAAGCAGGTGCTTTAATTCACTGAGCTATCAGGCCAGCCCTAATGAAACCCTCAAATCCATCTACTGGGAGTGGGACTCTTATTTCTATTATAAGCCAGTTACCTAGTGACCGCCTTTCTGCCTGTCCCTTGGATTACTCTTAAAAAATCACAGTGCTAATGGTGTCACTACCTTTATAGTACCTCTGGTGGCTTCTAGTGTCCAGCTCCTACTGCTGTCATATACAGCCATCCACAGACCAGATCAATGTGCCTCTCAGGCCCTCTATCTCACTAATGCCCCTATAAGGCTCTTGGACCCAGTTCAGGTGCCAGGTTCATGGTTCCATAACTCATTCTACACTTTGCTAGCTCAGACTCACTCCATGCTATCATTTCCATGGAGAATGCTACACTTCAACTGCCCAAACCCCTATTCCATCTTCACAGAGACTCTACCCCAGGCAAAGACCTCACTGCCTGACACATGGTTCCCTAATAACTTTACTATTTGTTAGATGCAAAAATGATAGAAATTCACACTATTACATGGTAGAAGCTAAGGAAATAAGTGGGTCTCTGCCTGGAACTTCTTGCCTTACTACCTTGTCCACCATCTCATTCCATCCCCAGCAAGCATCAGGTCGTGACAGCCCAGAGCACTGCTTCTCACTGCGCCAGCCTCCAGGCACACAGTTGGGCTCACAGGCAGGGAAGTTACCAGGGGAGGACCTGGGCCTCAGCACTGTGCACACAGAGGCTGTGAACTCCTGGCTGCATGTGGCCTGCTGCAGCCACACTGCCCCCTGAGTGTGCACTCCCACCCTCGTCCTGAGAGGCAAGACACAGCCCAATTCCTCCTGGCCCTCCCAACCACAGTTCAACTTCTGAACTTCCCACTCACTCACATAAGGGGCCACTCATGTCACTCATTGTTACTAAGCACACATTTGTCTCACACAATTTAACAGCACACTCCTACAAAACAGGCGTTTTTATGACCCCAGAGAGACTAACACATGATATGTTACAGTAATTGCTAAATAAACAGATGCTACATTAATATCCAACCAAGGTTAATGGACCTGAAGAAGCTAACTAAGCAAAGGTAAGAGTGCCTTGCAAGATAAGGGGTGTTCTATTAAACAGAAAAGTATCACCTGTGAACAATCCCTCACCTGTGCATGAGAGAATGCACACGTGCTTCCTACTCTGATTCAGTGCAAATGGGACCTATGTCACTAAAGCCAACCTGCTCACTGATCTTCCCCACGGCTCCCCCTACAGGCCCCCACACCCTGAGCAGAGCTCTGGCCCCTCTGGAAGGGTTTTAACTGGTGGAGAGCTATGCCTGGATCTGCTCCAAAAGGACACTGAGAACAACAGAACACACCCATCCTCTCTCCTCCTCCTACGGCTCTGTTGACCCTCCAGGCACCACCAGAAATGATTCCCTCCCCTCCCCTCCCACATTCTGGATACCCCAACCTCAGTATCTCTGGATTTTTCTTCTTCCACATCTCCCTTCTAGTGCCTTTCTTGAGGCCTCCTAGCTTGTCCTCTTCATAACTCGAGGTTTGTGGAACCCAAGTCTTCACATCACTCTCTTTTCTCCCTCTGGTCTTGCACCACCACAAGATGATGTCCAAACTCTTACTCTGAGCCTGGCCCTTCCCAGCCTTAGCCTTTGCCTGTCAATTCCACACATTCAGTCAACAGCCTGGGTGCACTGTAGGTTCTGGGTTCTGCACCTAGAAGACAGAAATGAAGGAAGGTATTTCTCATGCTCAAACATAGCCCTGGTGGTAGTCTACAGCTCATGCATGTCAGCCAGGTACCAGAACACCAAGTACGAATTAGGCAGAGATAGTACTGCCCCACCTGTGCAGAGCAGAGTGGCCCTTACACCTTACTTTATCATCTACACATAGGAGAAGAAAACTACTTTTAAAAATGAATACACCAAGAAAAAAAAAACTTTCCTTAAAAGGGCTGGGGAGATGGCTCAGTAGAATAAGCACTTGCCTGGCAAGCACAAGGGTCTGAGTTCAATCCCCAGTTAAAAAAAAAAAAAAAAAAGAATACACCTAATATGGTGGTGCTTCATGTAATCCCAGTACTTGGGACGGCTGAGGCAGGAAGATCTCTATTAGTTTGAGGCCAGCCTAGGCTACAGAGTTCAAGTCCAGATTAGAAAATGTAGCAAGACCCTTTGTAAAGTTCTCAAAAATATAAAACAACAACAAAAACTAATGAAAAAAACACTATGCTAGAAACTTAAATTTATTTTAGATTAATCAACTTAGCCAATAAACTTAGTTTGCAATGCCATTGAATGATTCTAAAGAGAATCCCAATAGGAAATTGGGAGGACATCACATCAAAATTCAAATAGAAGAGTAGAGATAAAGGAGATCATAAGAGGTTTCTAGTATATACTCTGTCCTCAGGGTTTTCAGCCCCAAGAGAGATACTGTGTGCATTTATGGGACCATGTCACAAAATTGTGGGCTTCAGACTTGTCAAGAAAGCAATTTAGTGGGCTGTGATGGTCAATTACCTTTAAATGAAAGAGAATAGAATCTGATAGAAGACACTAGGTTGCCTTCTCTAAAGAGAAGTAAGAAATGCTATGTACTGCTGTCTGCACACAGGTCTGTTATCAATCAAGAATGCAATATTTCATACGGCAGGATGCTGTCATGAAAAGTCTAAAAGGCTTTCATTAGAAGAGGTACTATTTTTAACACATGTTAAAAACACTCAGCTATGAGTACTGACTTTTCATCATTCTTCAATCTGTGCTACAATAAAATAGAGAATTTCATAGAATATTAGAACAGAAAAGAAGAAATAAGTTAACAGATATAAATAAGTGAACTGATGGCAAGAGACCAGAAAGCATAAGAAAGAGACAGATGAGGTCTAGACTGTGTTCTGAAGACCATTGCTCACCATAACTAAGAGCTCCCTGGACAGCTTTGGTCCTGGAGCACCAGCTGTACAGTAGCTGGTCAATAACTGCTTCATCATTAAGTGCTAGAAGCACTGGTATGTATCTCTTTCCAACGTCAGATACCTCCACTATGGCTGTATCTTAATGGTAAAAAAATTCAGTCCACTTCTGTCTACCCAACCCGATGAAAGTGCCTGACATGCAGCAAGTGTTGGTAAGTTTTGATGGACTAAACTGAAGGGCATCAAGGAACAATTAAGATCAATCTCTGAACCCATTTGATACTTAAACCACTTTGCAAGAGCAAAATGATTTCAGTTCATTGAGAAAATGAGAGAAAACAACAATTACAACAAAACTCTAAACTTAAATTGCTAGAGAGCAAACATCTTTGAACCTTTATGCCTTCTGGTCTGATGGACAGGTGAACTCCAGGAACGTTCATAGAACAAGAACCTCTTTACAGGCTCATTAGCATACTGAGCTTGGACCAACTTTTGGGTTCTAATCTTCCTCTTGCAGAAAACAGATGCTTCTCTCATATGCACAGCCTGAGAACACCGAACTCTTTGAATCCAACACTCTGAGCTATTTCAGAGGTCTGGTCCTTATTTCTCAGGAGCAGGCAGGACGCCCAGGAGTGCCCAAAGAGCAGCTGAACTTGGAGAAGCAGCCACATGACTAAGTCAATCAACAGTGAATCAAAGCTTGGTCGCTTCCCACAAGAAGCCAAGAAGAGGGAAATGAAGAAGGGCAAGTAGTGGTCATTTCTTTTCTTTTTTGACAGGGTTTTGCTAAGCTATGCAGTTCAAGTTGGCCACAGTTGCAGTTCAGGTGAACTTTGCAGCCTAGACTGGTCTTGAACTCACAGTCATCCTCCTGCCTCAGCCTCCCAAGTGCTGGGATCATGGGCCTGCACCACCACATCCAGCTCATTTGCTTTCTTTACCTCTCTTCAGGGCCATCACATCTCTATGCTTAGGTGTCCGAAGCAATCTTTCGTTGTCATGGGGTTAGGGTAGGTCATGCAAAATACCCTGGGCTTTAGTATGAAAGTCAGAAGTACTCAGCCCCTGGTTAGACTCACTGGAAAGGCCTGTGGAGAATTACCAGCGGAAAAATGGATGACAGATGCCTCACACCACAGGGTGAACTCAAACGCAAATTCAAGAGCTCACTCGCTGGTCTCAGCCAGGCAAACATCCAGATAGCCTTTATCAATGAAAGCCCTCTTCTTTGAGGGCACTAATGAGCACTAATAAGCAGCCCTTTCTCTTCCTTTACACTGCAGCACTGTCCTCACCGATCCTGAGCCCTACTCCTCACACGAAGTCAAGTCTCACTTCTTGGTAACCAGAAACCAAAAAGCAGAGCAACTCGGCTGAAGTGCTCATTGGTTATCAGGAAACCCAGCGCACTTACATCAGCAAACATTTTGGTCTCCACCCCACCCCAGCCTTTATTATGGTTCTTCTCTGACCACCTGCCAGCAAATTCTGATGGAATATTTATCATCCTGGGTCTAATCTGAGCAAAATGTAATCAAGCTGGCAAGCTGGCTGGGGACAAGGGAGGTAAGAAGAAAGTTGCATAGCATTTACTCCAAAGTCAAGAGGGAGCAAAGTTTGTGGTTAAAAAAATATAGCATCTTTGTCTCTGTGTGGTTCACATATTAATTCTATCTTTAATTAACTTAATTTCTCCCTACCTCAGTTACCTGAAAACTCTAATGTCAAAGATGAAACACATATCTACAATGTCTAGCAGGACCTGGCAACACCAAGCCAATGGATGACCTTAGTCATCACTAGGCTGCACTATGGCAAAGTGGGTCAGAGCACAGGTTTGGGAGTCAGAGGGACTTCACAGCCCTCACCAACCATGAGGTATTTCCTTCAGCTCTCTGAACTATAACTGTTGCATCTTCAAAATGGGGACAGTAAAGCCATTTTAGAGGATTCTGCAAGGATAAAATGAGTATCTATACCCAGATTCTATGCCAAGAAAATTCTTGGCATCGAGTAGATGACCGTTAATGATAGCTGTGTTGCTGGTGATGGCTTATCCTCTCAGAGAGGCCCCGCCCCAGTAAAGAGATATTCTCTACCTCCCTCAGCAAGCAATACAAATTTCTCAAAACTTGATGATGTTCAGTAACCCAAATACTAACATGTCCCCAATGTCCCTGCTGTCCTCCTCCATTCCCTCTTACTGGGGCTAGTGTGCCAGTTTCCTTGCTCCCGAAGTGAGACATTCCACAGTCTTCATGACTCCTCCTCCCCCATAGCAGCTCCGTCACCAGGTTCTGTTAATTCCACTTCTTAAATATCTCAATTCCACCTGCTTCCCTCCATCTGCCTGCCACACTTTTAGTTCAGGCCATTGTCAACTTGTCCCCAGATAACTATCTCCAGCCTGGTCTCCCCGCCTACCCCCTTGTAATTTCTAAGCAGCACCTACTTTCATCTTCATAAAATACAGATTTGATGAAGTTTCTCCTCTGCTTTCAAGTCTTCACTGTGCCCCCAGATGAAATGTAGGGGCCTTCTGTGGCTCTGGCTCAGCTCCCTCCCCCTGCCTCATGTCTCACCAGGATTTGTGCTCCAGACTCACTGAGTAATTTGGTCTCCAAATGAATCATGCCTCTGTCTCCCTCTGCAGGGACTGAACACATGCTGTTCCCCCTCTGAATGCTCCTCTAGCCTTCTCTTCTTCATGCTAACTTGTTCTCAATTTTGGGATTTCAGCCTGAGCGTCAGGTCTTCCAGAAGCCCTCCTACCAGAATGCTTGCTTAAATGCCCCTTTTGCTGAACTGCAAGTGCCTGCTTGTTTGTTCCTCTTCCATAGTGCAAGTGTACCTAAAGGACAAAATCCATGTTTGTCAGCTGCCTCAAACTTCAACCAGAGCAAAATAGGCATTCAGGTATTTGTTTGTTGGATGGATGAGTGGAGACAGCAATTGGCCCTTTCCTGTGGAGCAATATGTGGTTGAAAGTGGCAGTGGCATTGAGCTGGCTATAGCTAAGCCAACTCTGGGTTACCAGAAGGCATCTATTTGTCAGGGCATCACTTACCTAGGATAGCCACTACCTCATCATCCTGGATCACCTCAAGCGAGCCTGAGACCACGAAGCAGAGGCTGTCAACACTCTCCCCTGCATGGTAGATGAGGTCCCCTGGGGCACAATGCACAGTCTGGAACTCCATCGCCAGGGCTCGCAGGCAGCCGTCACTTGCCAGCCGGAAGGCTGGATGTTCCTTGAACACTTTACGGTTTAGGTGCACGCAGATGTCAGCTCTCATGTCCTTGGGACAGATCTGGAGAACCTGCCCAAGCATAAGAAGAGCACGAGGTCACGACTGTCACCTTTAACCCGCTTCCCCAATAGGATGAGCCATCTGAAAGAACACTCCTGCAGGATGGCAGCCACAAAGGCTCTGGGTGGGCCTGAGCAGCAGCCAGAGTGTGAGATCCAGGGGAAATGCCAAGCAGGTCAGGACTGCTTCCAAAGGAACTCTTCAGTCTTTGATTTTTTTTTTTTTCATAGTGCGGAAATACTGGAAGATGTTTGAGCAGAACAAGCTTATTTATATGTTATGGGGATATTGTGCCTGGAGTGGGGTTAGAGAGCTAGACTGGAGGGGGCAAGAGCAGAGTCAAGGAATCCACTTAGACTACTTCTGCAGCACCTGGGGAGAGGGGAGACCTTTGGGGTGCTGGCAACAGAGCCAATGAGAAATGGCCAACTTTAGATTATAAGTAAATAAGCAAAATAAATAAATAAATAACATTTAAATTGATATGTAACAGCCGTATTACTTGAGCGCATACTGTGATATTTTAACTTATGCATACCACATATGAAAATCAGACTAGGGGCTGGCCAAGTAGCTCAGCAGATTAAAGTGCCTGCAAGTAGGCACAGGGGCTGGGATTTGGTCCCAGGCCTGCTGTGCCGGCCATGCCCCTGGGGCATGCTGAAATGACAATTGAGACAGTGTGGTGGCACATGCCTGTAATCCCAGCTCTTGGGAGGCTGTAAACAGGTGGATCACTATGAGTCAGATCTAGTAGTGAGAACCTGAACACCTTGTACACCCTTCCCTAAAATTAAAAAAAAAAAGAAAGAAAGAAAGAAAAGAAAATCAAATTGGGACCATCAGCATCTCCATTTCCTCATTCCTTTGTGCTAGGAACACTCAAAATATTTTCTTCTAGCTGTTCTGAAGTATAGAGTAGTTAGTTATGAACAGGTATAAAACTAAAAGCACAAAGAAAGAACACATTCTGGTGTTCTCTAGCAGAGTGATTGTGACATGAGACTCAAGAATGTATTTTGAGCTGGTGGGGGCTGACAGATTGAGTACAAGTATAATGTGAAGAAATGTAAAGTAACATTCGCCGAGAGGCTGTGGGGTGCCAGGCAGTGCTCAGCACTTTAAGCTCAACCATTCACTGATGTCCGACTGCTGGTACCTCATGGCACACCCGCATCATTCTAGGCTCTGTGGATAGAGCAGTGAGAGCAGAAAGAGACCAACATTCCTGCCCTCAGGCAAACTATCTAGTGCAAGCAGATCAATACTAAGGAAAGGAAAGAGTGGTGAGTACTAAGAACAATAAATAAAGAAAGAAAGATAGAGAAAGTCAGGGAGGGTTGTGATTTTTATATTTTAAAATGTTATGTAAATTGACCAACTGCATCCTTGCCTAAACCCTATGATGTAAGTAGTAGTCATCTTTTAGTTACAGATGAGGAAACTGAGGCATGGGGAAGGTATATAACTTGCCCAATTTGTACAGCTATTACAGAAAAATAGATCAAACGTGGGAAGAAATGGCACTGAGAAGGTTAGGAGGCAGTTTATTTACACCAATGGGCTTAATTGGGATCTCTTCCAGAGTCAGCCTTGCCTGGTGGGGTTTTGGAACCTTTATAGGGAGGGCAAGTGGGGGTAGTACAAAGGTGGATTTGGTGCATTATGATTGGAAAGTTAGGTAACATCATGGGTTGCTAAGGGAGTTTAAATATTGCAAGTTACATTGCAAGGCCATCAGTTAAACAATCATGAGTTACACAAAGGAGGAAATGTCCCAGTATATTTGAAATTACATTGCAAGGCTGTAAGTTACAAAAAGGCAGTAAAGACTGGGGTTTACACAAAGGAAGGAATGTTCTGTTATAGAGCCTGCTGGAGATGTGTACCTGGTCTTGCTGGGCATCCTGGGCAGGTTTTTATATAAAATTTTAAATTTCTGCCTTCACAGCCAGAATGGAGGACCAACTCCTATGACAGGCAGCTGCATAAAATAAACGGGCTTATAGTTTAACCTACAGCATTTTGAAAACAAAGTGGGGACTGTAAGAGGTCATGTGGGTTTTATCTTCTGAAGAAATGAAAAATTCTCCACCTTTTCTGGTGGGAAATACTTTTCTTTGGTCTAAGTTTCTGCAAGAAACCATCACATGGCCTCTTATACAGCAAGCATTAAATAAAACAAAAGGACACATTCAAGTGAGCAAGTGGACTTTTTATGAGGAGAGTGAGAGTGTTTCTAAAGTAATCATTTCTCTCACCCTGGTCTGTAAACAAAGCAGGGAACTTAAATGTGGCCGGTACCTCCCTGCCTGGTACTTTTCCGTGCTGCTTCTGCCCGAGCACGGCCATGTGCCCTGCATCTGAGCTCATCCTGGACTCTGGACTCTGGACTCCATCAGCTCTCCTAGCTCCAATCTCACCTTGCCCAATCCCTCATCTTGGATTCCCCTGTTCCCCTCTGCATGGAAGCAGAGCAGTGGACAGCAGCCAAAAATCAAAACCCCAGCTTCCTCCTGTGCCAGAGCCTCTGCTGCTATACAGCTCAGTCTCTCCTTGTATATACATACTGCTAACACGAACCCATGAAGATTAAATGGGATTGCATTGACTAGTACACTGCCCAGGACAGATCCTGGCCATAGCAGGGGGGCTCAGTAAATACCAGTCCCTTCCTTCTGTGCCTCTGCATCTTGCTCTGGGCTTGCAGGATGAGGAATTGAGCATGGGGTGGTGGGCTGCTGAGGCAGAGAGGAACTTAGAATGCTGAGGCTCAGGCAGCACGGTTGCTGAGTACCTTCCTCCACAAGGCTCATGACAAACAAGGCTTCTACAAAAGCACAGATTTAGTTTGTGTTTTCTTCTCTTCAAGCAAATCCCTAAGGACTGGGGAACATGTGTGTCATGTCAAAATTTGTGCCTGATGGTTCAGAACCAAAATTTATTCTCCAGGCAAACACACTTTTAAATATTTGGTTTCCCCTGAGTTGGGCTTTGCTGGCAGAGGCTGCTAGCAACTGAGGTCTAGGTACGGAACAATATTTTATTCATGGCGCTGATCCCAGAGCCCACACAAAGCACAACGTGAGAAGAGGGACTCTGCAGTAGACGAATCAGATTGCTGCAGCCACTGGGCACATTCATCCTTCTGGTCTCCTGGCTCCACATGGGTGGGTGAAGCACCCCCAACTTCTTTCTCAGAGGTGAGTCTTGGCTCTGGGTGAGTCTCCAGGACACCTTCCCTACTGCTTGGCTCTGAAGATGCCATCTGTGTAGTCCAGGGCCTCCTGACAGGCCACTGGGAGTGTTGCTATGGACTCACCACCTTCCCTGGATGTGCAGGAGAGAATCATGGCTAGGAAGGGGCTTTAGGATAAAGCAGATCTGCATTCAACCTTGGCCTCGGCATTCTCTGGAGATATGAACTTGCTGAAATACTGTACTTAGGCAACTTTTCAGGTTTTGAACTCCTATGTAGAATTTCATGAGCTGTTGCAGAGCCTGGCACAGTGCCTGGCACAAATGAGTGCACAGTATCTTAAGCTCCACACTTTCATGCTGTGACAGCAGCAGCGAGAGATGACCCCAGGAGGACTTTGTAGTCTACAACATGATAGCCAAGAGGGACTTGGAAAGGTCACTTGTCCTTGGAGGTCATCTAGTCTGCATGTGCTGCAAACTTGGAAACTGAGGTCCAGAGAAACAGATGATGTGGTCAATCTTACCAGCTAATTTCTGGTAAAATCAGAATAACCAAGTAGTACTATGCTTACTCTCTAGCTTCCTTGAGAATCATGGACCACTCTGACCTAAGATGGAAAAGGGAACACTAGGGAGAGGCCTGGGCCTTGTTCTCTCCCCAACGGCTGTCTGCCACGGTCCCTGCTGGGAGGAGCAGCCTTCCGCGCCAGGTGAGCTCTCTTGTGAGTTACTACAGTATATCTTTGATGATTCTCTCTTCCATTTAGACCAGGAACTGAAGAAAATCCCAATGCTTGGTGGGAAGCAGGGAAAGGAAGGATGGCAAATGCTGACTATGCTGTCTCCCATGGCAGCTGACCAACCAGCCCTCCAGCAAGCACAGGGAAAGGATTCTTTCCAGACAACCAGATTTACAAAAGCATCCTGGTGCCTGGAAAAAGGAGCTCCAGGGCAGAGATCAAAGTTTCTTTCTGCTCCATCAGCTGGCAGGAACCCACAGAACCTACAACCACTGATGACAGAGTAGAGCAGAAACAATAGGTACAGCGGGGCAGGCGACAGGCAAAGCCAGGCACCAGTGTAGCCCAATGATTCCCTGCCTGTCTGGGAAACTAGAACAACTTCATTTAGCTTCTTCCTCCCAATACAGATTTTTAATTTCTTAAAAGGTGGTATGGTAGGTCACAAATTTCGACATCAGACAAAAACAGAGCTCAAATCTTAGCTTTGTCAATCTTTACTATGATTGGATCAGTTAGTAAAGTGAATTGGACTCTTGTACTCATTGCTTCAAGATGGCAGGGCTGGGGATATAGCTCAGGGGCACAAGTACTGTTTGGCAAGTACGAAGTCCTGAGTTCAATTCCTGGTACAAAAAAAAAAAAGGCAGCAACTCCTTCCCATGCCTGTTATGAAGCTGTAACAAAGGACAGCCACAGGGAAACCTAAAAGAGTCATAATGTTCTTCATGCATGCTTAAGAAATGGAAGCTGGTGCTGTGGAGGTGTGTCATGGTTATCATGGCTGAGTGCCAACAAAGCCAAAACCAGGGTTCCTTGCAAGCTGAGGATCAGTGAAATGCAGCTTAATTTTTCTTTGTAATTGGTTCACCCTCAACTCTCTGTTCTAACAGAAGAAAACAGGAATATGGGGAGCTGATACCAAAGCCAGCTGAACATGGATTTGCATGGGCCTTGTGTAGGTGTTACCTTTCTGTTTTCCTAATTCTAACAGTGAAACTAATCAGGATTCCCTGAGTATGTACATATCAATAAGAAAGCAGGTTTGGAAAGACTAAGAAGTACAGAAGGATTGAGCTGGGCATGAAATTTAGCTTTTAGAAAATATATAAAGGTGATAATTTATGCATAATAGAAAGTCCATTGTATTTTTATTCTTTCTAGAACTAAAATGTTCTCTACTTTATTGAAATGCATGTGAGATAATATGAGTATTACAGAATGCTTTACTTTATAAGTGGGAACGCAGATGCCTGCAGACCTAAGTCAACTGCTGACTAAGGCATAGCCCCCCCTCTGGCATGGTCTGATGGGTAAGATCACCCGAACATTGCTAAAGTCCTTGCCCACTATCTTCCTCAGTTCTCCTATAAGAGATTTGGAAGGATGGCTGGTACTGTTAGGAGGACTGAAAGTAGGATGAGATCACTGAGGCAAGAGCCTTATGCACACAGCTTAAGCGGATGACAAAGTAACTCAGTATCAAGATTAAGAATACCAAACAATATATTTTAAAAATCAAAGTATATGAAAAAACCTACAATGAACAAAATATCAAAAGACTGAATAAGGAAAAGATCATGACAGTGCTGCACCTTCTTGGATCTGGGGCAAAGGGAAAAATCAATGACACTAATCATCTCCATCTTATTACAGCCCTGATTCTTATTGTCCAGATCTGGGAAATTCTGTCCTGGACATTTAGACTTCCAGGTCCCCTCTTTTCAAGGAGAAGCATTTTTGCCTTTCTAATTTCTTAAATAGAGACTCCTGCTAATTTCCTGTCTTTGAGTAAGGCCAATCTGGAAGCAATCAAAACTGGAGGAAGGCTCTGGGAATCCAAAACTACCCACAGGAATTCTGAGTCCAGCAGAGTCTGAGAGTTTCAGCCCCAGTTTTAGGAAAATGGAGAGACCAGTGGTTTACCCAAGCTCCTCACACTCCTTACCTTCTCTGTATCGATGCCTCTGGACATGGACCAGGTAGACACGATGTAGTCCATGACGCGCTCACTCAGGCCTTTGGGTACCTGGTAGAGCTTTAGGAAGTCCCGAACACTGTTGAGCATCTCATGGTACCTGTTGGTGTTGGCATACATCTGTTGGAAAATAGTTGTCACGTTCCCAAATATGGTGGCATAAAGAAGTGCTAGAGGTGAGGAGGAAGAGCAGAAGAAGAAACAATACATGAGTGGTCCCTAAGCCAGGATCCAAGAATACTCAACTTGTTCAGAGCATTCCAGTGGTCAGAGCTGCCCCCTCCTGGTACAAACTGTCCTGACGTCAGAAGAACTTCATATCAAGGGCCTTTAGGCAGGCAGTCAACCCACAAAAAGAGTCTCCTAGTATGAGGCCATTAGCACAGATGTGGGGGGAGTAGGGACAAGTGGATGAAAGTTGGCCCAGTTAGGCCAAAGGTCGGACACAGGGATATGTGGTGGGGGTGAGGAGGGTTGTACTGTTTCACTTTCAACTTCTCATAACAAAACAATTTGAGCCATGCCTGAGGCCAACAATCAAATTTATGCCTATATACTCCACACCAGTACGAATCCACATGATTTCTATCAAGCTCTGCTATGTGCCAAGCAAACGCTACCTGCAGAGGACAGGCTAGTGAACAGGACACTCAGTTCTGGTCCTCATAGAACAATGTAGTGTGAAGGGCAGACCTTGGATATACACACATAATAATTAAATAATAGCACACTTGGAAAGGGCAATGCAGGATGCTATATTACATAAAACAGACTCAAATAGAAGTTCAAGAAATTAAACATTCTAGTGAAAATGTATACAGCACTATCACAAAAGTGAAGCTAGAATAGAAGATCTAGAAGACAGGATTATTGTTGGCAATTATCAACTGAAAGACCTCTTAAAAATAGCATATAACTACATACACACACACACACACACACACACACACAAATGCAAAAGCTGCTAAATGATACAAAAAAGGCATGGAATCCATGAATACGCAGAAGATAGTCCAAAGGGGCTGCAAAAACCTATTCATGGAAGTAATAGCAAAAAACTTTCCAAGCATAGAAAAAGAACTTGAGATACAAATAAATGAGGCATATAGAGCTCCATATAGTCATGATTAGAAAAGAGCTACACTAAGTCACATAATAGTCAAGATTACAGAAATCCAGCACAAGAACAGAATGTTGCAAGTTGATAGAAAAAAGAAGAAGAAGAAATCCTATAAAGAGAATCATATTGGAATCACAGCAAGATTTCTCAACATAAATCCTCATGTCAAGGAAAGCTGAAGTATTTTAATCCCTAACATAAAATAACCTCTCACCCAGATTGATGTGTCTCTCATAATTATCTTTCAAAATTTCTGGAGAAATAAGATAATTCCATGATAAGGAACA